>NC_068432.1:29575851-29898976 GCF_023373465.1 Oncorhynchus keta
TTGACATCTTGAAGCATGTGGGGCATCAGACTGCGATAGGGAGAGATTGAATATGTCCGTAAACACACCAGCCAGGACGCGGCTAGGGATGCCGTCTGGGCCGGCAGCCCTGCAAGGGTTAACAAGTTTAAATGTCTTTCTCAACTCGGCCACGGAGAAGGAGAGTCCACAGTCCTTGGTAGCGGGCTGCGTCAGTGGCACTGTGTTATCCTCAAAGGGGCAAAGAAGGTGTTTAGCTTGTCCGGAAGCAAGATGTCAGTGTCCGCGACGTGGCTGGTTTTCCTTTTGTAGTCCGTGATTGTCTGTAGACCCTGCCACGTACGTCTTGTGTCTGAGCCGTTGAATTGCGACTCCACTTTGTCTCTATACTGACGTGTTACCTGTTTGATTGCCTTGCAGAGGGAATGATTACTCTATTTGCATTCTGCCATAGTCCTAGTCACCTTGCCATGGTTAAAAGCGGTTTTGCGCAAATGCTGCTATCTGTCCACAGTTTCTGGTTAGGCTAGGTTTTAATAGTCACAGTGGTTACAACATCTCCTATACACTTCCTGATAAACTAAGTCACCGTCTCAGTGTATTCGTGAACATTATTCTCGGAAGCTACCCGGAACATATCCCAGTCCTCGTGATCAAAACAATCTTGAAGCGTGGATTCCGATTGGTCAGACCAGCGTTGAACAGTCATTAGCACGGGTACTTCCTGTTTGAGTGTCTGCCTATAGGTAGGGAGGAGCAAAATGGAGTGGTGGTCAGATTTTCCAAAAGAAGGGCGAGGGAGGGCCTCGCATCCCGTATGTTTTAATAACTGTGGTTGAGTGTTTTAGCAGCGTGAGTACTACAGTCGATATGCTGATACAATTTAGGCATCCCTTTTCTCAAATTTGCTTTGTTAAAATCCTCAGCTACAATAAATGCAGCCTCGGGATATAATGTTTCCAGTTTGCATAAAGCCCAGTGAAGTTCCTTGAGGGCCGTCATGGTATTGGCTTGAGGGGGGATATACACGGCTGTGACTATAATCTAAGAGAATTCTCTTGGGCGATAATACGGTCGGCATTTGATTGTGAGGTATTCTAGGTCAGGTGAACAAAAGTACTTGAGTTCCTGTATGTTATCACAATTACACCATGAGTCGTTAATCATGAAACATACACCCCCAGAGAGGTGTTTATTCCTGTCGGCGCGATGAACTGAGAATCCAAATGGCGGGACAGGCTCCGACAGTATATCCTGAGAGAGCCATGTTTCTGTAAAACAGAGAATGTTACAATCCCTGATGTCTCTCTGGAAAGAAACCCTTGCCCTGAGCTCATCAACTTTATTATCCAGGGACTGAACAGTGAGTAATATACTCGGAAGCGGTTGGTGGTTTGCGCACCTCCATAATCGGGCTAGAAGACCGCTCTGAGTACCTCTCATTCGCCAGCGTTGTTTTGGGCCAGTCTCTGGAATCAGTTCAATTGCCCTGGGTGGTGCGAACAAAGAATCCGCTTCAGGAAAGTCATATTCATGGTCGTAATGCTGGCAGTGTTGGTGAGGTACCGCCACTCTGATATCCAATAGTTCTTCCCGGCTGTATGCAATATCACATAACATTTTCTGGGCTAAAAATGTTAGAAATAATACATAAAAAGCAAACTACTGCAAAGTTTCCTAAGAACTAGAAGCGAGGCAGCCCTCTCTGTCAGCGCCATCTTTAAGCTTTTTTGAAAATTACTCTCCCTACAGGATAGAGCTCATTGTCCAGGATGAGCAGCATACTTAGTACAGCAGCAACGACATTAGGGCCACCCCATATTAGACTTGATATTTAAGGGAAAATCCACTCAAAACTTTCCTTTAGTATTTTTTTCATTGGCCTGTTGTATATCAACAGTCAAGTTTTCCAGTTAAAGGACTTTCAAGAAGCAATGTTTCACCAACCACATCATCAATTGAAATGTGTATTGAGGGCAAATGTGTATTGATTCTCTTTTGA
Organism: Oncorhynchus keta; assembly: GCF_023373465.1. Taxonomy (NCBI): domain Eukaryota; kingdom Metazoa; phylum Chordata; class Actinopteri; order Salmoniformes; family Salmonidae; genus Oncorhynchus; species Oncorhynchus keta. The sequence continues at coordinate 29,577,833 of NC_068432.1, forward strand.
AGTCTCTCAGAAAGTTAACAGAGCAATGGATTAATCTTTGTTTGGGAGAGTGTAGAACTCATATCATTGACTTCCCTTCTCCCCACTCAGCTATGTAACAGCTGACTATGTCCACAGTAATCCTCCCATGAGTACTCTGACTGACAGTCTCAGTTGGTCTTCCATGCTAACTGACAGACAGGCAGGCAGGCCTGTGCATATGCATGAGGTCAAGGCTGCTCAGCCTCAAAGATAATCAGGGATGTTGTTGAGTGTCAAGCCCAAAGAACCCCATGTTGAGTCTGCTCATTAGTGATGCCACAGTGGTGCACGACTCTGAACTCTGTGATGCTTTTCCTGTCTGTCCACAGCACTTATCAGTGGGGTACCTCTTAATGTGGGTGATGCTCAGCTCTAACTAACACCCTCCAGATCCTTGTTTGCAAATGGAGACAGGTCCGATGGAAGGCTGGTACTGGCAGTTGAGCAGCTTGTCAAAGCACAGTTGGGGTGAGGGTGTCAATCAGTGTTTTTTACTGTCAGTGTCAGCTCTCTGATGCACGCTGTGCGCATGCAATTGTGTAAAAATAGGGAAGGTATTTCCGGGCCACAACTAGCATGCTGCTAATCAATCTGGGCCCATTCATATACAGCTGAATCAGCAGGCCATCCTTCATCTAACCCACCTGTTGTTTAATGATACCAACAAACAGTGTTTGTCTGACTACAGTGTTTGTCTGACTACAGCTGGGGGTGAGAGGCACTGTTTTTAAATCTCTTCTGTCATCCCATTAAGCCCTTGACAACATTGTTTATATAGATTCAGACTTTCCTGTTTAGATGAAGTTCCTAAATCTGCATAGCTGATTTATATCCATCCGTACTAGGGTACATTCTCTTACGATCTTCTCTCTTATTCACATGGAATGAGGCTGAGAACCACTCAAACAAGCAACTTTTACTACTATACTATATGTAAGTGATTATGCCAGAGAAGCTGTGTTTGGAGGATATAATGGCACAGGTGTTGTTAGGCCCGAGACAAATTCAAGTGCTGGCAAATTGTGCATTCGGAAAGTATTCAGACCCCTTGACTTTTTCCACATTTTGTTACGTTACAGCCATATTCTAAAATGGATTTAAAATGTAATAATATTCATCAAACTACACACAATACCCCATAATGAAAGAAAATGATGTTTTTAATTTAATTTTAGCACATTTTTATAAAAAACAATAACTGAAATATCACATTTACATAAGTATTCAGACCCTTTACCCAGTACTTTGTTGAAGCACCTTTGGCAGTGATTACAGCCTAGATTCTTCTTGGGTATGACCCTACAAGCTTGGCACACCTGTATTTGGGGAGTTTCTCCCATTCTTCTCTGCAGATCCTCTCAAGCTCTGTCGGGTTGGATGGGGTGTGTCACTGCACAGCCATTTTCAGGTCTCTCCAGAGATGTTTGTTCGGGTTCACGTCTGGGCTCTGGTTGGACCACTCAATGACATTCAGAGACTTGTCCTGAAGCCACTCCTGCGTTGACTTGGCTGTGTGCTTAGGGTCGTTGTCATGTTGGAAGGTGAACCATCGCACCAGTCTGAGGTCCTCAGAGCTCTGGAGCAGGTTTTCATCAAGTATCTCTCTCTACATTCCTACGTTCAACTTTCCCTCAATCCTGACTAGTCTCCTAGTCCTTGCCGCTGAAAAACATCCCTGCAGCATGATGCTGCCCTCACCATGCTTCACAGTAGGGATGGTGCCAGGTTTCCTCCAGATGTGACACTTGGCATTCAGGCCAAAGAGTTCAATCTTGGTTTCATCAGACCAAAGAATCTTGTTTATGGGCTGAGAGTCCTTTAGGCACCTTTTGGTAAACTCTAAGCAGGCTGTCGTGCCTTTTACTGAGGAGTGGCTTCCATCTGGCCACTCTACCATAAAGGCCTGGTTGGTGGAGTGCTGCAGAGATGGTTGTCCTTCTGGAGGAACTCTGGAGCTTTGTCAGAGTGACCATCGGGTTCTTGGTCACCTCCCTGACCAAGGCCCTTCTCCCCCGATTGCTCTGTTTGGCCGGGCGGCCAGTTCTAGGAAGAGTTTTGGTGGTTCCAAACTTCTTCCATTTAAGAGAGATGGAGGCCACTGTGTTCTTGGGGACCTTCAATGCTGCAGAAATGTTTTGGTACCCTTCCCCAGATCTGTGCCTCGACATAATCCTGTCTCGGAGCTCTATGGACAATTCCATCGACCTCATGTCTTGGTTTTTGCTCTGATATGCACTGTCAACTGTTGGACCTTATATATAGACAGGTGTGTGCCTTTCCAAGTCTTGTCCAATCTACTGAATTTACAGGTAGACTCCAATCAATTTGTAGAAACATCTCAATGATGATCAATGGAAACAGGATGCCCCTGAGTTCAATTTCGAGTCTCATAGCAAAGGGTATGAATACTTATCTATATAAGGTTTTTCTGTTTTTTTATACTTAATACATTTGCCCAAATTTCAAAAAAACTGTTTTCACTTTGTCATTATGGGGTATTGTGTGTAGATTGATGTGGAACATTTTGTATTTAATACATTTTAGAATAAGGCTGTAAAGTCATTTTGGGGGGAGGAAAGTCAAGGCGTCTGAATACTTTCCGAATGCACTGTACATTTCTATATGAACCCCTCAGATTGCTCAGTCACAGTGTTTTCAGGCAGTCCTCCAATGGTATAATTCTGAACCAAAAGGTCTGAACACCCCCTAACACACTGTAACATATTAGCAGCAGATAGCACCATGTGTATGTAATAAACTGATGAAAATAGCAGATTGTGAGTGAGCTACCTGTCATACGTAAAGGTTAAAAGACAGATGTTTGACTCCAGATATAAGTGTATCTGCCAAGCAAATGAATACAGGTTAGAGTAATAGTGTTGACACTCCTGTGAGGATGGTGTGGATGTTTTGGCATGTCTGTGTGCCACTGTCATTATCTTGATGTGATGAAAGAGGTCTCTGTATTAAACTAAATATGGAGTTTACAGAAACTTCCCAGGAGATTAAGAAGCTAGTAGCTTACGTAGGCAGACGGTGGTACTGTGAATTTCCCCCTATTTATCCTCCTTATGACGCGTTCAGATATGGGTTTAATGCACTGAAATGACTGTGAAATTATGTTATCATAGCTATGTACGTAATGCTCTCTCTCACTCTTTTTCTCTCTGATCTCTCTGTCTCTCACATGCGCTTTCCTTCCCCCCACTTTGTCAATTTTAACAAGCAGGGCCCTTCTTTGTCACTCCCAGGCCAATCTGCTTTAGAATACAGTGCTGCTTTAACTCCTGAGCTGCCTCTTAACATTTGACCTTTGACCTGGGGCTATGGCAGGCCAGCCTGAAGGTGACATCTGTCTTTGTCTGAGTTTGAGCAGAATTGAAAAGTCTCTCCTCTGTCATTTCGTAAGCAATACTAACAGTATCGTTGCTGGCAAACACACTTCAAACCCTTTAAGAAAAAGATGGGGGAAAGGAAATCTCAACATAAGCCTGATCATATTTCTTGACTGGTGCAGCTTAAGTCAGAGTTGGCTGGTAAAGGTGTTGGATGAGAAAATTACTGAACAAGACCATGCAGGCAAGACCTACTGCAACGAATGAGTGAGCATTACCTTCCTGATTTTATACACACACACACACACACACACACACACACACACACACACACACACACACACACACACACACACACACACACACACACACACACACACACACACACACACACACACACACACACACACACACACACACACACATACATACAGGCACACACACACCCACGCACACAAGGTAAATGAGTCCACCTTAGTGTTTATCTTTAGACAGTGTTCAGACTTTGTCCTATAAACAGTAGCGAGGTGTCTTGTAAGTTTGCTCCCATTAGTCTCCACTCTGGTGGAGAAATAGGATTATATTGTATATAATAGGATTCATACACATCTTCCTGCTTTGGCGTCATTGGGCCTTTGTTCGCTGTATCTGCTTTATGTTTGGTACTATGTGTATAGAAATGTACTGAAAATAGGTCACATGTCAGGAAGTTGTTCGTGTGAGATGTGTGAAGTAGATAAATGAGACACACTGAAACAAGACTGGGACACAGAAAACTAGGGCAGACTTAGGGAGGGCGTATAGTAAAGCAGATTGGCCTGCCATATAGTGTAGGAGGAATCCTATTGATTCCAGGTGATGTGATTACTCGGTGCTTATATTCTCCATAAGGTTACTGTGAACTTTAGCATAGATCAATTCAATTCAATCAGCAGACACATGACTCCACACGCAATGGGTGCTGGGGGTGGTTCAGATGACCTTTGTCTGACTCACCCTGGGTGTGTGCATGTTCATCTGTGTGCGTGTGTTTTCCTCCCTTATTCACAATGTTTAGGAGTGCACAGGTACATGTTGCTGCCTGTAAAATAACTCCAACGTCAGTAGCATTTGCATCAGAAATTCCTCACACTTGTAAGATAAAGAGGGTAAACACCAGATGCTGCTATGGAAGCACAAACACTATTACGTCCTGTGCTGTTATTTACCTGAGACACCCCTATATGACGTACATTCCACAGACACTAGAGGAAGAGGTCATGTTTGCTCTGCTCCTCCGAAGGGCTCTTGAGAAAAGTGATAGTGTTGAAAGACGTTGCCACGCAAGACACTACCGAATCAGGTTCATCAACATAGCTCAATCAGCATAGCACATTTTACAAAAGGGATGCCGTTTTTGTATTTGTATTTATTAAGGATCCCCATTAGAGTAGATGCTGCCAAGGCAGCTCCTGGGGTCCAGCAACATTAAGGCAGTTATATATACAATTTAAAATATGACATTTCTTAACACTTTTCACAACACATTAAGTGTGTTCCCTCAGGCCACTGCTCTACTACCACATATCTATAATACAAAATCCATGTGTACGTGTGTGTAGAGTGCGTGTCTTATCATGTGTATGTGTGTCTGAACCTGTGTGTGTCTCTTCACAGTCCCCACTGTTCCATACGGTGTATTTTTATCAGCTTGCATCAGTTACCTGATGTGAAATAGAGTTCCATGTAGCCATGTAGTACTGTGCGCCTTCCGTAGTCTGTTCTTGACTTGGGGACTGTGAAGGGACCTGGTGGCATGTCTTGTGGGGTATGCATGGGTGTCTGAGCTGTGTGCTAGTAGTTTAAACAGACACCTCGGTGCTTTCAACATGTCAACACTTCTTACACAAACAAGTAGTGATGAAGTCAATCTCTCCTCCACTTTGAGCCATGAGAGATTGACATGCATATTATTAATGTTAGCTCCATATGTACATTTAAGGGCCGGCCGTGCTGCCCTGTTCTGAGCTAATTGTAATTTTCCAAGGGTCCTTCTTTGTGGCCCCTGACCATATGACTGAACAGTAGTCCAGCTGCAACAAAACTAGGGCCTGTAGGACCTGTCTTGTTAAAAAGGCAGGACAGCTCTTTATTATGGAGAGACTTTTCCCATTGCTACCTACTGTTGTATCAACATGTTTTGACCATGACAGTTTACAATACAGGGTTCTCCAAGCAGTTTATAGTCACCTCAACTTGCTTCATTTCCACATTATTTATTATAAGATGTAGTTGAGGTTTAGGGTTTAGTGAATATTTGTCCCACATACAAATGCTTTAAGTTTATTATAATTTTCTATTATTTAAAAATGTTTTACTCCCTTTTCTCCCCAATTTCGTGGTATCCAATTGTTAGTAATTACTATCTTGTTTCATCACTACAACTCCCATACGGGCTCGGGAGAGACGAAGGTCGAAAGCCATGCGTCCTCCGATACACAACCCAACCAAGCCGCACTGCTTCTTAACACAGCGCGCATCCAACCCGGAGGCTTGGTTTGGCACTCACTGTGCCCGGCCTGCCACAGGAGTCGCTGGTGCACGATGAGACAAGGATATCCCTACCGGCCAAACCCTCCCTAACCCGGACGACACTAGGTCAATTATGCGTCGCCCCACGGACCACCTGGTCGCGGCCGGCTGCAACAGAGCCTGTCTCTGGTGCTAGCTGGTGGCACAGCTAGCGCTGCGATGCAGTGCCCTAGACCACTGCGCCACCCAGGAGGCCTATGCTTTTAGTTTTTTTATGTTTAACTGGGCACACAGTTCCCAGGCCGTCATTGAAAATAAGAATGTGTTCTTAACTGACTTGCCTGGTTAAATAAAGGTAATAATAATAATAAACACGCTGGTTTCTGGGATTAAGGAGTATCACTGTGTATGATGAAGTTGTTTCTCCAGACCTGTTTGTAATTTACTCTAAGACAAGTGAAGGTTGCCTGTGTGACAAGTGTGTGTGTAAGCATGTGTACATGTGTGCGCGAGCTGATACAAGGCACTATAAAACAGGCACCCTCTCCAGGGCATTCACTGTGCATGTAAACATGAAACTGTTGTCATTGCAAAAAATACAGCTATCAAACAATATTAAAACCAGTTTCCATAATTTAGATAAATTATAAAGGAACACAGAATGTCCTTTGGCAATGCAATGAATATAACATAGTCTACTTTAATTTACTTAATATTTTGTCTTACAATTGGAGGCGGAGTGTTGGGTTGTCAGTCACAGTTTGACAGTTAGAGAATTGACCCAGCTACATCCTTTGAGATAAGGCCTAATATACTGCATTGATTGATGTAATGGTGAGTGTGTTGTAAGTGTCACTGGTCGGTCTGGCTGTACTCTACAGTGCATGTGTCTCCAGTGAATATGAGCTACTGGAGAGGCAGCTCTGTGTGAGTAACATCCAGAGCCCATTCCTCCACCTCCTTCTCTGTGTATCTGTGCATCAAAGTCACTACAGTATTAATTATTCTTTCCCCTTGTTTTATTTCCCAGTATGCATTGCTCCAACTGGCTTCAGTCACAGACTCCTCTTCCCTGCAGGATGCCATCAGAGAGGCTCTCCAGACTGTCTTTTATGAAGTGGTGTGTATCTACTGTCTCCATCATGATTTATATATATGGTCTGTCTCCATCCTATTCAGCACCATACTGTATTCTCCCTGGGGGAGGGTTGACCATCCACTTGAACATGTTTGACCAAATAATGTTACAAAACATTTTTTACAACCATATTTTCTCCCCCCTCTAACAGGCTGCCCTCCCCCTCTCTCTATTATAGGACAGTGTATACGTCTATCTATTGGATGCAGAGACAGGACGCTTGTGGTGTGAAGAACCACCCCATGAGCTACCGAAGGAGGGGAGACTCAGGTAATCGGCAGGGCTGATTTGGTGCCCAGTTGACCTGTACTTCAGACCGTACTAATTCAGTCTTCATTTTCACTCTAGTGACATTGTTTGTGATGTTCCTAAATCAATAAAATCACTGTCTTTCTAAGGGATGTGGTTGTCCAGCAGAGGAGAGTACAGTGTGAAGGACTTCCTTCCTCAGAGCTGCAGGAGCAACAGAGAGAGAGACTAACAGAGCCACTGCAGCAGGACAAAAGAGGTGTGTGTTTGTGTGTCTGGCTATGTTGCAGGATGAGCAACAGCAACTATACTCTAAAAGATTTGAGAGAGTTCAAAACAGTCCACAGTCCTCCTCCTGGCTAATACTTTCCTTCTCTCTACCCAATCCTTTTCCCATCTATCTTCTGCACGTCCACCACAGTGTTGATCATTCCAATCCTGGACCAGGTTGTAACTACCGCCCTCCTCTTGGTGAGCATGCTCCTCATCATTTACATTTAGCGACTAGGGTTAAGTGCCTTGCTCAAGGGCACATCGATAGATTTTCACCTAGTCGACTCAGGGATTCAAACCAGCAACCTTTATTTTACTGGCCAAACGCTATTAACTGCAACCTGCCGCCCTCATAACCCTCTCACCTCTCTGCCTTACATTATCAAAGATATCACTTTAATATTGCCTGCCTGTTACACGGTGTCTTCTCTATTCTGAAAGGTTTGCTGTACACAGCCCACTAAAGCTCAGGAACAAAGCCTTGATGTACTGGAGAGACATGTGAGTCTGAAGTGTCCTTCTCCAGACCCACCAGTCCTTTAATACGATCACATTCTGAGACAGCAGGCCTACTGCTGGTACAACTCTGATTTTCCTCACAGGTCACCATAGCCTGTAAGAGAGTCCAGGCCCTGCAGGGTCAAAGGCTCACCCAGGGGTTAGAGGTCAACAGGAAATCATATCTATCCCTGACCAGGAGGACCACACCTGATGTGGACTACAGTGCACTGGACCATCAGATCCTGAGGCTTTGTGGTATGATAGTGCGATGGGGCCCAGCACTTGTGTTCTGCCGTCTATAGACTCGTCATTGTCGAGTATATTGGATAAAAGTAGTTAATAATATATTACTATGTGTAATGACTTTGTCGATTCTTTCACTGTCTACTATAGGAGAGCTGTATGACCTGGACGCTGCCACCCTCCAACTAAAAGTAATCCGTTATGTAAGTCCAGAACCAGAAATAAACTGATTTATAGAAGCTGGTTGATCGTTTGATTGATACACAGAGTGACTGTTTGACTGAATCGGTTGTATTGTTGTTTTCACAGCTGGAGGCGCAGACTCATTCATTGTGCTGCTGTTTACTTCTGGTATCAGAGGATAACCAACAGCTGTTCTGTCAGGTACACATGTACACACACAATATTCAATATTCTAAAATGACGCAAAAGTGCAAAAATGCAAACAAAAACAAGTTTGTTAGATGTCTTTGTTATTCCTCAGGTAGTTGGAGACAAGGTTCTGAAGGCGGAGATCAGTTTCCCTGTAAGTTCTACAACACAACCCTTCTATCCCTCTGACATTACCACCTGTGCCACTGACCCTCTGTCTGTCTGTCTGTCTGTCTGTCTGTCTGTCTGTCTGTCTGTCTGTCTGTCTGTCTGTCTGTCTGTCTGTCTGTCTGTCTGTCTGTGATCCAGCTGTCATTTGGCAACCTTGGTCAGGCTGTGGAGAAGAGGAAGAGCATCTCTCTGCAAGACGTCACTCAAGTAAGAACACTGAAATGTCCCCTGATCAGTATTGTAGTGTTAACAGTAGTACGTTAGGATATGTTTGATGGCCGTGTCCTCTACATCTCTGCCCCTTTTCCCTCTTCTCTGGGCTGATACTGTAGAAGGAACACCAGCAGCTGAACAGCACTCTGGGATTTGAAGTTCTCTCCATGCTGTGTGTTCCTGTTGAGTGTCGGGCCACCACCAAGGTTGTGGCCCTTGCCTGTGCCTTCAACAAAAAAGGAGCAGACAGGTATAGAGCTGTGTGTGTTAGCATAAGCATGCAAACTTCTGTCTGAGTGTATGCGTGCGTGCTTGCATAGCTGCATAGGTTTGTGTCTTGCTGTAAAATGTGTGTGTGCTTGTCATTCTTCAGACACACAGAAGTGGATGAACACATAGTGCAGCACTGTTTCTGCTACACTTCCTCAGTACTGACCAGCACATTGGCATTCCAAAAGGAACAGAGACTCAAGTATGAATGCCAGGTAAGGAGACGCTACCTGACTGCACCCCTCATGAAAAAGTACTACTGAATTACTACTCATCACTACTACACAAGATCTGCACAAAATGTACTGTTTTACTACTTGATTGCTATTGAGATGTATAGTAAACCAGTAGTGATTTATGTAGTAAATTGGGACATTTCACTACCGGAGAACACTACATTATTCCTTCCCAAATCACTACATAGTTCCATTAATGACTATGTAACTACTGAGCTTTTGTGTATTTGGTATTTTATTGGGATCCCCATTAGCTGTTGTGAAAGCAGCAGCTACTTTTCCTGGGGTCCACACAAAACATGGAATTTGACATAATACAGAACATTAATAAACAAAATGTCACACCCTGACCATAGAGAGCCATCTGTTCTCTATGGTGTTTATGTCAGAGCGTGACTGGGGGGGTTATCTAGTTCATAGATTTCTATGTTGGTGGTTTGTGTGGTTCCCAATTAGAGGCAGCTGGTAATCGTTACCTCTAATTGGGGATCAAATTTAGGTAGGCTTTTTCCCCACCTGCATTTGTGGGATATTGATTGTTTGTGTTAGTGTCTGGGCACTACGTCCTCACGGTCTTTGTACGTTTTTTTATTTTGTTTTGTTTTGTTAGATTTACTTAAATAAATATGTGGAACTATACTCACACTGCGCCTTGGTCAGCTCATTTCCAAGATCGTAACAGAATATCCCACCAAGCAGCGTGAAAATGAGGTAAGGAAGTTTTGGACTTGGGAGGACATGAGAGGAGACGAGACCCTTCCTTTGCGGGAGTCGCCAAGGAGCATGGAAGGACACCGGGGACCACGGCCACAGAAACCCCATGGAGCTGGTGGTCGAGCAGCAGAGAGTGCCAGAGCCTGTTTGGGAGTTGGAGGAGGAATTTGATGAAAGATTCCGGAGAGAGGTGGTAGCGATGAGAATGCTGCCAGTACAGGTGTGCTGAACTGAAGAGCGTGACACCAGTCCGGTGCCATCTGCACCGGTTTTACGCATCAGGCCTCCAGTGCGTCTCCCCAGTCCGGTACATCCTGTGCCCACTCCACGCACTAGGCATCCAGTGCGCATTCACAGTCCAGAGCTTCAGGCAACGGTTTACAGTCCAGAGCTTCCGGCGACGGTTCACAGTCCAGAGATTCTGGCGGTGGTTCACGGTCCAGAAGTTCCTACGGCGGTTCCCGGTCCAGAGCTTCCGGCGACGTTTCACTGTCCGGAACCTCCGGTGACGTTTCACGGTCCTGAACCTCCCGCGACGGTCCACGGTACAGAACCTCCAGCGGGGCCCAGTCCGGGGCCCAGTCCGGGCACGGCGTCCAGGGGCCCAGTCAGGTCACGGCGTCCAGTCCAGCCCCAAGGCCGGAGCCTTCCTCTGCACCGATGCCCACTCCAGGCACGGCGGCCAACTCAGCTCCATGGCCGGAGCATTCCTCGGCGCCGGTGCCCAACCCAGCTCCATGGCCTGGGTTCTCCTCTGCGCAGATGCCCAGTCCGGGCACGGCATTCTACCTGGCTCCATGGCCGGACCCGTGGTTTGGGCGGGGACAAAGAGCCGCCACCGATACTAGTCACCCCCCCCTACCCTCCCCATTTGGTTTCAGGTTTTGCGGCCGGAGTCCGCACCTTTGGGTGGGGGGTTGGGTACTGTCACGCCCTGACCATAGAGAGCCATCGGTCAGAGCGTGACGGGGGGGGGTTTATCTAGTTCATAGATTTCTAGGTTGGTGGTTTGTGTGGTTCCCAATTAGAGGCAGCTGGTAATCATTGCCTCTAATTGGGGATCATATTTAAGTAGGCTTTTTCCCCACCTGCATTTGTGGGATATTGATTGCTTGTTAGTGTGTTTGGGCACTAACGTCCTCACGGTCTTTGTAAGTTTTGTTAGTATCAATTAAATAAATATGTGGAACTATACTCACGCTGAACCTTGGTCCGCTCATTTCCAAGATCGTGACACAAGAGCAGCTCAAGGACAGAACTACATGAATTTAAAAATGGTACACATAGCCTACATATCAGTACATACACAAAACATATCTAGGTCAAATAAGGGAGAGGCATTGTGTTGTGAGATGTTGCTTCATCAGTTTAAAATCAGGTTTGCTGTTCATTTTGAGCAATATCAGATAGAAGGAAGTTCCATGCAATAATGGTACTCTTTCTTGAATGTGTTCTGGATTTGGAGACTGTGAAAATACCCCTGATGGCATGTCTGGTGGGGTAAGGGTGTGTCAGAGCTGTGTGTAAGTTAACTATGCAAACAATTTTGACTTTAACACGTTTATTATAAAAAGAAGTGCTCCAGTCAGTCTCTCCTAAACTCTTAGCCAAGAGAGACTGGCATGCATAGTATTTACAGTACCAGTCAAAAGTTCAGACACACCTACTCATTCAAGGGTTTTCCTTTATTTATTTTTTACTATTTTCTACATTGTAGATTAATAGTTGAGATTTCAAAACTATGAAATAACACATAGTAGTAACCAAAAAAGTGCTAAACATAATCAAAATATATTTTCTATTTGAGGTTCTTCAAAGTAGCCACCCTTTGCCCCGATGACAGCTTTGAAAACACTTGGCATTCTCTCTCTCAACCAGCTTCATGAAGTAGTCACATGGAATGCATTTCAATTAACAGGTGTGCCTTGGTAAAAGTTAATTTGTGGAATTTCCTTCCTTCTTAATGCATTTGAGACAATCAGTTATGTTGTGACAAGGTAGGGGTGGTATACAGAAGATAGCCCTATTACGGTCCATATTATGGCTAGAACAGCACAAATAAGAAAAGATAAATGACAGTTCATGAACATGACATGAAGGTCAGTCAATCCAGAAATGTCAAGAACTTTGATAAGTTTATTCAAGTACAGTAGCAAAAAAACATCAAGCGCTATGATGAAACTGGCTCTCATGAGGACTGCCACAGGAAAGGAAGATCCAGAGTTACCTCTGCTGCAGAGGATACGTTAATTTGAGTCACCAGCCTCAGACATTGCAGCCCAAATAAATGCTTCACAGAGTTCAAGTAACAGACATCTCAAGATCAACTTTTCAGAGGAGACTGCATGAATCAGGTCTTCATGGTCGAATTGCTGCAAAGAAACCACTACTAAAGGACACCAATAAGAAGAAGAGACTTGCTTAGGCCAAGAAACATGAGCAATGGACATTAGACCGGTGGAAATCTGTCCTTTAGTCTGATGAGTCCAAATTTGAGATTTTTGTTTCCAACCGCAGTGTCTTTGTGAGACATAGAATAGGTGAACGGATGAAGCATGGAGGTGGTGTGATGATGTGATGGTGTTTTGCTGGTGACACTGTCAGTGATTTATTTAGAATTCAAGGCACACTTAACCAGCATGGCTACCACAACATTCTGCAGCGATACGCCATCCCATCTGGTTTGTGCTTAGTGGGACTATCATTTGTTTGTCAACAGGCCAATGACTCAACACACCTCCAAGCTGTGTAAGGGCTAATTGACCAATAAGGAGAGTGATGGAGTGCTGCATAAGATGACAATCACAATCACTCGACCTCAACAGCATTTGAGATGGTTTGGGATGATGGCTAATGGCTAAGTGGTCTTTTTTGTCTAGCAATCTTTTTGATGTGGTAAAAAGTGATATAAATGGCTAAACAACTACATGAAAGTATTCATAAAACATAAAGGAAAGTTAAACGTACAGATGGTGACAGCACAAGGGCTATGAAAGACAGGATGACGAAGAATGAAAGATGATTACATTCAGGATTGTCAAAAAGTAGCTAGATAACAACAACCAACTACTTCGTGTTTTGTGTACTTCTGTGGTCGCAAAAAGCCGGCGTAGTCTGGCTGTAGTGTTGTGATACTTATTTACTACTAACATCAATTAGTAAAAATCTACCTGATTACTACTGGAAACACTACTGTTTCCTACTGAAAAGTACACAACTCTAATTGTGTAGCTTGAGTAGTGCATAAACTACACATTCACTTCACAATCCCTACAGGTCTCTACATAGTCACTACTGCGCGACTAGGTTTTATGTAGTAATTCAGTAGTACTTTGAGGGACTGACCACCCAATTTACTGAGCCTTGCTCGGAGTGACTGCCTTTTGTCCATCACGATCCCTAACTTGGTGAGAATATTTAGCTAGCCCACAAATACGCTTCCAGTCTTCTCAACTGTTTCCTGTGTCTGTCTGTGTTCATATAGGCACTGCTTCAGGTCGCCAAAAACCTTTTCACACACCTGGGTAAATATCATACTTGACCTATTATCCTTGTTTTAGTGGCACAGTGGGGCATCATTTTTTGCTGTTATAACAACATTTATATATCTCGGTCTCCAGATGATGTATCAGTCCTGCTAAAAGAGATCATTGCAGAAGCACGGAGTCTCACCAGTGCAGAAATGTAAGTACTGTATTACCATAAGGCTATCACAAGCATTGTAACAAAAGCCTAAAGCTGTGTTTGAATACTCATACTAACCGCACTATTTGTGACGTGAATTGAGTATATAGTATGCTTATAGGTCATAGTATGGATATAGTTAGTTTGCCAAAGTTCCCGGATGTCGTACTAAATTTGCCAAAATACGAAGTATACATGCACTGGACACTATTTCTGTGCTTTAGGGTCCACAATACAATACTTCAGAAAATGGGCGTGGCTTCACAACATTTTCAGATTCGAAGAAAATGGTGGAAAATATGCAGTTGAAGCAAAGAAGTCGGACGAGAGCGGATACAAATTCATTGCTTTAACTAATTATGAAAAATGTTAAGAAAATGTTGATCAATGTAATAAAGTAATGATCTTTCAAATAAGTTACATTACACATTATGTTGGCTGACAATTTGTTAGCTACGCTATCCTTACCAACTACATAGCATTACAGCAGAATGTACCGGTATGTTAGCTAGTTACCTAACATTAGTTGGCTACTAATACATCGAACTTGCCAGGCAGTATATTAACTATATGCTATCTAACTAACCACCCAATGTTTATTGACTTGATTATTTTTTTTTTTTTAGCCAAGTGGAAGAGTCATTGTGAGTTTCAATGGACATTGTTAATTCTGGCTATCTACTCAGATTTCAGAGCACTCTCCTGCAGAATAACGGATTAATTTACGAACGCTCAACACCCATTGAAATAAAATATATATTGTTGCCAGCAGTACAGTTACAGTCACCAACGCTCTGGATAACATGAAAACAGCTTAACCAGCTGTGCTAGGGTGGGTAAAAGGGTGAGAGTGAGGTGTTTTTTGTGTCTGGAAGTAATTAGCCAACGTTAACCAGTTAGCTTGGGTGCTTGACTGCCATTGAATGCTACAAAAGCGAAACGCTCTGAATTTACGAATGGACAATCTGACAACACTCTAGAGATTTACGAACGCCCAGAGCGCACTTTGGCACTCCAGATTGAATTTACACACACAACCAAAATCATAAAATGTTTAGTTAGTCATTTGTTATACTAACAAGCTAGCAACAGGTTGCATAGCAACAGCATCAATTTCCGGAAGACAAGTGAAGCTCTAGTACGCTCAACTGAAATAATACCATTCGCTTACAGTATACTAAAATGATCTAATAGTATATAGTACAGTTGTGGCCAAAAGTTTTGAGAATGACACAAATATACATTTTCATAAAGTCTGCTGCCTCAGTTTGTGTGATGACAATTTGCATATACTCCAGAATGTTATGAAGAGTGATCAGATGAATTGCAAAGTCCCTCTTTGTCATGCAAACGAATGCATTCCCAAAAAAACATTTCCACTGCATTTCAGCCCTGCCACAAAAGGACCAGCTGACATCGTGTCACTGATTCTCTCGTTAACACAGGTGTGAGTGTTGACGAGGACAAGGCTGGAGATCACTCTGTCATGCTGATTGAGTTCGAATAACAGACTGGAAGCTTCAAAAGGAGGGTGGTGCTTGGAATCATTGTTTTTCCTCTGTCAGCCATGGTTACCTGCAAGGAAACACATGCCGTCATCATTGCTTTGCACAAAAAGGGATTCACAGGCAAGGATATTGCTGCCAGTAAGATTGCACCTAAATCAACCATTTATCGGATCATCAAGAACTTCAAGGAGAGGGGTTCAATTGTTGTGTAGAAGGCTTAAGGACACTCAAGAAAGTCCAGCAATCGCCATGACCGTCTCCTAAAAACATCAGGGACAGACTGATATTCTGCAAAAGGTACAGGGATTGGACTGGTGAGGACTGGGGTAAAGTCATTTCTCTGAATCCCCTTTCCGATTGTTTGGGGCATCCGGAAAAAAGCTTGTCCGGAGAAGGTGAGCGCTACCATCAGTCCTGTGTTATGCCAATAGTAAAGCATCCTGAGATCATTCATGTGTGGGTTGCTTCTCAGCCAAGGGAGTGGGTTCACTCACAATTTTGCCTAAGAACACAGCCATGAATAAAGAATGGCACCAACACATCCTCCGAGAGAAACTTCTCCCAACCATCCAGGAACAGTTTGGTGATGA
The DNA here is from genome assembly GCF_023373465.1 of Oncorhynchus keta. Lineage (NCBI taxonomy): Eukaryota > Metazoa > Chordata > Actinopteri > Salmoniformes > Salmonidae > Oncorhynchus > Oncorhynchus keta. The sequence continues at coordinate 29,593,862 of NC_068432.1, forward strand.
ACAATGCCTTTTCCAGCATGATGGAGCACCTTGCCATAAGGCAAAAGTGATAACTAAGTGTCTCAAGGAACAAAACATTGATATTTTGGGTCCATGGCCACGAAACTCCCCAGACCTTAATCCCATTGAGAACTTGTGGTCATTCCTCAAGAGGCAGGTGGACAAACAAAAACCCACAAATTCTTATAAACTCCAAGCATTGATTATGCAAGAATGGGCTGCCATCAGTCAGGATGTGGCCCAGAAGTTAAGTTAAGCATGCCAGGGCAGATTGCAGAGGTCTTGAAAAAGAAGGGTCAGCACTGCAAATATTGACTCTTTGCATCAATTTAATGTAATTGTCAATAAAAGCCTTTGACACTTATGAATTGCTTGTAATTATACTTCAGTATTCCATAGTAACATGGGACAAAAATATCTAAAGACACTGAGGCAGCAAACTTTGTGGAAATTAATATTTGTGTTATTCTCAAAACTTTTGGCCATGACTGTATCACGACTGACGCATTAAGTATGTAGTATACAGGATGTTAGTGTGGGTATTCGAGCACAGCCTTAGTATCACTGATTAATATGACCCATCTTTCTCTCCTCCAGTTGTTCTGTGTTCCTGTTGGACAGTGTCAGTCATGAGCTGGTTGCCAAGGTGTTTGATGGAGGAGTGGTTATCAATGAGGAAGTGGGTCTTTATCCTAAACTTACTCACATCAAAGCCCTAAGTTTAGTATAAGATAACATTTCATTGTAAATGGATGTTATTTCCATAGTATAATTGCTTTTTCTTCTCATCTCAGACAGAGCTGCGTATCCCTGCTGACCAGGGCATAGCAGGCCATGTCGCCACCACAGGGAAGATCCTCAACATCACAGATGCCTACTCCCACCCTCTCTTCTACCGTGCCGTGGACGACAGCACAGGCTTCAGGACACGCAACATCCTCTGCTTCCCCATAAAAGACGAACACGGAGGTCTGTCTCTCTCTCTCTTTGTCTTTCTCTCTCCAATTCTCCCTCTCCCTATTTTTTTTATTTAAATTTGTATTATTTTACCCCTTTTTCTCCCCAATTTCGTGGTATCCAATTGGTAGTAGTTACTGTCTTGTCTCGTCACTGCAACTCCCGTACAGACTTGGGAGAGGCGAAGGTTGAGATCCATGCGTCCTCCGAAACACAACCCAACCAAGCAGCACTGCTTCTTGACACAACGCACATCCAACCCGGAAGCCAGCCGCACCAATGTGTCGGAGGAAACACCATACACCTAGCGACCTGGTCAGTGTGCACTGTGTCCGGCCCGCCACAGGAGTTGCTAGTGCACCATGAGACAAGGATATCCCGGCAGGCCAAACCCTTCCTAACCCAGACGACGCTGGGCCAATGGTGCGTCGCCCCATGAGCCTCCCGGTCGCGGCCCCTCTCCCTATTTCTGATCTATATCTATACACATACATCTATCATCTTTCTCTTTCTCCCTCTCTTTCTCTGTGGGTTCAGAAGTGATTGGCGTGGCTGAGCTGGTCAACAAGACTAATGGACCATGGTTCACCCGCCTTGATGAGGACTTGGCCACAGCCTTCTCCATATACTGTGGCATCAGTATCGCTCATGTGAGTGCACAGACATCCCCTTTGCGTATCCTTTAGACCTTATAACTGATTATTACCTGATACATATTTTTCTATAGAGTAAGGATATTGATAGATTGTTGATGACACGTTAGTGTTAATCAATGTTGTCATCATGATGAATGACTCCTGTGCTCTCTGTTCCTCCCCAGTCCCTCCTGTATAAGAGAGTCGACGAAGCCCAGTTTAGGAGTCAGCTGGCTAATGAGATGATGAAGTACCACATGATGGTAAAGCATCCAATCAGAGCTCTTCTTCAACCTATTCAACTAATCTCTTCAACCTATGAATGCAGATCCAGTCAGTTTGTAATATTTGGCAGTTAATGTCCTGACCTTTGACCCTGTCTCTCAGGTGTCAGAGGAGGAAGTGACCCGGCTACTGACTGTGGGAATCCAGCCTGTAGGGGAAATCTACCCCAGCTTCTCCAGCTTCACCTACACACCTCGCTCCCTGTCAGACGACAGCACACCCACGGTGAGACAATCAACACACACTCTTGGAGAAATACACTGGTAGTATAATTTCTTTTTTCTCATGTATCTTGATCATGCCTCCTGTTTTCAGGCCATTATCAGCATGTTTGAGGACATGGGCTTCATAAACACCTACAAGATCAACATGCACACGCTGGCCAGGTTCTGTCTGATGGTGAAGAGAGGCTACAGGGATCCTCCATATCACAACTGGATGCACGCATTCTCAGTCTCTCATTTTTGCTACCTCCTCTGCAAGAACCTGGAGCTCTCCAACTACCTAGAGTATGAACACACAGAGATAAGAATTTACAAACTTTGCTTCAGCAAAGTGAAACACACTCATGAACACCTCAACTCACACCGCAGCGTTCTTTTGTTTCAGGGACATCGAGATGTTTGCTCTTTTTGTGTCCTGCATGTGTCATGACTTGGACCACAGAGGGACCAACAACTCCTTCCAGGTGGCATCGGTAAGATCCCACATACCACAAACACACAGACTCCTATGCTGTATGTATACCTGTATCTACAGTGAATTTGGAAAGAATTCAGACCCTGTCCCCTTTTCCACATTTTGTTATGTTACAGCCTTATTCTTATAAAAACATTTTTTCCCCCTGAATTTACCCACAATACCCCATAATGACAAAGCAAAAACAGGTTTAGAAATGTTTGCAAATAGTGTATACACTAAATAAAAAACAGGAATACCTTATTTACAGTATTCCGACCTTTTGCTACGAGACTCGAAATTGAGCTCAGGTGCATCCGGTTTCCATTGATCATTATTGAGATGTTTCTACAACTTGATTGGAGTCCACCTGTGGTAAATTCAATTGATTGGACATTATTTGGAAATCTATATAAGGCCCTACAGTTGACAGTGCATGCCAGAGCAAAAACCAAGCCATGAGGTCAAAGGAATTGTCCGTAGAGATCCGAGACAGGATTGTGTCAAGGCACAACATTCTGCAGCATTGAAGATCCTCAAGAACACAGTGGCTTCCATCATTCTTAAATGGAAGAAGTGTGGAACCACCAAGACTCTTCCTAGAGCTGGCCGTATGGCCAAACTGAGCAATCGGGGGAGAAGGGCCTTGGTCAGGGAGGTGACCAAGAACCCGATGGTCACTGACAGAGCTCCAGAGTTCCTCTGTGGAGATGAGAGAACCTTCCAGAAGGACAACCATCGCTGCAGCACTCCACCAATCAGGCCTTTATGGTAGAACGGCCAAACAGAAGCTACTCCTCAGGAAAAGGTGCGATAGGTCGCTTGGAGTTTGCCAAAAGGCACCTAAACAACTCTCAGACCATGAGAAACAAGATTCTCTGGTCTGATGAAACCAAGATTGAGTGCCAAGCGTCACATCTGGAGGAAACCTGGCACCATCCCTACAGTGAAGCATGGTGGTGGCAGCATCATGCTGTGGGGATGTTTTTCAGAGGCAGAGGCAGAGGAGACTAGTTAGGAACGAGGGAAAGATGAACAGTGAAGTATAGAGATCCTTAATAAAAAGCTGCTCCAGAGCACTCAGGACCTCATACTGAGGCATATGTTCACCTTCCAACAGGACAACGACCCTTAGCACAAAGCCAAGACAATGCAGGAGTGGCTTCGGGACCCGTCTCTAATTGTCCTTGAGTGGCCCAGCCAGAGCCCGAATTTGATCCTGATCAAACATCTCTTGCGAGACCTGAAAATGGCTGTCCAGCAAACCTCCCCATCCAACCTGACAGAGCTTGAGGATCTGCAGAGAAGAAATGGGAGAAACTCCCTAAATACAGGTGTGCCAAGCTTGTAGTGTCATACACAAGAAGAGTTGAGGCCGTGATCCCTGCCAAAGGTGCTTTTTAATACATTTGCAAACATTTCTAAAAACCTGTTTTTGCTTTGTCATTATGGGGTATTGTTTGTAGATTGAGGGATACTTGTTTTTGTTCATCCATTTTAGAGTAAGGCTGTAACGTAACAAAATATGGGAAAAGTCGAGGAGTCTGAATACTTTCCGAATGCACTGTATATCATACCAACTGCCACAGAAAAGTGTATTACCCAAACAAGCTCTTCTGTCTTCTTTTTTCCAGAAATCTGTGTTGGCTGGCCTGTATAGTTCTGAGGGATCTGTGCTGGAGGTAAACACAAATACTTCATGAATCAGAATGGTATTATGCATGTCCCTCATCCTTAGGAGCCGATGACATGGATGTCAATTAAGGCAGCCACCCGCACCTCTCTGATTCAGCGGTTTTGTTTTATATGTGGACGACAAATTTCCATTGAATGCATTCAGTTGTGCAACTGACTAGGTTTTCCCCAGGCAAAACCATGGCTCGATGGTGCGCTGGGTTGTTTCTGCCCTCAAGTGGATATGAAATATAATTGCAACCTCACCACTGACATTGAATTGGCTCTCATTTCCAGAGGCATCACTTTGCTCAGACGATTGCCATACTCAACACCCAGGGCTGCAACATCTATGAAAAGTTATCTAGAAAGGTAAAACAAAAGGCAATGTAAGGACTGTACTCTTTTCTCAAGGTTTTTTAGTTGGTGTTGTACTATTTTGACTCTGTTTCCACATTGTTTTTTTGATTGCCAGGACTACCAGAGGATGCTTGACTTGATGAGGGACATCATCCTCGCCACAGACTTGGCTCATCACCTACGGATCCTGAAGGATCTGCAGAAAATGGCAGACGGTAAATTATCCCCCTACATCCTGTCTCAGAGTCTTATGAAAGGTAGCACTTCACTTCTCTTCTATTTCTTATTATAATCATACTGTCTGTTGTGTCTTCCAGTGGGCTACAACACCAAAGACCCTCAGCACCATAACCTGCTACTGTGCCTGATCATGACCTCCTGTGACCTCTCTGACCAGACCAAGGACTGGAAGACCACCTGGAAGATCGCAGTAAGAACCCACTCAGATCTTACGCCTTTAATAACCAACTGTGTTCTAACCTTCTTTCACATTTAGATCACTTTTAGTGGTCTTAGTAAGATGGTGTAGGCCTCCATGCAGTATGTTCACATGAAACGCATGTCTGTTTTTGTTTCAGGGACTTATTTACAAGGAATTCTTTTCTCAAGGAGATCTGGTATGTATGGAATTGTTTATTGAATGCCCAACATGGTATGCCTCATTGTTTTCTGTCTCCATGTGGTACAGGGGCTTTTACGATTTCCTCTGTGTGAGAGTGTGTCCCTGTGCTTGTGGCTGCAGGAGAAGGCTATGGGGAACCGACCCAGTGAGATGATGGACAGGGAGAAGGCCTACATCCCAGAGCTGCAGACAAGCTTCATGGAGCACATAGCCATGCCCATCTATAAGTGAGCCTCTGACTGATCCCTAACTCCCAAATCTGGGAGAGGATGGGTGTAATTGTTCTCAGACAATGAGAACTGTTTTTGTTGTAATGCATATTAGTGGACTCTCCTTAGCTTGTCTCACTATATCCCCCCCCCTTCCTCTACTTCCTCCTACAGACTCCTCCAGGACCTGTTCCCCAGGTCGGCAGAGCTGTATGAAACCGTGGCTAGCAACAGAGAACAGTGGGGTAGGGTCTCTCACAAGCTCAACATTAAGCGGTGGCCCGGCAACGATTCTCTGGACTACCTAGATGCAGAGTTTGAGCAGCTACAGGTTGAGCAGAACGGACAGATGGAACAGGAAGGACAGGACAGACAGACAGGGCAGGAAATGGACGATGAGACCAATGGTAGCCCTCCAGCCCAGCCCTAGGCCACAGCAAGACAACCAAGAGTCATGGAGAACTAACACCTACATCAAAGTGATTTTGATTTTATATTCTGTCATACCCAAAATGGATTGTGGCTCAATCATTATTTTATTACCTCCCCCTGCAAAGACACTTATTTTACAGGATGTAGTGCACAACAATCTAAATGATCATTCTCTCACATTGCAGCTGGTGTGGAACACAATGCAGACAGCAGGGGGACACAGAAAATGATTGATTACATAGATTTGGAGAGAGGAATATTACAATGGCTATAAACTAATTTTACAAAAATATATTTTTTATTTTGCCTTGAGTTTCTCACAATGATACTTGAAGTTTGTGTGAATCTTTAAAGGCAGATATTGAGAGTTATCAGGTAGAACCATGTACATTGTAAACGGGGGTGAACATAGATTAACATTTTTACCTACCGGTATGGGACACCCAGGTGCGAGCAGGCATTTTTTTTTTAATCATCATAAAGTACAGGGTATCCTACTCTGCTAACACTGACAAACAGATCAATAAAAACTAAAAGTGGCACTGGCCCATTGACAAATACAGTGAATATGCTCACACCGGGGATATGGCCGATGTTCTCCACTGGTGCCAATAAGGTAACTTAATTGAGCGAACAGTAGCATAATCATTTTTTGATAATTAAAAGACAGATATTTTCATCCTCATCAATTTACAGCAATAGCCATTTGCTTTCCAAACGTTTTTTCCGCGATTGTATTTTTAAATATAGCGATATGCCTGGCTGGGTCTCTGCTTTTCACTGACAGTAGTAACTCAATCATGTATTTGCAGCCTGCACTGTCCAAATGTCGGACCCTTCCGACTGTAGGCGATGCGATTGAAAACAATTCACAGGTTGTTTGTTTTTGAACTAATAATCCTCTGTGGCCAAATCATGCTTTCTGGTGTAATAGCCTATTTTCAATGATTTTATTTATGTATTGACAGGAGTAAGCTAATTAGGCCATATAATTTCGGCAATTTAATTCAATTTACTCCAGAGAAAGCGTCCCCTAGCCTTATGGCACGGCCGCCTATGCCGATTAATGTGGCATGAACACAACCAGTCATGATGTTTTCATCTGATTGTCAAACAATCGCTTAACAAATACGCTCCTTGTAGGCTACCCACGCATATACGTCCACTCACAAAATAATGTCGGCATCCAAACCCCAACAATTTGATGTGGCTGACATGCAGTAATAATAAATACTTCTGTAGTAGCCAATTGTTTTTTGGCCATGTTGTATTAATTGTGATAGGCTCACTTTTTACCGGTAAGCACACCCCCACTATTTATTTTGCCGGGATGCCATAACGGACCATATTTTCAATCCGTTTGTAAACAGAATGTAACAAGCTTGCCTTACCTTGTTGGGTTGCCTTCAACATGAGACACTGCTCGATTGTTAATATATGCCATTTAGCAGACGCTTTTATCCAAAGCGACTTACAGTCATGTGTGCATACATTCTATGTATGTTAATATATATACTTTGTGGTATTGTGTGTATATATAACGATGTTGGTGATTGGAATGTATAATGTAGGCCTACTGTATATTTTTTTAAAGTTATCAATTCACTAGTTTATAGCACACATTTTTCATAACATGTTTCTTCTCCCCTGCATCCCCTCCAAACACTGTTTTCAGAGTTTGTGTAAATCTGGTCTGATTTGGACATTGCTATTTGAATGTGTGACATGTAGAAATGGCATGTGGTCGATATGCATTTTTGTTTTTGTAACATCCAACTATATTAAGTTCTTATGTCGATGTGTCTGTTTGCCTTTTTCAATTTCCAAATACCAAAAATATAGATAATTCTGTGAATTCTTGAATCTACATGTTAACATGATGCACTGGATATTTATATTAGTTCCTAATATCTGTGCACAAATAAAATGTTTTGCACACAATGTGTTGAGTACGTGTCCATTCTCAATCCTCATCTTCACCTTCTCTACCCATATTTCTCTTTAAAAAAAATCTCTAATGATGGAGCATTTAGCTCTCGATAGTGTTGATGGGGTGGGCTCCATGTAATAACCTGTAATGGCTGCGGGGGGCGCAACCCCAACCATAGGTGGACTGTTAAAAAATAGCTCCATACAAACGAGAAGTAAAACAAACCACTCCCGTTATTATGGACAGGGTCAGGGAACTCTGGGAAAAGATGTCAGCTTCCTGTCTGTACCTTGGATTTACTTTTCACCAAGGACGGAATCAAAACAGTTGCATGTAGATATCTGCCCTCTCGCCCCAACCTGATAATTAATATACTTACATTTGACCAAGATTTACCATGGAGAACACCGGGAGCATCGACAGTCTAGGCTCGAAGCGTTCCTCATCAAGGCAGCCGAGTGTCGATTCACTGTCCAGGTGGGGCTCGCTCAACTTGCTCCCTGTGTATTCGATTGACAGGCGCTTGTATATCTGACTATGCTACCCATCGCTTTATAAAATGCGTCGAAACATTCTCGATAGTCAATATACTGTATGTCATTATACGACTGTAATTCAATGAAAGATGTTGAAGTATTAGCTGAACCTTACTGGGATTAGGGTTACAAAAATCGCTATGGGAGACAGCTCAAAAAGGTCATTTAACAGTTTGCCCCAAAAAAAGCAGCAGTGGTGGGGGAGAGCGAGGTATGTAAAGTAGGGGAGAGCGAGGAATGTAAAGTAGGGGAGAGCGAGGAATGTAAAGTAGGGGAGAGCGAGGAATGTAAAGTAGGGGAGAGCGAGGAATGTAAAGTAGGGGAGAGCGAGGAATGTAAAGTAGGGGAGAGCGAGGTATGTAAAGTAGGGGAGAGCGAGGAATGTAAAGTAGGGGAGAGCGAGGAATGTAAAGTAGAGGAGAGCGAGGAATGTAAAGTAGGGGAGAGCGAGGAATGTAAAGTAGGGGAGAGCGAGGTATGTAAAGTAGGGGAGAGCGAGGAATGTAAAGTAGGGGAGAGCGAGGAATGTAAAGTAGGGGAGAGCGAGGAATGTAAAGTAGGGGAGAGCGAGGTATGTAAAGTAGGGGAGAGCGAGGTATGTAAAGTAGGGGAGAGCGAGGTATGTAAAGTAGGGGAGGGCGAAGTATGTTGTCACACATTCTAACATTTACTGGGCACAATGCATCACAATGGTATGTCATACGAAATGAAATGAGAAAGTCTTGGGCACATATTTTGTATTCATTACATCTTCATATCTTATTCCAGTACGGAGTTGTAGACCGTTAATAGAAAGTGTGCACTTGTGACAATTTGCCCCATCAGCGGGTAAGGTAAATCGTCATATTGGATTATCAACAAATAAGAACACAACTCATTATTTGTGAATATTGATTTTAATTTTAATTTCAAATTCAAAACCAAATTCAACTTCATTAAAGAATTCAAAATAAAAACAATCATGCCTTGAGAATCTGGCAAAATCATGCCTTGAGAATCAAAACAATGCTGGCAGAACACAGATTAAGTGGCACGACCACTTTACAAATCGAAAGTTCTTTGGCATGCACATAGATCCACGATAATTGTTGGAATGGAATAATGCAGATAACTTGCTTAAATGTCCAAAGTCTTAACAGAAGTGGTGCCACTAATACACAGTTTTGTAACAGTCTATAGGACATACATCCATATCAGATTAATCAGACTCCTCTTCAGTCAGTTCTGGCACACAAATTGCCTGGCCTGAGGTTCAAGCATCATGGGCCCATTTGCTGCATCTCACACACTTCACCCAAGTCTCATTGTTTTTATTATTTCCTTTATGTCTCCTAGGAACCAGCGTTTGTGCTGGACTTGCCCCTGGGGGTAGTGAGCCGGGTGGAGAAGATAGGAGGGGCATCTAGCCGTGGTGAGGTCTCCTACGGGCTTGTCTGCAAGGTGAGCAGTGACCACCACAAAAATTCCTGGAACATCCCTTACCTGATATTTGTCCTAATCTATCATCTATGACGCTCTCAAAGAGAACAAGCATTTTTCTTATACTCTTGTGCCCTGATGAAATTACCATGATTGATTCAGATAAATCTGTTTAAATGTGACTCCAATCACTGCACTAGTGTACTTTTTTCTCTGAGTGTAAATGACAGTGGTTACAGTGACCGGTCTCCTCAGGATATCCGTAATCTGCGGTTTGCACACAAGCAGATGGAGGATTCACTCAGGAAATCCATTTTCGAAATCCTGATGAAATTTGCCTTTCCTGTTTCTAATGGTCTGGTGAGTGAGTCACTAGGTTTCTGCTACCCCTGGTCTGTTACCTGTGTGCTGTATGTACAGACTCAACTGACTTGACTATTTTTTGTCTATCATCCACAGACAATCTTTGCCTTTGAGTATGGGCAGGTCTATCCTGAAAATGGCTGGAAAGTGTATGATGCTCAAGCGGAATACAAAAGACAGGTATTTAAAAGATTCCGAGAATCTGGGCTCTGGTTATAAGCTGTTTATACACTTGTGGTGGGGTGTGTGTAGGGCTTACCCAACGAGAGCTGGAGGATAACTAAAGTGAATGATCACTACGAGCTGTGTGACACTTACCCATCAACCCTGGTGGTGCCTGTTAACATCCCAGACGAGGAGTTGAAGAGAGTGGCTGCCTTCAGAGCCAAGGGCAGGATACCTGTGAGTTAATATTTACACTTTACACTGTCTGCGGTACCTCCGTATTAGTACCTTGATGTAGTACTTGTGGTCCAGTGTTGTGGTCCTGTCCATGCCAATGCCTCTGCTGTGTGCGGTGCAGGTGCTGTCATGGATTCACCCAGAGAGCCAGGCCACAGTGATCCGCTGTAGTCAGCCCATGGTCGGGGTCAACGGCAAGCGCAGCAAAGATGATGAGAAGTACCTCCAGACCATCATGGATGCCAACGCTCAGTCCCACAAGCTCTTCATCTTCGATGCCAGGCCTAGCGTCAATGCTGCTGCCAACAAGGTATGTTAATGGTAATAATAATATTTGAGTGCAAAGTGCGTTTCACATACTCAATGCCAATACAGTTCAATGCTCAACCGATAGCGTTATTTGCTGTGGAATTGATGTTGATCTCCTCTCACAGATCTTCTGTAAGTATGAAAACTATTCACTATCGTTCAGGGTATACAGTGGGGCAAAAAAGTATTTAGTCAGCCACCAATTGTGCAAGTTCTCCCACTTAAGAAGATGAGAGGCCTGTAATTTTCATCATAGGTACACTTCAACTATGACAGACAAAATGAGGGGAAAAAATCCAGAATTTTTTTAATGAATTTATTTGCAAATTATGGTGGAAAATAAGTATTTGGTCAATAACAAAAGTTTATCTCAATACTTTGTTATATACCCTTTGTTGGCAATGACAGAGGTCAAATGTTTTCTGTCTTCACAAGGTTTTCACACACTGTTCCTGGTATTTTGGCCTATTCCTCCATGCAGATCTCCTCTAGAGCAGTGATGTTTTGGGGCTGTTGCTGGGCAACACAGACTTTCAACTCACGCCAAAGATTTTCTATGGGGTTGAGATCTGGAGACTGGCTAGGCCACTCCAGGACCTTGAAATGCTTCTTACGAAGCCACTCCTTCGTTGCCCGGGTGGTGTGTTTGGGATCATTGTCATGCTGAAAGACCCAGCCACATTTCATCTTCAATGCCCTTGCTGATGGAAGGAGGTTTTCACTCAAAATCTCACGATACATGGCCCCATTCATTCTTTCCTTTACACGGATCAAACATCCTGGTCCCTTTGCAGAAAACCAGCCCCAAAGCATGATGTTTCCACCCCCATGCTTCACAGTAGGTATGGTGTTGTTTGGATGCAACTCCGCATTCTTTGTCTTCCAAACACGACGAGTTGAGTTTTTGCCAAAAAGTTCTATTTTGGTTTGATCTGACCATATGACATTCTCCCATCTTCTTCTGGATCATCCAAATGCTCTCTAGCAAACTTCAGACGGGCCTGGACATGTACTGGCTTAAGCAGGGGGACACTTCTGGCACTGCAGGATTTGAGTCCCTGGTGGCGTAGTGTGTTAATGATGGTAGGCTTTGTTACTTTGGTCCCAGCTTTCTGTAGGTCATTCACTAGGTCGCCCTGTGTGGTTATGGGATTTTTGCTCACCGTTCTTGTGATCGTTTTGATCCCACGGGGTGAGATCTTGCGTGGAGCCCCAGATCGAGGGAGATTATCAGTGGTCTTGTATGTCTTCCATTTCCTAATAATTGCTCCCACAGTTGATTTCTTCAAACCAAGCTGCTTACCTATTGCAGATTCAGTCTTCCCAGCCTGGTGCAGGTCTACAATTTTGTTTCTGGTGTCCTTTGACAGCGGTTTGGTCTTGGCCATAGTGGAGCTTGGAGTGTGACTGTTTGAGGTTGTGGACAGGTGTCTTTTATACTGATAACAAGTTCAAACGGGTGCTATTAATACAGGTAACGAGTGGAGGACAGAGGAGCCTCTTAAATAAGAAGTTACAGGTCTGTGAGCCAGAAATCTTGCTTATTTGTAGGTGACCAAATACTTATTTTCCACCATAATTTGCAAATAAATTCATTAAAAATCCTACAATGTGATTTTCTGGATTTTTTTCTTCTCATTTTGTCTGTCATAGTTGAAGTGTACCTATGATGAAAATTACAGGCCTCTCTCATCTTTTTAAGTGGGAGAACTTGCACAATTGGTGGCTGACTAAATACTTTTTTGCCCCACTGTATGGGAACGTTCTCCAGCATGAAAACCAAAATAATTAAATAAAGTCACTTAAAACAACCAAAACGAAACAGGTGGTGTTTTAAGAGGGGATCTGAAAGACACTCATGGTGTTGTCCACTGAAAGTTGATGAGCAACAACAACTGAAACACTGGGCCAGCCACTTACATAGCATCTGGGCCAGCACAGGTGAAACACCTTCCCACTAACAAGATGGCAACCAGCAGATGTGTAACGTCACTAAATAGATGACGCCAATCGGCGCACCCTACGTACTAACGTGCTATACATGGCAAAAAGTACAACCTCAAAACATAAATGGAAAAACTAAACACCTTCTTTCTTATGACAACAAATATATCCTATATTTTTGTTGGACAAGTTTGTTCACCACCAAAAAAAACTACTTTAATTTCACTTAAATGCGTTGCTACTTATGCATCGCCTTTTCCAATATTAACATGGCGTCTACTGTCAACAGTTAAATACAAGACAACCCCCCACCTGATTGTTATTATTTTTTATATAGTTGACTAAAACACAGAAGTTTTGAGAAACATGTAAAATAAAGTATGTTTCTTATACTCTCATCGCACTGGAATGAACGCAACCAAAACAATACTCATCTCCAAAACAGCAAAACGTGCAGTCAAACAAATTGTGAGCCAGGGCAACACACTGGCTAAATACAAAACTTATTGACTGCCCACCCTTGAAAGACAAATGGCAACCAAGTTGTCCTTAACACCGACATGTCGGATTTTCAATTGGAAACTCCTATAATATCCATAGTAACTTTCCTCTGGTGATTTTTCTCAGTGGAAGGGCATCAGGGAAACAAGTGGCAGCACACGTGATGGTTAAGAGAAACTGGTTACCACTCTTTGCTTTGGGTAAAGGACCAACACAATCCACCAGAACCTTGCTGAAAGGTTTGTCAAAAGCAGGAATAGGCTGCAAAGGTGCAACCACCACAGCTTGGTTCGGTATACTCATCTGCTGGAAAACATAACAGGATTTACTGTAAGACATGGCATCCTGTTTCAGACCAGGCCAGAAGAAGTTACGCAAGATACAGTCAGACTTCTTGTTGACTCCAAGATGACCTGCCATACTACCATCGTTAGCCAACCTCAGTATCTCTTATCGAAGTGTAACTGGAATGACAATTTGAGATGCACTGGGCCAATCGTCCTGCCCAGAAGTAGAGCGAGAATGCCATTTCCTCATTAGAATCCCATCTCTGTCAAAGTAACTCACACAAACTTTATCAAACTCCTCCTCTGGACGTATCTCAGCAAAAATACGAGGGAGACATCTTTACAGATCAACCATGGTGGGATTGCAGGCATCTTCCTCAACACTAGACTTGCTCGCAGTGACTTTCTTAGACATAGCACGTGTAACGGCACACGCTGGGAACACGCTACTTTTCTGATAACCCATCAGGTTCCTCTACTCTGGGTTCCTTACAAATTACAGGATTTAGCACAACCATCTCCAGCCAAATCGTTTCCCAAAATTAATGAGACCCCCTTCACCGGTAGTCTAGAGCTCACACCGACAGCGGATCCATAAATAAGATCAGACTCGAGTTCCACATTATACAAAGGAGCTTCCATGCAACCCATCTCCATGCCTTGTGCTACACACTATAGGCAGTAGCTGAAGTGTCAGACAAAGGCAAAACAAAATGAAAGACTGGGCTGCCCCAGTGTCTCGCAGTATTTTCACCAGCTGCTTAACAGCATCGCCACTCTGAAGCATAAATTTAAAAAAATCTGTAACATTATTAAATTACAAGAGATGACTACATTCTCTGTGTTGTCCTCAGATGAAAGGGGGTGGCTATGAGAGTGAGGATGCCTATCAGAATGCAGAGCTGGTGTTCTTGGACATCCACAACATCCACGTGATGAGGGAGTCACTGCGCAAGCTGAAGGAGGTAGTCTATCCCAACATCGAGGAGTCCCATTGGTTCTCCAACCTCGAGTCCACTCATTGGCTGGAACACATCAAGGTGAGGGGAGAGAAAATAAATCAAGGTTGAGATTATTTGTTTTGTACATAGAGTTAAAGAGTGGAAGCAGAAAATGGGGAGAAGGTGTGTCTTGGATGCTGTTCCAGCCCATGTTAACCTGTCTGTCTGTGCCCTGCGTAGCTGATCCTGGCTGGAGCGCTGCGTATTGCAGACAAGGTGGAGTCAGGGAAGACGTCAGTGGTGGTTCACTGCAGTGATGGGTGGGACCGTACTGCCCAACTCACCTCCCTGGCCATGGTGATGCTGGACGGACACTACCGCACCATCCGCGGCTTCCAGGTGCTGCTGGAGAAAGAGTGGCTGAGCTTCGGCCACCGCTTCCAGCTGGTAAATAAGCTTTTGCTCCCTCTAACAGTGTTGTGTTCCTTATACCAAGCCTCAATACTTGGGACACATTTTGGAAATGCTTTGGACATTCTAATGTCGTAAGAGGAGTTGAAATGGTTTACAACTCTGGATGGCTACATCATTTCCTGACTCGGGTCAACCATGTCCCATGGCACAACTTCACCCTTTCCTGTTTCTTGTGTTTTGTTCAGCCATTATGGTCACATGACTCCCTGTCCTTCTCCTTCCAGAGGATCGGTCATGGGGATAAGAACCACACAGACGCAGACCGCTCGCCTGTCTTCCTGCAGTTCATAGACTGCGTGTGGCAGATGACCCGCCAGGTGAGTGACATCACTGTTTGGTGCTGATGGGTTAGTGCCCTGAGTTTTTCCTAACCATATGACCTGACCAGGAAAAGCTCTGGGCCCTCGTAAAAAGTACACGGGTCATGTTTAACAAACGTCCCCTTGGATTGTAAATTAACTGTTGTTGTCGTCTTAAGTTTCCTGCAGCCTTTGAGTTCAACGAATACTTCCTGATCACCATCCTGGACCACCTGTACAGCTGCCTGTTTGGGACGTTCATGTGTAATAGTGAACAGCAGAGGGTGAAGGAGGTGAGTGCCAACAATGGCGTTAGATTGATGACAAACGCATGGAGTGCAATGCAGAAATGTGAAACTAAATTAAATGTGGTCTGTCATGGATAACATTTCATACACAGTTGTTTAACAGTGCTAATAGGAATATGCTAAGGGATATATTTGATTTGCTTATGTTAACACCCACATGTCATACATTGTATTGTTCTGCAGGAGCTGCCCAAGAAGGCAGTTTCCCTGTGGGCCTACATCAACAGCCAGCCAGAGGAGTTCACCAACCCTCTGTATGTCAACTATTCCAACCATGTGCTGTTCCCAGTGGTCAGCATGCGCCACCTGGAGCTCTGGGTGGGATACTACATCCGCTGGAACCCTCGCATGAGGCCACAGGTCTGGGAAAACTACCTCACTTTCATAGCAGGAGTAATGACGTTAATGGTAGTAATATTCGGGGCGGCAGCGTAGCCTAGTGGTTAGAGCGTTGGACTAGTAACCGGAAGTTTGCGAGTTCAAACCCCCGAGCTGACAAGGTACAAATCTGTCGTTCTGCCCCTGAACAGGCAGTTAACCCACTGTTCCCAGGCCGTCATTGAAAATAAGAATGTGTTCTTAACTGACTTGCCTGGTTAAATAAAGGTAAAATAAAAAAAATATTCATGCTTTCTGGTATAATTAGTATGTGTAAATGTCACAGGAGGTTGGTGGCACCTTAATTGGGGAAGGACGGGCTCGTGGTAATGGCTCGAGCGGAATGGTATCAAATACATCAAACACTTGGTTTCCTTGTGTTTGATGCCATTTGTTCCATTCCAGCCATTATTATGATCCTTCCTCCCCTCAGCAGCCTCCACTGGTAAATGTACATTTCCATTCAAGAGCGTCTGCTAAATGACTTAAATGTAAATGTAAATGTAAATATAAATGGCTGTTTGTATGCTTGTTATAGCATAGTTGTGTTCTAGTGTTGACCATTACCGTTTGTCTACCTTATTCCCAGGAGCCTGTTCACCAGCGCTACAAGGAGCTGCTGGCAAAGCGGGCGGAGCTTCAGAAGAGGGTGGAGGAGCTGCAGCGAGAGGTGACCAATCGCTCTGCCTCCTCATCCTCTGAGAGGGCGGGCTCTCCCACCCGCTCCATCACTCCAGTTCAGACCTTTGTCTGACAAGCAGACAGACAAAACCCAGGGGGATGGTGTCCGGAAGCTTATAGTGGACGGCTGAGGACCGAGGCCCAACTCCTATAGGAAGCAAAACAACCAACAAGTGTCTGTAGAAACCGCATATTGGCCTTTGGCTGCTCCACCTCAACAGCTGAGGTCATATAGAGTCAGAACTGTAGAATGAGAATAAGAAGATTAATGTATATCTCTATGGTCAGAACCTTCTGCTGCACCAAACAGAGCTGCCTTTGTTTCCAACCACCTTGCTACAGCCATACTACACTCTACTGACCTCTGCTGCCAGGGTCAAGAGTACTGTAACATATTATCATCAAATAAGTATGAAATATATTAGCTTACTGAATGTAGGTATTACATTTATTCTAAGTGATAAGTACACTAATAATTAATAGATTAATAGGATAAAACAAGCAACATACTAAAAGTAATAGCTCAATTAATTCCTCCATCATTGTTAAAGCAGGGTGGAGATTTATTCCAGAAAGGCAGGCTATTTAAACAAATGTATGTTTATTTCTACTTGACATAATCCAAATAGGGTTTGAGGTCAGAATTGTCTCGGAGTTGAGAAAATAGTTACTGAATGGACACATTTTGACCAAATAGGTGTGAATGAATCAATGTGGGCATGGGTGGGTGCATTGTTAGTTATGTATGACATTCCATCTGATCAGTATGTTGTGTTTTTAAGCTGTCAAGTTCCTTTTATTAGCAAGTTAACTGAATACTATTTTCTGTCTCGTAGGTTGTGTGTATAGTTTACAGTTTACCATATACTTATAGGCTTATAGTTCTGTCTCATTCCTAATTGATTAGGTTATAGCTTGAGGGCTTTTTGACTGCAAAGACCAGTTAATCATCTAATACATTGAATTGTTGCAATGAGTGGTCATCTTGACTTAGTTAAATATTGTTAACCATAAGCATGAAGACTGATCTGTGTACTGTATAACATCCCTCACTCCTACAGCAAAGATGAGGGAGTAGTGGTGGAAATCTTTGATATGGACTAGTCTAGACAAGTCTAGCTAGAGTTATGCTGTGCATCATATATAGGGAGGAGGGATAGTGTTAGAGGGTAGCTATATGAATGTATGTTAGAATTTTGGCCCTGTTATCTGCTTATGTGTATATTGTGGTGATTTCTGCGATAACATCACGTTGCAGACTGCTCACTCAGAAAATGGATAATCGGGATTGACAATGTGCATTTAATGGTTTAGTTAGTTACAGCTTTCATTTTAAAACCCTAAGTGCTTCTTGAAAGGTCATACTCACAGGTCCTTAATAAATGCTGCATATGTATTGTTGGATTCTAGCTTGAAATACTTGCTATACTAGAAGTTAATGATTACATGTATATGGTGGGGTCAATGGAGGGTGGATTAAAACTAGGGGTCTGTGGAAAGTTAATGAGTGAGGGAAAAGGCAATCACCTGGTTGGATAGCTGTGGATTAGTGAGGAATTTGGGCCCAGGTCAGATGAAGTGAGTTTTTATTACACACACCACCTAAATTCCTGCCTAGCAACAAAGATGTATTGGCTGTCTAGATGTGCAAAGAGGAGACTCCTCCTAATAGAAGGATATAAATATATAGTTTAAGGTAGGTTCCGTTAGGATAGGTCCACAGATCAATAGCTAACTTCCAGTGTAGGGTAGGTTCTGTGTAGGATAGGTCTATAGTGGGGGTGTTCCCCTGCGATATCTGTAAGGGAAGCCACGGTGGCCAGGAGGCAGTGGAGTGTGTGTATGGATAAATTGTCATGCTTGTGTACTAATACAAAAGATTGTAGAGAAGTAGTCCATGTAGAAGGACAAAGGAAGGAAATGCATACGGTGGAGAATAGGAGATATCTGAGAATATCTGTGTTTAAAGATAAAACATTGTGAGTGGGAATGTGGATGGTGATAAAAGGTTGCCTACAAGTTCTGGAAGAGAGCCTCATCCATGGTTAGAGAAGCAAAAAGATATTCAAATGTTGTTTGAACATGATTTGAGTGTATTAGCAGTATCAATAAGGAGAGAGGTTGGTTTATGCCCTATTGGGGTGGGGAACCGTGACAGATTATGTGGAAATAGGAAGACAACTGAATCATTTTGGTTGTGTGTCGTTAACGAGGATATTTATACTGTATTGTCCAGTAGTAAGTTGGCAGACGCTTCAGTATTGGTTTTAATACAGGGTATCAATTGCCGTGACCAATTAATAGGTATAAATACCATACCTACTCTCAGGGAAAGTGGGTATCACTACGTTGGAAAATTGTTAGAGTAGTGAATTAGGAAATCTAAACACCGTCGAGAGAGGCGCAAAAGTAGCCACTATTGAGATGGCACCCGTGTTTTCTGAAACTCTTGTAAAACGGGGAATAGAAGAGAAAAACTATAGTCAAGCCATAGAGGCGCTAAAAAAGCGCACAAGCGTTGTACCAATTATGTTCGAATATGGGAATAATTTAGCAAACTGGATAAAATTGGTCCGCATCTCTGCTGACAGAAAATTCCAATCTAATAAAGAATTCAGAGATGCTATCGTGATTTGGCACAATGACAAAAGAAATCAATCTCAATACACTAGTGTTTTGATTTCAGCGTTCTATCAACAGAAAAGCAAAACCGATGGAACAAAAAATGTGAAGATGTACTCAGCATCGAAAGGGCTGGGTATATGAGTACCTTTTTATATCATTATTTGTATCTCTGCTTAAATGCCAGGTTTGAAACCTGTTATCAAAACGGCAATTGCGGGGGTAGTGCACCAATATTCTCATTGGGAAATGAGAATATGAAATAGTGAAATAGTACAGCCAGCCTTGAGAGTATAATCTAATTCCGCTCACTTCGCAGTTGTGCGAGTAGTTAGTACGGCTACAGTGAAAATCACTAACGGTGGTTTTAACGGCCCAAGTAAAACGAAGAAACAGGGAAGGAAAAGTAGCGAAAAAATACAGAAGCATAGGGCGATAGATCCCTGTTTTAAATGTGGGACCGTCGGTCATTGGTAGAATGAGTGTACTGGAGCCTACTTCTTCACTCTGTTAAATTTTCATTTTTCAGAGTAAATAACTCACGGACACTAGAGAAGCTTAACCAAGTTTAATTATTCCCAAAGGGTTACAGTTGTAATCCAGACAAAAACATGTTCTCACCATCACAAGTATATATATACTCCACTTTAAACACTCCTTCTCTCCAATGCTAACATCTTGTGGTTCCACATGAAGAGGGTACTAGGATAATAAACCCGTATTACTCCCTTCAGGGGATCTGACCTGACCTCAACCCCTCCGTAGCCTAATCCACAGATGTCCATCCGCTTCCCCTATAGCAATCCTGTGATCTCCTCCCGTTTGCCCAACACATTCCAAAGCCATCTGTCTTTCGACAGAGACCCATTACCTCCTGACATAAAATCCAGTCTCTTTCACTCCTTACACACAATGAGTCTGATCGATCATGTCTTTAATATCTTAATGTTCAAAGTTTACCCTGAATCCAACAACCCGCTTCTTCTGGAGGGAACGCCGCAATGCAGACATTTGGCGCACTAGATAGCAGCAGCAAATTCTCTTGAAAGCAGTGGGGCAGGAAAACTTCACATTGGGCTGGCTGGCCTCTATGGTCGATTGTGGTTAGACGAGAGGACCGTTTCTATGTGGAGGGGGATGTAGGAGGCCGTAGGAGGCCACGTATCACAACTTTGTAATAGATATTGGCGCTCAAATGTCACTGATTCCTTATGATGAGAAATTTGCCAAGGGAAAATTATAGTCTTTGTAGAAATGACAGGGGAATGGATTCTAAAAGGTAACAAGTTAAAATTGGCACGGCTAAAAACCGTGGTTTTTGTTTAATCTTGTGAGACACTTTATTCTGAAATAGAATTGACTAAAGGAAGGAGGGGTCCTCACAAGAAATTAGAGCGGAGTTAATATTGTGAGTAATTGTGGAGTTTTGATAAAGCAATTCTGTCAAGCGACAGCATTGGGGTTACCAAACCTAAACTTACCAATTTTGTAATGAGGTGGTGACGGTGACACAAAATCATGGGGAAAAGAGAGACCAGTCATGTAGGGAAGGAAATCGTTAGACTCGGTGGCGAGAGAAATGTCTCCATGTCTAAGTGTAGTACAGGCTACATAAAGGGTACATAAACGTTGGGATGAGTGGAAGGAGGACAGTGGGCTCCCAGAAGTTGTTTTTTTTTGTCTGTAATTTTGCTGATTAAGATTTAGCATAGTGAATACTAACAAAATGTACACACTCTCTTCCAGGAGAGGATGGGGTGTCCCTATCTCGCTCTTTGAAATGTTTCCCGAGGCTGTTGTCTTGGGAGAGCAGTTAGTGAAATTATGCAGTTTTATAAAGTATAAAAGGTACCTGGATCCAGCTGTAAAGGAAGCTCCCAATTAAGTAAGGCCTGGCCATTTGTTTGTTTTTGCACTACGTTTTACCACACACACCAGCACACGCAACACACCATTTATGAATATTTGTTAGTGGTGGTTACCCATGTAAATTCTCCTGATAAGAAGGGTACTGAAAAACCCAATGTAAACCAGGTAAGCAGAATGATGGAAATGTAGTCTGAAGTACAGGGAAAGAAAAGGGAAAGAAAAATACTTAATGGTGTTGAATGACAGTTCTGACTTTTTCAGTTTTTGATTTGATAAAAAAGTTGGAAATATCCAATAAATGTCGTTCCACTTCATGATTGTGTCCCACTTGTTGTTGATTCTTCACAAAAAAATACAGTTTTATATCTTTATGTTTGAAGCCTGAAATGTGGCAAAAGGTCGCAAAGTTCAAGGGGGCCGAATACTTTCGCAAGGCACTATATATATATTGTTGTATATTTGGGAAAAAAACGTTTTAAATTGTTTATTTTTATTTTTTATTAAATGTTATATATATATATATATAAATCGATATCTGATTATTTTAGTATATATTTGTAGTACTTTCTCACGGTTTCTAGAGGGAAATGCTGTAGGAATGCTCAACCAGTGTTGCTCATTCAGCCGACAAACTTTCAACCGGTTTTCCCCATTAAGCAACAAGTCGGAGTCAGAGGCCGAGTCTTCTCTTGTCTCTACTCCTCCCGTTACGGGGTCTGAGACGCCGAAGCTTCCCACCATTAGCTCTGAAAAATTTAAATATCTAGTCATTGGCGACTCCATTACCCGCAGTATTAGACTTAAAACGAATCATCCAGCGATTATACAGTGTTTACCAGGGGGCAAGGCTACCGACGTTAAGGCTAATCTGAAGATGGTGCTGGCTAAAGCTAAAACTAGCGAGTGTAGAGAGTATAGAGATATTGTTTTCCACGTCGGCACTAACGATGTTAGGATGAAACAGTCAGAGATCACCAAGCGCAACATAGCTTCAGTGTGTAAATCAGCTAGAAAGATGTCGGCATCGAGTAATTGTCTATGGCCCCCTCCCAGTTAGAGGGCGTGATGAGCTCTACAGCAGAGTCTCACAACTCAATCGCTGGTTGAAAACTGTTTTCTGCCCCTCCCAAAAGATAGAATTTGTAGATAATTGGCCCTCTTTCTGGGACTCACCCACAAACAGGACAAAGCCTGACCTGCTGAGGAGTGACAGAATCCATCCTAGCTGGAGGGGTGCTCTCATCTTATTTACCAACATAGACAGGGCTCTAACTCCTCTAGCTCCACAATGAAATAGGGTGCAGGTCAGGCAGCAGGCTGTTAGCCAGCCTGCCAGCATAGTGGAGTCTGCCACTAGCACAGTCAGTGTAGTCAGCTCAGCTATCCCCATTGAGACCGTGTCTGTGCCTCAACCTAGGTTGGGCAAAACTAAACATGGCGGTGTTCGCCTCAGCAATCTTACTAGGATAAAGACCCCTTCCATTCCTGTCATTATTGAAAGAGATCGTGATACCTCACATCTCAAAATAGGGCTACTTAATGTTAGATCCCTTACTTCAAAGGCAATTATAGTCAATGAACTAATCACTGATCATAATCTTGATGTGATTGGCCTGACTGAAACATGGCTTAAGCCTGATGAATTTACTGTGTTAAATGAGGCCTCACCTCCTGGCTACACTAGTGACCATATCCCCCGTGCATCCCGTAAAGGCGGAGGTGTTGCTAACTTTTACGATAACAAATTTCAATTTACAAAAAAAAAAGACGTTTTCGTCATTTCCCTTTCGTCTCCTGACCCCTCCTGTCTCAGCCTCCAGTATTTATGCTGCAGTAGTTTATGTGTCTGGGGGCTAGGGTCAGTTTGTTATATCTGGAGTACTTCTCCTGTCCTATTCGGTGTCCTGTGTGAATTTAAGTGTGCTCTCTCTAATTCTCTCTTTCTCTCTTTCTTTCTCTCTCTCGGAGGTCCTGAGCCCTAGGACCATGCCGCAGGACTACCTGACATGATGACTCCTTGCTGTCCCCATTCCACCTGACTGTGCTGCTGCTCCAGTTTCAACTGTTCTGCCTTATTATTATTTGACCATGCTGGTAATTTATGAACATTTTAACATCTTGGCCATGTTCTGTTATAATCTCCACCCGGCACAGCCAGAAGAGGACTGGCCACCCCACATAGCCTGGTTCCTCTCTAGGTTTCTTCCTAGGTTTTGGCCTTTCTAGGAAGTTTTTCCTTGCCACCGTGCTTCTACACCAGCATTGCTTGCTGTCTGGGGTTTTAGGCTGGGTTTCTGTACAGCACTTTGAGATATCAGCTGATGTACGAAGGGCTATATAAATACATTTGATTTGATTTGATTTAGGGATAGGCTGGAGGAGAAGATGGCAGATTTCCTCCATACGCTCCTCTTGCTGGGTTAGGCTCCGCTGTAGCTCCGCTGAATCCATTACATTTTTAGGTTAGGTATTCTGTCATGAATACTCAGGGAGAAAAGGTGTAGATTCATTCGCAGAGCACGGCAGGTGTTAATTTCGCCTTCACTAAAGGCAGGAATCGTGGTCACAGGCAGGCAAGGGTCATACACAGGTAGGCAAACAGGCAGGAATCCAAACTAGGACTGAAGGCTATAACTGGTTCACACAAACGAGCTAGGAAAAGGCATAGTAGAGTCAAAACGAACAATACATTAAATGTGTCTACCTTGTATAATTAAAATATCTAATAGTAACACAGCACATGTATATTCTAGTTACTTAGTTTCCAAATTTCTCTTATCACAAAGTGATACAAATTGAGGTAACTCTAACCTAATGTAGGGGTCGTAAAAGAAACGCCTGAAACTAGATCCCATACATTTTATTTTTCACCTTTATTTAACCAGGTAGGCTAGTTGAGAACAAGTTTTCATTTGCAACTGCGACCTGGCCAAGATAAAGCATAGCAGTGTGAACAGCCTAGTAAAATAAAGGTAAAATTAAAACAAGTCAATAACACAGTAGAAAAAAAGGGGAGTCAATATTGTGTGGAAAGCAAAATGTTTTAAAAGATATGCGAAGAAAAATATGTTTTAAAAAACGATATATCCAAGGGACAAGACGTCTGACTGCTAAGCAATCTTGGAATTCTCTTTTGGTGGTCTGGTCTTAACAAGGAGGTTCTCTCCTGTACTGTTCAACCAATCCGTTAAATGTGGAGGTGGAGTTATTTCAAAGATTTCTCTTCTTAAAATCAGATTTTAAACCTAACCACGCTGCTAAATTTATGCATAATTCTAACCTTAAATTAAGACCAAAAAGCTATTTTTAGTTTCCATGAATTTGCCCAAAAGCTGAACACGCGTCACAAGGTCTCTTTCCAGTTCCCCTGAAAACCGGAACATTCGGTTGTTGGGGCTCTGTAGGGTTTTGTCTAGAAGGGATACAGCTTTTGTCAAAACTTTTCATAGCAGGTTTAGGAAAATTTACGCAGCACGTTGGGAGATTTAACGTAGCAGGTTAGATCATTTCCCCCCACCTTTATTTAACCAGGTAGGCCAGTTGAGAACAAATTCTCATTTACAACTGCGACCTACATTAAGAAAAGGTTTCGCTAAAATGTAAGAAACGACTTTTGACGTTGTATCCCATCTAGAAAAGTTGTATCCCATCTAGACATGGACACTCGGCAGAGGCTAGTGGAATCGGAGATTATATATTATATTGACAAGATGACCGAACTAACAATTGAAATACATGTTTTCATGAAGGGACCATTCTAGCCAATGAGTGTTCAGATACGCGTGTGAACAACTGTAGTTGTAGTTTTTCTCAAATTGGCTGGAATGCCACGTGCATCCACTTATGTCAGTACATTTGTAATAGTCTAAACATTACGAAACTATTATTCGATCAGGCCTCACGTAATTCGTAAATCTCATATACAAAAAAACCCTCTCGCTTTCGCCTCCTCTCTGGTGGAACTTAATCATTCAGTCTTGTTTTATTCTCTGATTGGCTTCTGTGTTTCAAAATGCAAAGTCCCGCGCAATAATAATATGTCATGATTGGCATATCTTTCTTTCTTTTCTAGTCGGCCGCATCCGGTATGAATGACGCCGCCGCGGATACAAAAAAAGAGAAAGGGAAAAAAGCTAGGAGAATTGCTAGCTAAGATCAGCGTTAAATATTTTACTCGTTTTTATATTTTGCGAAACCATTATCAGCTGTTTTGACTACCGATGTTAACTAACTTATGTTAGCTAGCCAACAGAAAGAGATGATAGATATTTGAGAACATTTAGCTGTTTTATTTAGCATTAGCCTAGCTAACTATTATTAGCTAGTTGGCTAGCTACATGCTTAGCTAAATAGCTACGGAGGAAATAATTAAGACGGCACGCTGTCTAGGTGACTACATATTTCACTATTTGTTTTTATCTGTGACTTTTTGTTAATCTTGGTGAGAATGGCAACAACGGCCCTCTACGCGTGTACGAAGTGTAACCAGCGGTATCCGTTCGAAGAACTGTCGCAGGGACAGCAGCTGTGCAAGGTTTGGACTGGAGGTGTGGGTGCTAGCTAGTTGTGGGCGCCTGCTATTTAGTTAGCCCCAAATCTGGCAATATGAATGGTTAAGTTAACGAACGTTACTGTACTATTACATACGTATACGTGTTTCAAGCGTGTTTAGACTGCTACCTGGATGTAGAATTCCAAGGTCTCTGGCCACATTCAGCCCTTATAACAAGTGATAATTATGTAACCGCTATATCATTGCAACATGTCTGGGACGCAAATGGCATCCTCGTTAGCTAGATAATATACCATGGGACTACAATGTATCCGCGAGTTGTTTTCTCACGGAAGTGTCCGCTGGGTGTAGCAGACAAAATAATGTCAGATGAACTTGTGTTATTAAGTAACGTTATCTATTTTCACATGGCATCGTCCGTGACCTGTTCAGTTGTCATTAGTTTACACTTCATGCCACTTACTAACAAGTCTATTTTATCATCAATGTAGTCTAACTACCGGCATTTATAGAACTGAATTCCAGTGCGCTCAATGTAGCATTCTTCTTCGGCCTGTAGGGTAGGCTATGTTCCACAGAAATTCAAAATGGAATGGGCAAAAATCGAGTTATAATTCCAGTGGCAAATTATTACATTTTATTAAAACATTTTGCCATTCATGCTGGTGCATTGTAAATACATATTTCCCATTGCCATAAGCTCACCACCACACACACAGGTTTTCAAGCTTTCTGCCCAGATTGACTAAATAACAGGTTCGTTGTAAATACTTCCCATTCATGGTAAATAATAATGAACAAATGCTTAACACTAAATAAAGGCAGACAAAGGTGTTTTGACAGGTAGGACAAACAACTCATGATTGAGGGTTTTTATTAACTAAGTTGTTTATTAGTGTTATTGCCAACATTATTATTTTTTAAACACGATTATACACGATTATATTTATATTTTGTCCTTGAAAGAGCTTTATAAGTGTTTGAAGAGATGAATCACTAATGCTTTGTTTCTTGTGTCAACAGGAGTGTCGCATCGCTCATCCCATCGTCAAGTGCACATACTGCAGATCAGAGTTTCAGCAGGAGAGGTGAGTTCTGCTCCAGCACCTGGTATTCTTATTCCATTCTTAATATAGTGAAAACATTGGTTTCAGGACATTGTTGTGATTTCTCTTTACCGTTCTTTATTCCAGCAAAACAAACACCATTTGCAAGAAGTGTGCCCAGAATGTAAAGCAGTTTGGGACAGTATGTTTGACTTGAATTATCTGTTTATAATTGTACATTGTGTACTGATTGACTCAGTTCTGGTTATGCTGGCCAAATTGTCTGCCAAATCAGGTTGAAACAGTCTTCTGTTGTTTCCCACATAGCCCAAACCCTGCCAATACTGTAACATCATTGCTGCTTTCATCGGGACAAAGTGTCAGCGTTGCACCAACTCAGAGAAGAAGTATGGCCCTCCACAGACCTGCGAGCAGTGCAAACAACAGTGCGCATTTGACCGCAAGGAGGAGGGCAGGAGAAAGGTAGGCACAGATTCCTGCTGCATTGGTACCCTGACATGCATGTTGTTCCAACACTTGCGTATTCACTATCCTCCACTGTCCTGTGTGTGTTGTCAGGTGGATGGGAAACTGCTGTGCTGGCTGTGCACTCTGTCCTACCGACGTGTACTGCAAAAGACCAAGGAGCAGAGGAAAGGCTTCAGCTCCTCCCACTCCAACTCCTCGCTCAATGAGAAGGACCACCACTCCAGACAGCACCATCACCACCAGCAGCAAAGACACAGCAGCTCACACAAGTAGGCCCTGGCGCCACAGCCCTCTCCTCTACATGTTAGTCCTTTACATCCTCTGTAATGCAGGTCTCTGCTCTGTCACAATACTATATATGTATTGTGCTGAACAGGCACTTTTTGGAAGGATGTAGGGGTCTGAGTAATGATGTATGTGTCAAATATCAGAAGAAACATCTTGAAAGATGAAATTACATAACTTGGTTTTTGTTTGTGTGTGTATTTTCTTGTCTCTGTGTTGTAGACTCAGTGGGAGCTTAAGTCCGGAGCAGGAGCAGGGAATGTGGAAGCAGAGGTGACTTACCACCTCTTTCTGAATCACATTCCCTAGTGTTTTGACTTATGACAAGCCCATTTGCTTAGTTATGCAGTGTATTTTAACTATGGGGCAATCTGGGACGAGTTCTGTTTTTGATGGAGCCTCTGTGGCTTAAGTTGTGTGTTGGTTCTCCCTTCAGCCATAAATCGTCTTCGATCCAGAAGGATACCCCAAAGAAGAAACCAAAACTGGAGATGAAGCCATCCAACGGGGACAGGTACGAGAGGAGTTTCAATCAGATGTAAGGAGTTACAAACTCGTTCTAACTTTTTGAAGTAAACCGGGCTGAACATCCAGTATGTTCCTGACACTTTTTTTTGGCCTTCTTGGTTCTAACACACATCTGTGATGGTTGTCATCAAGGTGTTGTTGGAGCAGGTAAAGTTGGCCAGTGTGAAAAAGATCTCCAAACGGGTATTTTCCTTTTTCTGCCACCCTAACTTGTTTTTTTCCCTGCTCTCTCCCTGCAGTAGTTCAATCACCCAATCTATGGATTCTGGAGGAACGGACAACTTCATTCTGATCAGCCAGCTGAAAGAGGAAGTGATGTCATTAAAGAGAATGCTTCAGCAGAGGGATCAGACAATGCTTGAGAAGGACCGAAAGGTACATGCCTAACTAATAGAGATATACCTAAACCTATTCATTCCAGGGTTTTTCTTTATTTGTACTTTTTTCTACATTGTTGAATAATAGTGAAGACATCAACTATGAAATGACACTCATGGAATCGGGTAGTAACCAAAGTGTTAACCTCTCTGGGATATTCGGGACGGTAGCGTCTCACCCCGCCAATAGCCAGGGAAAGTGCAGGGCGCCAAATTCAAAACAACAAAAATCTCATAATTAAAATTCCTCAAGCATACAAGTATTTTACACCATTTTAAAGATACAATTCTTGTTAATTCAGCCACAGTCTGATTTCAAAAAGGCTTTACAGCGAAAGCACCACAAACGATTGTTAGGTCACCACCAAGTCACAGACACACAGCCATTTTTCCAGCTAAAGAGGAGTCACAAAAAGCAGAAATATAGATAAAATTAATCACTAACCTTTGATGATCTTCATCAGATGACACTCATAGGACTTCATCTTACAGAATACATTTATGTTTTGTTTGATAAAGTGCATATTTATATCCAAAAATCTAATTTTACATTGGCGTGTTATGTTCAGTAGTTCCAAAACATGCAGTGGTTTTGCAGAGAGCCACGTCAATTTACAGAAAGACTCATAATAAAAATAAACATAGATAAAAGATACAACTATTATACATGGAACTTTAGCTAAACTTCTCCTTAATGCAACCGCTGTGTCAGATTTCAAAGAACTTATATTACAGGTCGTAGAAACATGTCAAACGAAGTATAGAATCAATCTTTACAATGTTTTTATCATAAATCTTCAGTAATGTTTAAACCGGAGAATTCCTTTGTCTGTAGAAAAGCAATCCCCTCTCCTTCGGCCCCACTTCACAGTAGAAGCCTCAAACAAGGTTCTAAAGACTGTAGACTTCTAGTGGAAGCCTTAGGAAGTTCAAAATGACCCCACAGACACTGTATATTGGAATGACAGAGTTGAAAATCTACAAACCACCGATTTCCCACTTCCCGGTTGAATTTTTCTCAGGTTTTCGCCTGCCATATGAGTTCTGTTGTACTCAGACATTCAAACAGTTTTAGAAACTTCAGTGTTTTCTGTCCAAATATACTAATTATATGCACGTTCTTCTAGCTTTTCACCAAGAAGTTAAACAAATCAAAATATATTTGAGATTCTTCAAAGTAGCTACCCTCTGCCTTGATGACAGCTTTGCATTATCTCAACCAGCTTCATGAGGTAATCCATTTCAATTAACAGGTTTGCCTTTTTAAAAGTTTATTTGTGGAATTTCTTTCCTTAATGAGTTTGAGACAATAGTTGTGTTGTGACAAGGTAGGGTTGGTATACAGAAGATAGTCCTATTTGGTAAAAGACCATGTCCATATTATGGCAAGAACAGCTCAACTAAGCGAAGAGAAATTACAGTCCATCATTACTTTGACTGACCTTCATGTCTTAATCTGGAAAATTAAGAACTTTGAACGTTTCTTCAAGTGCAGTTGCAAAATCCATCAAGTGCTATGATGAAACTGGCTCTCATGAGGACCGCCACAGGAAAGGAAGACCCAGAGTTACCTCTGCTGCAGAGGATAAGTTCATTAGAGTTACCAGCCTCAGAAATTGCAGCCCTAATAAGTGCTTTAGAGTTCAAGTAACAGACACATCTCAACATCAACTGTTCAGAGGAGACTGTGTGAATCAGACCTTCATGGCTGAATTGCTGCAAAGAAACCACAACTAAAGGACTCCAATAATAAGAAGAGACTTGTTTGGGCCAAGCAACACGAACAATGGACATTAGAGTGGTGGAAATCTGTCCAAATTTGAGATTTTTGATTCCAACTGCCGTGTCTTTGAGATGCAGAGAAGGTGAACGGATGATCTCTGCATGTGTGGTTCCCACTGTAAAGCATGGAGGAGGAGGTGTGATGGTGTGGGGGTGCCCTGCTGGTGACACTCTGTGATTTATTTAGGATTCAAGGCACACTTAACCAGCATGGCTGCCACAGCATTCTGCAGCAGTAAGCCATCCCATCTGGTTTGGACTTAGTGGGACTATAATTTGTTTTTCAACAGGACAATGACCCACCACACCTCCAGGCTGTGTAAGGGCTACTTTACCAAGAAGGAGAGTGATGGAATTCTCGACCCAATTGGGATGAGTTGGGCTGCAGAGTGATGGAAAAGCAGCCAACAAGTGCTCAGCATATGTGGGAATTCCTTAAAGACTGTTGGAAAAACATTCCAGGTGAAGCTGGTTGAGAGAATGCCAGGAGTGTGCAAAGCTGTCGTCAAGGCAGAGGGTGGCTACTTCGAGGAATCTCAAATGTGAAATGTATTTTTGATTTAACACTGACATGATTCCATATGTGTTATTTCATAGTTGATGTCTTCACTATTATTATACAATGTAGAAAATAATAAAACTGAAGAATAATTAGAATGAGTAGGTGTCCAAACTTTTGACTGGTACTCATACACACTTCTAAACTTTTTTATGTGAAATTTGACTTGGTCATGTTGTATTCATTAGATTGTCTGACTCCTTTTTTAATTTTTATGTTTTGTACTTCTAGCTCACAGAGCTCAAGGCAGACTTCCAGTACCAGGAATCCAACATGAGGGTGAAGATGAACAACATGGAGAAGGCACACAAAGAGTCCATGGAACAGCAACAGGTAGACTAGAAATTTCCATGCATGCCTTTACAAGAAAAAAACCTGACATCTTGTGAGCCATTGGCTACATTTACACGGTTGGCCAAATTCAGATCTTTTGCCCAATTATTGGCAAATGGGTTGATCTATTAGTGGAAAAAGATCAGAATTGGCTGTCTGTGTAAACATAGCCATTGAGACAAGTTCCAACCCAATATGCTGACCTTTAGCCCCTCAAGTACATGGGATTCAAACAACTTTCCTAAGAAAGAGGCACAGTAGGATGTAATCAAACACTACTAGCTTGTGTGGTAAATGCTTTCATTAAACATAGATTGTTACATACTCACTACTTTTATTTTACTACAGGCCAAAAATCGGGATCTGCTAAAACAAGTGGCCGCACTCTCAAAGGGCAAGAAGTTTGACAGAACAGGGAGTTCACTGCTGTTACCGTAACGACAAGCCCACCCAACCACAGCTTGGAGGGACTTTGTTGTTTTAACACTGTGAAAGGCTGATGCCATTCAACCTTTCCCCTCTCCTTTCTGTTTTCTCAATTTTGATTCTTCTCAGTATTCTTCATTGGAAAACCTGGTGAACATGCTGTACATGGAAATTGTCTTTCATGTTGACATGACAATAAGAATGCATCATGTTTTGACCCCAAGTTAAAAATATTTTATCTGGATGGAGGGAGGAGAGAGCCTCGTTAACACTGCCTGGGTCCAGCAACATGGTTTGCGCAAGGTGGAAAAGATTGCCAACATCACAGAACCAAGTTGATTTTTATAGATGTCATGGAATTATTTATTCAATTGTCTTTCTTAGTGTTTTCTCACCACATACTCTGAGCATTTCCCAGGGTTTGGGGGATTTTTGTCTTCAACAGCAACTTTCTCTGCAACATATTAGTTATATTTTTCTAATTGGACATAATTATGGAATAGGTTCTCTCCTCATTGGGAGAGACCCTTCTCAACTTACTATGTATGCAAATGTTAAAATAGTGTCCAACCACAGCGTTGCTGGCCAGCAGCGGAGACTTCTCTCGGCGTTAAAGTCTAAAAACCATGAACTCTTTGAGAGATTTTTAAACCTTGTTATTTAGAGACACCTCCCGGCTGCCCTCTTTCTCACTGTGACAGCTGTAGTGCTTTGCTGTTTCTCTGTAGTGGAACGATTGTAATACTGCATGACTTAGTGCCATATACAGGTTGGCATTGTGGTCTCATGTACTTTTAGACTTGTCCTTTTTTTATCACATGTAAAGGTATTACAGGGGTCAGCCTATGTATTTATAATGTGTAACTTGTATCGGTTTTAGTGAGTATGTGTAGGCTGGGTAATTATATGTAGAATATGGTTTTTAAAGGAACACAACTTTCACTTTACAGCTCTGGACCAAACTGGTTTCATACTGTGGCGTACAGATCACTTTTGTACTTTTTTTCCAAACCCAATGTTTAAAAAAAAATATTAAATCTGGTTAAATATGTTTTTGTTTTTATTTGTTGCATTCTCAGCAAGCAGTGGCTCTCTAATACTGTGCCCTGTATCATTCCTTCATAATATTGTCAGACCCACCCAAACACCACCATATTGTGCCTGTACGGTTGGTTTCCTGTTCCACCAGAGCTGGTGTACGTGTTAAATGATATTCAAGATTTGACCACTAGGTGGCACTTGTTTGCTTTACTCTATAAAATCTGACATGCTGATTCATACATTGCTCTACATTCAATGGGTGCATTGGACAGTCGACTTCAAAGGTGAGTCCAGACTGATCTACAAATTAGCTTGCATCACATAACTACTCAATATTAATTATTGATCAGTCAGTGTCACAATTTACTAGGGCTGGAAATTGCCAGGGACCTCACGATATGTTATCACGATATGATAGGCTAATGAATTGCGATTGGATAGTAATAAAATTAGTATTTAATGTTCCAAACATTGCTCACCATTTGTCTGATGCAGAGAGACATGAATGAGTTTGGATCAGTCATGGGGAACGAAAGCTGAAAACAAATTGGCTCTTAAAAAAGAGCAAAAGTAATATCCTGATATGTAACTATGGATATTTTTCACCCATCACTACAATTTACCCATGATCACAGTTTGGATGGTCTGGAGCTAATCTAATATTACCTGAGGGTTTTCCAAAGAAGACCGATAGAGAATTCTTTATATCTGTCCAATTGTGGCATCTGAGGTGAAGAGTGGTGCCAGTGAGGCCATCTCCATTTTGAAGTAGTCAATTTCCTTCTGATAGTTCTGAGTTGGCAAACAAACTGAAAGGGTGCACATTGCCACCAGGAGTGTTTGAACCGATATAAAGCCAAGGTTGTTGATTTACTGCTACCTGTAGTTATAAAATGTTTGATCATGAGCATAATTCATTGGCTGATGACCTGGATGGAATTATATGATGCTCTCTTACCCCATAGGAAGACCCACCCAGTTGACTACTTCAAAATGGTGAATATCCTCAATGGTGCTGCCCATGCTAAAACTTTAAGGTACTAAAGTCCTCTTTCACCTTTGGATTTGTTTTGTCTTAACCCTACAACAAGGGCCTTTTCTCAATTGGATTTGCACAACTCCTGCGTCCTGTCTCCTCCATCCTCTCTTGCCTCTTGAAAAAAGTCAAAGATAATCGAGGCGAATGAACGTAGACGAAAATGTGCTTGTGAGAAGATCCTTGACTTGCGAGTCATCAAATTACATTTACAGGGGTGGTTCCCAAAATAAATGTGTAAAGTGATAAAAACTAATTAAGGTAGGTAGGCATATAGTTTTTAAATGTGCACATGCTTTTCTCCTTTGAAAATACAACAGCTAATTCAAAGGGTGTATGGCAGGTATCAAAACTCTTCCACGGTAAGATACACTTGTGCTTCCTCACCAAAAGGAGGATATCAAGGAGGGGAGGACAATCTTCTGTTTAGCATACTCCTCAACCATTTATCAATTTACAGGTGATGGGGGAGAGCAGACTGACTTTTGCCCAAATGAGAAAATGCCAGGGAATCAGCACAGTGGAATTTTGGGAGATTCTCAATTGGTTTGATCAACTCTTCCATCCTCTCCTCACCTCCGTTTGAAAAAGGTAAATGGTAGTCGAGGGGAGGAGAGGAAAGTAGAAACAAATGGACATCATGCAAATGATGTTTACAGTGGTGGAGTCCTCTATTAATTGTGTAAAGTAGTAAAAATACATTTAGCTAGTTGTGATAAACATTTTAAAGATAAAAAAGCATATTGTTTTTGAAATATATGCATGCTTTCTCCTCCGTGTAAACAACAGCTGATTCAAAGGGGGTTTGGCGGATCTCTAAATTCTTCCCCGAAGGACTCACTCAGGTAGGATTCTCTTGTGCTTCCTCAGCGGAAGGAGGCTGTCAAGGAGGCGAGGACACTCCTCCGTTTGCCTACAAACTAACTGATATTCTCCTCAACCACTTATAGGTTTCCTGGTCACAGAGAGAGGACGAAGGAGTCAAGGAGAGGACAGTCTTTTTATCAAGTAAGAATCTCCCTTAGACTTGTAATTTCCATCAAAAAAGTTACGTGAGTGCAGAGAGAAGGTGCCCAACATTGAAGGCCTGTCATCCCATGTCACTTTGTTTAGAAACAAGTTTTCGCAATTCTATTTACATATGTTATCTGCTAGTCATTCAAAATGGTATGCACAAACAACAAACACATTGCAGTCTATGGATCAGGTAGTTCAGCCCTGTAGAAGGACATAGGCTTCAGAAGGGTCAGCTGGGCTGAAGTAAGGTTCAACAGTCCAGAATGTGGGTCAATGCAGGTATGAATGTGGATCAATGCATTGGGGTCTACACTCGGGTCCTCTTGACTGAGGCAGTATTATCTATATGGATGCTTCTTCTCTCCTCCCCCTTTCCTGCTCTCCCTGTCAGAATTTATTGGTGATGTCAATGACCTACCCCAACAACAGAATGGTGTGGGCGTTTACTAGTCATCAAAAATATTAATGTAGACCACTGATCGGCCAGCTTAGTTAATGAAGCAGGATGGCATTCTCCTTTAGGAAATAGCAAGCATTTTTTTAACTTCTGTTTGAGATTCAAGTTTGAGGTGGGGATTTTGAAGTGTTTTTTCTCCAATTTATGCTTTGACCACAAATACGAGTAAAAGACTAGTCAACAGCATTTTTGGGGTATGGGTTAACAGAATATTAACTTTTAAAAAGGATATTTTCACAGTTACTTTAAGAGTTACATTTTATGTAAAGTAGATGTAACTTAGACCCAATATATGTGGCACATTTATGGTTTTAGATTCTGTTTTATTATGCCCTTTACCATTTACGAAATCCGCCGGGATCATTTTGCACTATTACAATGGTTCTTATGGAATTTACTGTTGATAATACACTATGTTGTCCTTCAGCCTTCCAATAATGTAAGGATAATACAATTATTACTGACAGCTTGACAAAAGCCATACAGTTAACACAGCCTTAACTAGAGAAACAGCAGGTGAATGTCCAAGTTTAATCTGCTCAAACTCATGCAGAGAAGAGAGAACAGCAGTACGTATTCACAGAGCTCTGACAGAAAGAAAGGCACTCTGGATCTGTTCATAAAAAACAGGAGGTGAATACTTCTGCCAAGAAAACCTGAATCAGACCAACATGTTTTTGTATATTCACAAGAACCTCATTATATAAGTCTCAACAATAATGAACAAAGGCACACAAAAAAAGCTTTGTTATTCATTGTATGAACTGAATTGTGACCAGGCATTGAACCTTGATTGCTGAGATATGAAGTAGGAGTTGTTTATGAATTTGATTGTTATACTGCGATGTGTTGTAATGCATAATATAGTCATCCTCACACAGTATAGGAAGTACTGAGAATCTGATATCAAATCAGAAGCCACTCGCTCCTGCCAGCTACCAATCTGACCTTCCTCTGTGTCACTGTCCAGCAATGGAAACAAAATATTTTATTGCTTTGAAAAATTCTCAGCGGTTAGGTATGCTCACTGTACGGTGCAGACATATCTGTGGGGCAGACTGTAATATGCATAAACACAAATTGCAATATAGCCAAGCCATTTCCGCATAACCTCCCAAACACCTAGCTAACAGGGTCTGGAAATCAGTCTCTTGCTCTAGCCACAGCCAGTGATCTGTGTCTGGGTTTCCCAGTGAGCTCAGACAGCCTTCATTGTGTTGGAGGACCCTGTGTTATGATAAGATTTATTATTTTGTTGCTGCCAGTGGGACTGAGTGTTGTGTAAACCAGCCATTGAGGGTCAGGCAGTGCAATACCTGATGACAGAGTTTAGAGTTTGAAAGTAAACCAGCTACAAAGGAACTGGAAGAAAGGTGCACATTCAATAGCCACCTACTGGAACCAAAATGAGAAGTATATGTGTCCTGTAGTAGGGACAGGTTTAACGAAGGACACAAACTACCCACTGGGTGCAGAAGTCACAACACGGTATAGCTTTGATTTACATTTGGTTGAGTTGTCATCTAACGTTAATTCAACGAGAAATCAACAAAATAATTCAGTGTCATTGGATTTATGTTCAAATTTAGGGGAAAAAAACACAATGCACTTATGCCAATGACTTTTTACAAATCCAATCAGTTTTGCATGTTGAGTCGTCATCACAGATTATTTTGGTTGAAATGTCTTGGGAAAAAACGTTGATTCAACCAGATTTTGTCCAGTGGGTAG
The DNA here is from genome assembly GCF_023373465.1 of Oncorhynchus keta. NCBI lineage: Eukaryota > Metazoa > Chordata > Actinopteri > Salmoniformes > Salmonidae > Oncorhynchus > Oncorhynchus keta. The sequence goes on from NC_068432.1 coordinate 29,630,597, forward strand.
CTTCAGTGCCACAGAGAGATTATAATGTATGCGACACACAGCAGCACTGACCAAATAGAGGGGTTACAGTTCTTTCAGAAAGTATTCAGTCCCTTTGACTTTTTCCACATTTTGTTACATTACAGCCTTATTCTAAAATGGATTACATACACAATATTTACACACAATAATCCCATAATGACAAAGCCAAAACAGGTTTTTAGAAATGTTTGCTAATGTGCAAAAAAAACTGAAATACCTTATTTACATAAGTATTCAGATCCTTTACTATGAGACTTGAAATGTTGCTCACGTGCATCCTGTTTCTATTGATGACACTTGAGGTGTTTCTACAACTTGATTGGAGTCTACCTGTGGTAAATTAAATTGATTGGGCATGATTTGGAAAGGCTCAGACCAGTCTTTACAAAGGCCCCACAGTTGTCAGAGCAAAAACCAAGCCATGAGGTCGAAGGAATTGTCCATAGAGCTCTGAGACAGGAGCACAGATCTGGGGAAGGGTACCAAAACATGTCTTCAGCATTGCAGGTCCCCAAGAACACAATGGCCTACATCACGTTTGGAACCACCAAGACTATTCCTAGAGCTGACCACCCGGCCAAACTTAGCAATCAGGGGAGAAGGGCCTTGATCAGAGAGGTGACCAAGAACCTGATGGTCACTGACAGAGCTCCAGAGTTCCTCTGTGGAGATAGAACTTCCCAGAAGGACAACCATCTCGGCAGAACTCCACCAATCAGGCCAGATTGAAGCCACTCCTCAGTAAAAGGCACATGACAGCCTGTTTGGAGTTTGCCAAAAAGGCACTTAAAGGACTCAGACCACGAGAAACAATATTCTCTGGTCTGATGAAGCCAAGATTGAACTCTTTGGCCTGAATGCCAAGCGTCGCATCTGGAGGAAACCTGGCACCATCTGTACGGTGAAGCATGGTGGTGGCAGCATCATGCTGTGGGGATGTTTTTCAGCAGCAAGGACTGGGAGACTAGTCAGGATCGAGGCAAAGATGAACAGAGAAAAGTACAGAGATATCCTTGATGAAAACCTGCTCCAGAGTGCTCAGGACCTCAGGCGAAGGTTCACCTTCCAACATGTTAATGACCCAAGGACGCAGCCAAGATAACGCAGGAGTACCGTCGGGAAAAGTCTCTGAATGTCCTTGAGTGGCTCAGCCAGAGCCCGGGTATGAACACGATTGAACATCTCTGGAGAGACCTGAAAATAGCTGTGCAGCGATACTCCCCATCCAACCTGACAGAGCTTGAGAGGATATGCAGATAAAAATGGGAGAAACTCCCCAAATACAGGTGTGCCAAGCTTGTAGCGTAATACCCAAGAAGACTTGAGGCTGTAATCGCTGCCAAAGGGGCTTCAAAAAATAACTACGTAAAGGGTCTGAATACTTATATAAATGTGATATTTCATTATTTTATTTTCTATATACATTTCTAAACATTTCTAAAAACCTGTTTTTGCTTTGTCATTATGGAATGTTTTGTGCAGACTGACCATTTTCACTGTAGCTTTCGGCTGGAAAGTCTCTCAGTTTACAGCATTGTAAATGTCGGATTTCTTACTGGGTAACACTTTTTGCTTGTTTGAAGCAAGCTCTCGCACGGCAGATTTACAGTGTGTATGAAAACACAAGCTGAAATCCAGATTAGTGTCAAATTCAATAATACACATTGAATTACACCTGAATAAACAATTGTGACTAGTTTGAAATATTGAGACTATAAGATGTCATATGTATAACTCTTTATCTTTGTATGGGAGGAGCCAGGAATCAATAACACAGCCAATCAGATCATGCCAACATGACATGAGGGCTTGAGTATTTTTCTCTCCAGTTATTCTTACAGTATTAGTACAGCATAGTGATCACCTACAGTACAATGAAGGTCTTCAATTCCCCCAACATACAGTATATAAATACTCTGGATGTTTGCAGCTGTACACAGCCCATCTGTAAATAGCCCATCCAACCAACTACCTACCTCATCCCCATATTTGTTTTTGTTTTTCTGCTCTTTTGCACACCAGTATTTCTACTTGCACATCCTCATCTGCACATATATCACTCCAGTGTTAATTGCTAAATTGTAATTACTTCGCCACTATTGGCCTATTTATTGCCTCACCTCCTTACTTAATTTTCACACACTGTATACAGATTTTTCTTTTGTGTTATTGACTGTATACTTGTTTATCCCATGTGTAACTCTGTGTTGTTGTTTTTGTCGCACTGCTTTACTGTATCTTGGCCCGGTTGCAGTTGTAAATGAGAACTTATTCTCAACTGGCCAACCTGGTTAAATAAAGGTGAAATAAAAAATATAAAAATACAATTTTGGAAGATAAGTGCAGATACAGATACACTCAAGTGTAAAACTGTTCAAATTAAAGGCCTGTACTGTGTATGTACAACCCATTCACATAGCATTACAAACAGTAAATAATAATCTAAATGTCACTCTTCTTAGAAAAAGGACGATGACGACAACAACAATAGTCGGGATGAAAAGCTAAGCAGCGAGAATTTTGGGTGAGCCAGTTGTTGAATGACCTTTGATCAAGACTTTGAATGACCTTTGATACATACTTGATGGAGCACATTTCAGTTTCATGGCTAATGATTAGTAATTGTTTTTATAGGGAGATTTAAAGAATTTTACTTTACAAATATAAGTGGGAAAGCCAAACTCAAAGCCTAATGCAGAGGGATAATGAGCAGTAGAGCACCTAAGCCAGTCACCTGGTATCGCCTGCTGAAACTCCCTGGCAATGAGGTGGAGGAGATTGTCCCTAACTACCTTTTGACCTGTCACCTTTTCAATCAGTTAAGTAAAAAACAATGTACATTGTTCCAAAAAAAGATAATTCCAAAAGATAATGTAAGGGAGAAACTGATTGCATCAGTGGCACTCATAAGATTACCAGTGTTGGGGAGTAGTTTACTACATATAGTTCAACTAGTAATTAAACTAGTTTGCAGTAGCTTGGTTTAAATCTACATCGTGTTTTCAGTAGATAATTACTTTTTTGCTCAAATAAAATATGGGTGAAGTAGGCAAGAATGTCGTTTATTTTCAGGCATCAGACCAGCCTAATTCTCCCTTGAAACATTGCTTTTGTGTTTAATAGTATAAATTACACATTATGTTATTGCATTTTGTATTCGATGACATTTCAGATTTAGATATGAGAATTTCACGAAGTAGTCAAAGTAGCTTTAGTTAAGTAAACTGTTTTTCTTAAAGGTAGCTTTAGTGTAGCTTAACTTCTTCCAGTGTGTAGGAATTGGTAGCTTTGTAAACTATATTTTCAGAGTAGCTTTTCCAACACCCATATTTAGGGGTTCACAGCTAGGCTGTCAAACCTATTTTTATTCTTAGATTTTTTTTCTCTTGACTTGGTCAAATAACTCAAGTACAGATTGGTAACATTTTTCTAATTTGGCACACAGAAACTAGAGGCCTTGAGTAACTTGGTAAAAACAAAATGGCACGATTTGCCTATAGGTAGGTATCACTAGCAGGCCCGCTAGTTTCTCGAAGCTCCGCTACAGCTGGGTGCACAGTTCGCATATGCCGGTGTAGGTTGTGCGTAGAACCGGCTTTATATGAGATTTTGTTTTGGCAAATTCTACACTGTGCTCTAACATTGTGTACATTATTAAAATGCATCCACATGCTACTGTGCTTCCGACTCATTTTCCAGCTGTTGTTTTCACAGCTGTCCTTCCTCTCTCTCCTCGCTGCTAAATGTGTGACTGTGTGACTGTGTAAATGTGTGACTGTGAGCGAATGTGTGACTGTGAGCGAATGTGTGACTGTGAGCGAGTTGGCTCGGCCCTCCCTCACGCATCTTTGGTTCATTGGTTGACACTGTGTGTCTGATTGACAGGAACAACAGGTAAGGCTGTTAGTCTGAGCCGACAGTCTGAAAGAATGTGTTGAGCATTTAGGCCTATATATTTGATTTCTTTGTTTATTCTTTGAATTTGTTAATTCTATTCATTTAAATATTTTTATTATTCATATCTTAATGTTTTAATATTTTTATAAATAGATTTGGCTCTTTTGATATGCGATCCGGCTCCCAACGTTCACCACAAGAGCTGGATCTTAGAGACGACTCGTTCGCGAACGACCAAACACTACCACTCATGGCTGCACCCCTACACAGTCATGTAAAATCCATAGATTAGGGCCGAATTCATTTATTTCAATTGACCGATTTCATTATATTAACTGTAACTCAGTAAAACCTTCCAAATTGTTGCATTTTGCGTTTATATTTTTGTTTAGCATAGTTCACTTACTCCCCAGCCCTGGGTGAGACTTGAAAGGAAGAAGAGAGAGGAGGTGAAAGATGATGAGACGACATGTCTTTACATGTCTGTGCTGCTGGATTAGTCAAGATTTCTGCTGAGTGGTTTTGTTACCACTGCTGCTCTCTTTGTTTGCTGACTCAATGTTGTACTTGTATGAAATATGTTCTGCTTCCTCAACTAATAATGCATTTCAAATTAAAGAGAATTTACAGCATACCAGCAGAAAGTATGGTGACTCGCGTCAGATTTACCAGTACTACCATGGCCCCATACACGAAAAACAAAAGCAGGATCCTTCCTTTATGTCTGTATTTATTTATAGTTTTTAGTATAAAGATGAAAATAATGGTTTTATTATTGAAGATCTACCTGGCTGTAGACCTGTGTTGCGTTGCTCTGCAAATTGCTGAGCCTTCGTTTTTCATCTTGTTTGTTTACACACACACACACGTAAATCTTTATTGCCTATTACTAAAACAAACCTTGTAGACCAGAGTATTGTATCCTGGTTCTATCCATGCTGTTATATCCAATTGAAATTACTTATGACAAACGCATTGCAATACATCGTAACACAAAGAAAAGTAATCAAATTGTATTATTTTGCTGAATGTTGTTTTTTCCTTTATTTGGTACGGATTCAAGTTGCTTTTTAGTTGTCTTGGGTCTAATAAAAGGATGCGGGTTGTGGAAAGTTATTGCTTTAATAGCTAACTAAAGACAGCAGGCGTATGTTGTTTCGCAAACACACCCCTCTAGCTGTTGTGCGTCGCTATTGGCTGGTGGGCGTGCCCACCTCCGGCAGAGCAAAATCAGAAGTTTGCTCACCGAACTGCCTGGCTTTGTGTGGTGAGCGAGACTGGGGAAGACAGAGCCTCCGTATACCACTCTCGAAAAACGGCTTCGTGATATAACAACTCTTCGGTCTCCCCAACCCACCACTACCACACCTGCAAGAGAGTGACATAGGCCTACAGTTATTTAAAGTACCGTTTCTACGACGGTTACAGTGGCGGCCAGCATGAGCTTCAGTGCGGACTCCACCTCCCCCAACCCATTTCACATGTGTAACATCTGTCAAAAGGTGATAAGGAAAAAGGTATGGTGTTTTCAGATTGATTTCTCCAAATGTTATTTTTACTAGTCGACCAATAGCATGTTTTATCAAGGTGATTAGTCATTCCTTCCAATTTAGATAAAATATAATTGCACCCTATTAAGTTTTCAATTAGATCCTAGTACAGTAAGTCGCTTATAGACTCTAGTAGGCTTTGATTTAGATCTACTGATTCAGACAGCAGACATGCACATATCTTTTCATGGGTCTAATCCTTCCCTTACTGATATGTTTGTATTAAATTCTGTATTTCAACATCATCTATATATTTGCTTCAGGACCTGAATTGCTTTAGATTTAGGCCTATTGTAAATAATCTCAAATCTAATAATTTAGTCATTAGTCATGGGCTTTTTTGCAGTTCATGAACAACATGAAAGTTAATGATAATTTGATGACAATCAGACTGTTTTTCCATTCAAACATATCAGACAACAATCTGCAAAAATTGTCCCCTTTGCATTGATTTAATTCCCAGTATGGTCATCAATCAGTATGATAGCAATAGAGTGGGGGGATTGATAAGAGTCTAACTCACTCACTGCATGTAAATGGTAAACTCATTAGAAATGTATCTGCATTTTGCACACAGATGGCACATATCCATTACACAATTAATGTACTCAAAAACATTTAGCAGAACAAATAGAGACTACCTTTGATATTAGTTTAGCATGGTGATCATATTTCCACTGCATCACTTCCATTTTCTCTGCAGATTCACTGTGAAGTACCATTTGTATTTACATTTTGTGGTAATATTTGTATAGGCATGTGAGTGTATAGATTGACAACTATACCATGAACCTATATGCTAAAATGATTGTAATCTGTCATCGAATACTTAAAAATGTTTTTATTATTGACTTCAAGTCTAATATTTATTTCAAGTACATTTCTAAAAATGTTTTGGTATATTTCTAGTTAATCCCTACTTTTATTTAAATCCACCTCTTAATTCCTACTTCTTTCTAAATCTCTACTTCGGTCTAAACAACATTCTGTTGAAGAACTTCAAAAGCAGCTCTCAGTCAATGAATGCATCAATACTCTGTCCTATCCCTGTTGCCACAGTTATCGGTTTAACAACAAAACATGAGGACATACAGATTACAATGCCTAGAGACAGCTTTGTCTGTATGCACACCAGAGTCAGCCCTTTCATGACAAACATCACTGACAGAAAAAAAACACTTTCATGTCTGCCTCCTACATTTACCAATAGATACTGGTAAATACTCTATGCCTCAATCAGATATACATATACTGGTAAAGGCAGAAACTATAGATATTTTATTTTGTAGGTTAAAACCCGAAAGGTTTCATAGAGGTTTCATAGAGTTTACTGAAAGAGAGAGAGAGAGAACTGTCACTTGGCATTTTACTTAATTTATCTTTAATTATGATGTAAGATTCTTGTTTTTGATTACTTTATTACTTATTTAACAAATACTTATCCCACAATTACAACTGTCTATTAGTTTTTTGTGTGATGGAGACAGACGGGTCCAGGCTCTTTTTAGATCTGCACAGGCCAGGATATATAGGAGCACTTGAGCCACATCTCTCTGTATCATCTCAGGTAGTTGCATCAGCCACGCTGCCCCAGCAACAGACACACATCACACACAAAGGGCCAGAGGGCAGAGAGAATAGGAGAATAGAGGGGGATAGGGAGAAAGAGGGAGGGATTGCTACCAGGTTGCACCTGTCTGCAGCACAGCACAGGGCAGGTCTGTCTGTCTGTGTGTGTCACCGGTGGCAGTGGGAGACACAGGGCTTCAACCCAATTAGCTAGATTCACGGGAAATTGCCTGTCTGTTGACAGAAGGCACATTCAAAGGTCTGTTATGTAATAAGACATATGCCACTGGAACAGAGAGGGGTCTCTCTGACTCTTTCTCCTCCACCTCTATATGTATTGAGCCTACACTGTCGTTAGCTTGTGTGACATTTTACAGTTCTTGTTTACAATGTCCTTCATAAATATTATACCCTTCATGTACATTTTTTCAAAATTCTATATATTTTTTCTCTATCGGTATATTGGACTTTAGCTATATTATTTGCTGTAATATTATATCTGCCTTTTCTGGAGGATGAAATTGTAGCCAACTCTGTATGACTTCATTTAAACAGGAGGATACTTTAAACAGGCATCCATTGTCAATCCACCGAAAATCTGAAAAAAGGTAAAGATAGGATGGGCCTCTCTTAGTAGCTTGCAAGAAATCCTATTTGGATTTACAGTAGATACAATTGTGGTACAATGGAGGCTATAAGAGAGGTTTAATGTCTTAATATTTAATCGTTTTAATGCTCATGTTCGTTATATTAATATGCTCGTTTAACTTTATCTGGTTTGCCATTCCAAATAAATTGGAAAAAAAACGTCTTGCATTGTTTAAAAAAAGGATTCTCCTAGAGTCAGTAAAATATGTCAACTGTGATTTCACTAGAGAAACTGGTACATTTTCCAGTTACCAAAAAATTGATTCACATTCAAAATCCTATGTTCCCTAAACCTAATCCCTAAATCTAAAATAGCCTTTCTTCTTGTGGGGTTAGGGTTAGTCATGTCCCCAATTTTCTTGTTTTTACTATCCTTCTGAACAAAAATATAAAATGCAACATGCAACAATTTCAAAGATTTTACTGAGTTACAGTTCATATAAGGAAATCAGTCAATTGAAATACATTCATTAGGCCCTAATCTATGGAATTCACATGACAGGGAATACAGATATGCATCTCTTGGTCACAGATACCGTTTTTCTTTACATTAGGGGGCCTCCCGAGCGGCGCAGTGGTCTAAGGCACTGCATCGTAGTGCTAGCTGTGCCAAATGAGATCCTGGTTCGAGTCCAGGCCCTGTCCCAGCCAACCGCGCACAATTGGCCCAGCGTTGTTCTTGTCCCATCACGCACTAGCGACTCCTGTGTTTCCTCCGACACATTGTTGCGGCTTCCAGGTTAAGCGGGCATTGAGTCAAGAAGCAAGAAGCTGGGTTGTGTTTCAGAGGACGCACGGCTCTCGACCTTCACCGCTCTCTCGAGTCCATATGGGAGTTGCAGCGGGAGTTACCAATTGGATACCACAAAATTGTGGAGAAAAAATAAATAAAATGTATAAAATAAATATGTATAAGTTAGCGTCATGGATCAGAAAATCCATCAGTATCTCGTGTGACCACCATTTCAGGCCTGTGGAATGCTGTCTCACTCCTCTTCAATGGCTGTGAGAAGTTGCTGGATATTGGCGCAAACTGGAACATGCAACCCAGAGAATCCAGAGAATCCCAAACATGCTCAATGGGTGACATGTCTCTTGATCATGTAGAACTGGGACATTTTCAGTTTCTAGGAATTGTGTGTAAAATAGCCTTCTCCAGTGTACGTACCAGTGACCATCGAAGGTGAACATTTGCTCACTGAAGTCGGTTACGACGTCAAACTCTTGTCAGGTCAAGACCCTGGTGAGAAGGGTGAGCACACAGATGAGCTTCCCTAAGATGGTTTCTGACAGTTTGTGCAGAAATTCTTCGGTTGTGCAAACCCAGAGTTTCATCAGCTGTCGGTGGCTGGTCTCAGACGATCCCGCAGGTCAAGAAGCCAGATGTGGAAGTCCTCGGCTGGTGTGGTTACACGTGGGGTCTGCAGTTGTGGGGCTAGTTGGACGTGTGTACGAAACTAATTTGTCTGCAGTTGTGGGGCTAGTGTACGAAACAAACATTTGAGAGAAATACACTTTTTGTGCATATGGACAATTTCTGGGATCTTTTATTTCAGCTCATGAAACATGGCACCAACACTTTACATGTTGCGTTTCTATTTTTGTTCAGTGTAGTATTTAAAAGTATTTTTACTTACTTACTTACTTACTTTACATCACTGCCTCTGGGAAGAGATCTCTTTAACCCTCTCTCCTCAGAGCTCTCAGTACATTAAGTTCAATAGATGTACAGGTGAGACATACACAACCTAACATAAATCTACACTTTAACATGCCAGACTCACACACACACACACACACACACACACACACACACACACACACACACACACACGACAATGTGAACTATAAAGCTGCCGTTCTTTCCTCTGCCCAGGACTTGATCCCAATGTTCCATGGCTAATGTGTGTGCACACAGGCTGTTTGCTCATCTCAAAAGGTTACAAGAGGAGGGGGTTACTTTACCTCTGAGCAAATGGATTGATGCACAAAGGCCTGGCTGTTACATTTTAGTCACTTAGCAGACATTCTTATCCAGAGCGACTTACAGGAGCAATTATGGTTGGATGCCTTGTTCAAGGGCACATCGTTAGATCTTTCACCTAGTCGGCTCAGCGATTTGAGCCAGTGTACTTTCGGTTACTGGCTCAATGCTCTTACCCGCTGGATTTGTCTGCTGCCCATTACATATCAAACCTCACTTCTATACAGTGCATTCGGAAAGTATTCAGACCACTTCCTTTTTTCCACATTTTGTTACATTACAGCCTAATTCTAAAATTGCTTAAATTAAATGTTTTTCTCAGCAATCTACATGCAATACCCCATAATGACAAAGCGAAAACAGGTTAGACATTTTTTCACATTAACAAAATAACAATAAATACCTTATTTACATAATCATTCAGATCCTTTGATATGAGACTTGAAATTGAGCTCCGGTGCATCCTGTTTCCATTGATCATCCTTGATGTTTCTCCAACTTGATTGGATTCCACCTGTGGTCATTTCTATTGATTGGACATGATTTGGAATATATAAGGTCCCACAGTTGACAGTGCATGTCAGAGCAAAAACCAAGCCATGAGGTCGAAGGAATTGTCCTAGCTCAGAAACTGGATTGTGTCGAGGCACAGATCTGGGGAAGAGTACCAAAACATTTCTGCAGCATTGAAGGTGCCCAAGAACACAGTGGCCTCAATCATTCTTAAATAGAAGAAGTTTGGAACCATCAAGACTCTTCCTGGAGCCAAAACTGAGCAATTGGGGAAGAAGGGCCTTGGTCAGGGATGTGACCAAGAACCTGATGGTCACTCTGACAGCGCTCCAGAGTTCCTCTGTTGAGATGGTTGTCCTTCTGGAAGGTTCTCCCATCTCTGCAGCACTCCACCAATCAGGCATTTATGATAGAATAGCCAGACAAAAGGCACATGGTGGCCTGTTTGGAGTTTGCCAAAAAAGCACCTAAAGGACTCTCAGACCACGAGAAACAAGATTCTCTCGTCTGATGAAACCAAGATTGAAGTCTTTGGCGTCACGTCTGGAGGAAACCTGGCACCATCCCTACAGTGAAGCATGGTGCTGGCAGCATCATGCTGTGGGGATGTTTTTCATTCAGCGGCAGGAACTGGGAGACTAGTGAGGATTGAGGGAAAGAAGTACAGAGAGATCCTTGATGGCAACCTGCTCCAGAGCACTCCGGACATCAGATTGGGGCGAAAGTTCACCTTCCAACAGGACAATGACCCTAAGCACACAGCTAAGACAGCGCAGTAGTGGCTTTGGGACAAGTCTCAATGTCCTTGAGTGGCCAAGCCAGAGCCCGGATTTGAACTCGATCGAACATCTCTGGAGAGACCTGAAAATAGCTGTGCAGAGACGCTCCCCAGCCAACCTGACAGAGCTTGAGAGGATCTGCAGAGAAGAATGTGAGAAAATCCCCAAATACAGGTATGCCAAGCTTGTAGCATCCTATCCAAGAAGACTTGAGGCTGTAATCACTGCCAAAGGTGCTTCAACAAAGTACTGAATAAAGGGCCTGAATACTTATGTCAATGCAATATTTCAGTTTTGTTATTTTGAACATTTCTAACAAATGTTTTCTTTGTCATTATGGGGTATTGTGTGTAGATTGAGGGGGAAAAAACAATTTAATCAATTTTAGAATAAGGCTAATGTAACAATGTGGAAAAAGTCAAGGGGTCTGAATACTTCCCGAAGGCACCGTACATGCCCTCTTTTTCACTTAATGTAAAAAAAAATATATCTTTGTTTCCCGAACATGGCTGAGTTCATTTAAGTGGTGCTTAAAGTGGGGTTGTACATCTGTTCCTTGTGTACTATATGGTTCCTTAGCTAACCCAGTTTCCTTATCTAACACTCTTGTCTCGTCTCAGGATAAAGGAGTCAGAGTGCCGCGACCCTTCTCCAGTGGACCCAGTGCCTTCATTCCAAAGGAAGAGGTGAGAAAATGCTTTCGTTCTGTCTTGAGGCTATACTTCCCCCTGTCCTGCTTACACTCTCGTTTTCTGTCACTTTTGTTAATCTCTAACTTTTTCCCCTTTTGTCTTTCTTTCCACCTTTATCTTCTTCTAGCCTCGAATTTAGGTGTAAACCATATTTTAGATTACAGCAGCAGCATTTTTACTGTAACACGATTTCAATACACACTGCCTAACTGAAACCTCTCTCTTCCCTGTCCTGCCGGACCCCTTCCCCCTATCCCTCCCTCCTGGTTCCAGATTGTGGAGGCGTCCCAAGTGGACCCCCTCACAGAGCAGCTCCTAGCCGAGGCCTACTCTCCGTCAGGCCATGTGGACCACCTGACCCAGGTGATGGGACTGCACCCCCACTACCTGGAGTCCTTCCTGCACAGCCAGTTCTACCTGCTGAGGATGGACGGCCCCTTGCCTCTCCACTGCCGACACTTCATCGCCATCATGGTAAACACTGGAGTAGGATGAACAAGAGATTATCATTGGGTGTGTCTAAAATTGCACCATAGTTCCCTATATAGAGCACTACTTTTGACCAGAGCCCTGGGAACTCGTCAAAAGAAGTGTAGTATATATAGTGTGCCATTTTTCCCTGCAATGGTTGAGGTTAGGATATAGGTAAGGTAAGCTGATCCTACAGGCAACTTCTACCTGAAGCTGCATGATACAGGATAGGTCAACGGTCAAGCTAAGCCGAGGGGGATGTCTCCTGCATAGACACGTCCTCTCTTAGATTCTCCCTCCCTGCTCAGGAGACCTACGTAACACACTTCTACTGATTTATATCATCTCCGTATTCACCCATTTCCCTAACAACCAATAGCTGTCCCGACGTGACGGATTATATTTTTCTTTATGGTGTTTAAACTTCCGTCTCAGTGCTGAGATTCCCCGGAGGGAGGGAGAGAGAGGGAGAGGTGTGCGCGCGCGCGCCTAGGCATACTGGCCACTCAACACCTCCATACTGGCCACTCAACACCTCCATACTGGCCATTCAACACCTCCATACTGGCCACTCAACACCTCCATACTGGCCACTCAACACCTCCATACTGGCCACTCAACACCTCCATACTGGCCACTCAACACCTCCATACTGGCCACTCAACACCTCCATAGTGGCCACTCAACACCTCCATAGTGGCCACTCAACACCTCCATAGTGGCCACTCAACACCTCCATAGTGGCCACTCAACACCTCCATAGTGGCCACTCAACACCTCCATAGTGGCCACTCAACACCTCCATACTGGCCACTCAACACCTCCATACTGGCCACTCAACACCTCCATACTGGCCACTCAACACCTCCATACTGGCCACTCAACACCTCCATACTGGCCACTCAACACCTCCATACTGGCCACTCAACACCTCCATACTGGCCACTCATCATCTCCATACTGGCCACTCATCATCTCCATACTGGCCACTCATCACCTCCATACTGGCCACTCAACACCTCCATACAGGCCACTCAACATCTCCATACTGGCCACTCAACACCTCCATACTGGCCACTCAACACCTCCATACTGGCCACTCAACACCTCCATACTGGCCACTCAACACCTCCATACTGGCCACTCAACACCTCCATACTGGCCACTCAACACCTCCATACTGGCCACTCAACACCTCCACACTGGCCACTCAACACCTCCATACTGGCCACTCAACACCTCCATACTGGCCACTCAACACCTCCATACTGGCCACTCAACACCTCCATACTGGCCACTCAACACCTCCATACTGGCCACTCAACACCTCCACACTGGCCACTCAACACCTCCATACTGGCCACTCAACACCTCCATACTGGCCACTCAACACCTCCACACTGGCCACTCAACACCTCCGTCTGTGGAGCTTTGTTATGCAGCCATCTCAGAGGGTCCTCCCAGCACACCTCCAACTCACCCAGTTCCTGATGTGGCCCACAACTAGGCCAAAGTCTGCCCCCTCACTCTTAACGACACAGCATGTTATGTCAGGAGGAACAGCTAAATGCAATGCATTGTCAAATAACCATGTGGAAACCATCAATGTGCAGTTTAAAATAAGTCATGCTTAGAAGTGACAGTATACAACATGCCTATAAAATATTAATTGAGTATAGATCGTGCATATACAGGCAAAATGTATGCTTTATATTAGTCTGCCAAGCCAGTTACATGGTGAATGCAAACTAAAACAGGACTGTTAAATACAGTACTACCCAGAATATTTATTTTATTTTTATTTCACCTTTATTTAACCAGGTAGGCTAGTTGAGAGCAAGTTCTCATTTACAACTGCGACCTGGCCAAGATAAAGCAAAGCAGTTTGACACATACAACAGAGTTACACATGGAAAAGTCTAAATACAGTGTGTGCAAATGAGGTAAGATCAGCGGGGAGGTAAGGCAATTACTAGGCCATGGTGGTGAAGCAATTACAATATACCAATTAAGCACTGGAGTGATAGATGTGCAGAAGATGAATGCGCAAGTAGAGATACTGGGGTGCAAAGGAGCAAGATAAATAAATAAATACAGTATGGGGATGTGGTAGTTGGATGGGCTATTTACAGATGGGCTATGTGCAGTGATCTGTGAGCTGCTCTGACAGCTGGTGCTTAAAGCTAGTGAGGGAGATATGAGTCTCCAGCTTCAGTGATTTTTTTTTTGCAATTCGTTCCAGTCATTGGCAGCAGAGAACTGGAAGGAAAGGCGGCCAAAGGAGGAATTGGCTTTGGGGGTGACCAGTGATATATACCTGCTGGAGCGCGTGCTACGGGTGGGTGTTGTTATGGTGACCAGTGAGCTGAGATAAGGCGGAGCTTTACCTAGAAGAGACTTGTAGATGACCTGGAGCCAGTGGGTTTGGCGACGAGTACGAAGCGAGGGCCAGCCAACGAGAGTGTACAGGTCGCAGTGGTGGGTAGTATATGGGGCTTTGGGGACAAAACGGATGGCACTGTGATAGACTGCATCCAATTTGTTGAGTAGAGTGTTGGAGGCTATTTTGTAAATGACATCGCTGAAGTCGAGGATCGGTAGGATGGTCAGTTTTACGAGGGTATGTTTGGCAGCATGAGTGAAGGATGGTTTGTTGCGAAATAGGAAGCCGAATCTAGATTAAATTTTAGATTGGAGATGCTTAATGTGAGTCTGGAAGGAGAGTTTACAGTCTAGCCAGACACCTATAGTATATAGAACAAGAATATAAATAGTTTAGACAGTAGAAAACAACAAAGTATATGCAGTAAAGGAAGAGATTTCCCAGTAGGCTATAAATATAGATAAGAAAGCCTCCCCTCTTTCTTTCTCCAGGCTGCAGCGCGTCACCAGTGTTCCTTCCTGGTGTCTCTGCATGTGCGTGAGTTCTACAGGATGGGGGTGTGTCTGGACTGGCTGAAGGGCCTGCAGTACGTCCCTCAGAGACTGAGGAACCTCAACGAAATCAACAAGCTCCTAGCACACAGACCATGGCTCATCACCAAGGAGCACATTCAGGTTAGAACACAGACATACATAAAACATACACATATTCAAGTACATTATCCACATATGCACATACTGTATCTATTCAAAAACACAACTTTTATCCACATACGCACACAAAGTAACTCACACCAAACCCTTTTCTTCCCCTCTACTTTAGAACTTGGTGAAGACAGGGGAGCACAGTTGGTCTTTGGCAGAGCTGGTCCATGCTGTGGTCATATTGACCCATTTCCATGCATTGGCCAGCTTTGTGTTTGGCAGTGGCATCAACCCCCAGGTTGACACACAAAACACCAACGGCTTCCAGGCCATCTACATCAGCAACTACTGTACATGTGACCTGGCCAGCGACCATCACCTGGACCGAGATCTCAGCAGTAGCAGCCCTGAGGTGAGATTTAACTATGTGTGTTTGGAGGGATTGTGTTGGAAATGTATGTGTAACTCTATTGTCATAATAATAGAGTTCTGCTTTATTGTGTGTGTTTCAGACCACAGACTCGGTCAGTGAGTTGGAGGCGCTGATGGACAGAATGAAGAGGCTGCAGGAGGAGAGAGAGGAGGATGAGGCTTCGCAGGAGGAGATGGCCACACGCTTCGAGAAGGAGAAGAAAGAGAGCCTATTGGTGGGCTCTGGAGGTACTGCAACCACACCTGTTCCTGTTGTCTCTCTCTCACTGAGTAAAAGGATTATGTGATTACTGATTATGATCCATCTCCATTGTGACTGCAGATTTGGAGGATGAGGTGATGCCCACATCCAAAGTGTCTCAGTTTGTGGAAGATGCCACCTTCGGGTACCAGGACTTTGCTCGACGCGGGGAAGACAATCCACCAACTTTTAGAGCACAGGTGGGTGATAATGGAAAATCTTAATTCCACTGTCATGCCTGAACAACTTCACTCGCTTTCTCTCTGTCTCTCTCTGTCTGTAGGACTACTCGTGGGAGGACCATGGTTTCTCTCTGGTCAACAGGCTTTATTCAGACATCGGGCTGCTGCTGGATGACAAGTTCCGAACAGCGTGTGACCTGACCTACTACAACATGGCCAGTCACGAGGACGTGGACACCACCATGCTCCGACGTGCACTCTTCAACTACGTGCACTGCATGTATGGCATCAGGTAAGGCATCAGTGCCCTTTCTGTCACATACATTTCTCATTCACTATCAAGTGTGGATACTTAGTATTAATCAAGTTAGTGTGATAATGATAATATTTAAATGAGTGAGTAAGTGTTTATTGAATCCCTGAAGTAGTCCATAGCAGACCGTAAAGTGATGCTCCAGGCTTGATGTCCTGTCTGCAGATATGATGACTATGACTATGGGGAGGTGAATCAGCTATTGGAACGCAGTCTGAAGGTCTATATAAAGACCGTAACATGTTATCCAGAGAGGACCACTCGTCGCATGTATGACAGCTACTGGAGGCAGTTTCGCCACTCCGAGAAGGTTAGAAAACTGCAGATGCTCGTATTTGTGAGAGTGTATAATCGTATGGTGTTTATGTACATGTGTATCATTTGAAAAACAACGTTTTGCTTTTCTTTACACTGTCAACAGCCACAAAAATGATCTTGTGAATCCTGATATGTCTTTGTAACTAGGCCAGAGTTCAGTGGCAGGATTGGTCATGCTGTTAGATTGTGTTTCTGCAGGAGGCTTTGGCTCATGAGTACATTAGGACTATTGAGCAGAGCTGGAGGAAATTAAGCTCTTGGCTGCAGGAACATGCTGTTATTGTGTTTTGGTTGTTCTGCAGAGAGGCCCCCTGTTGGAATCTGACTGGGCTGAAAGAGATGAAAGACGAGCTCGAGTTATTATTAGAACCAGCAGCGTGGAAGTGGGTCATTGTCTTGTTTTTAATGCTCCGGTCAAGACAACCTGGAACAAATGTCTCATCCCTGACGTAATGAGGACAGTAGCATTCACTTTAGTTAGTAATTATGTCTGTACAAGCATCTTTTCCTTCAGACCCCATTAAAACGTTTCTCAACAGAATCTCACTTGGTTTACATATCCGACTCAGTGAGATGTCTTTTGTCTCTTACAGCCTTGTGCTACATTCTGCAAATGCATATCCATTTTACAGCTCAATGGCTGTCCATACTGCAGTCCATACCATTCCAGTTATATAAAGTAACTGCACTGTGTTATAGTATGTATGGTATGCTAATCCTCTGGCCACCATGCCCCTTCCAGGTCCATGTGAACCTACTCCTAATGGAGGCCAGGATGCAGGCAGAACTGCTATATGCCCTACGCGCCATCACACGCTACATGACCTGACCAACCACAGCGGGCCATCTGTGTCCACCTGACCAATAGAAACCCCAGCCCACGTCCCCCCCAACACCGCTACTGGCCTTTCCCCTCTCCACAGCCCCAGGAATGCGGCCTCTGGGAACCAGGAAACTGTCTCACTACCAGTCACATGTCACTGGCCTCTTACTGTATGGTTGGATGGGGACTTTTACCTATTTTCTTTTAGCATAATGAGGAATTATATGAAAATGAAGGAAATCCTACTGTGAGTGTGTAAAAATTGTGAAAACGGGTGCACGTTCTCATCCTTTTTTGCCAAAATGATATTGCCAGTTTGGCTTTAGTGACATAGTGAAGGGGTTGGAGTTCATGACTAACTTTAAAAAATATATATTTATCCAAGCAACCTCAAAGTACTGCACTGTGCTCTAAGGAAATACTGAATAGCCGGAAACGGTGTTGCACAACGTAGAATATACCTCTGAATGTAATGCCTTGATTTGGTACAGTCCCACCAATATCAGGTGTAAGATTAAAATATTATCTGATTGAGAGAGCAAGCCCTTTTGTGGCACTATTTTAAAAAGTGCAATATTTCTACATAATTTGCTATTTAAAAAAGGTAGACTTAGCTAAATGACGTTGCCATGAGCAGCACCGCAGATATTGAGATGAGTGAGATGCAAGACTTCACCCTAACAGTCACACACAGTATCTTCGCATGGGTATGAGTTCACTTCACACTTACAGCGTGGTAGCCAGGATACCAAAACAGAAGTTGAACCTCTCGCTTCATCACTCTTAGTTGCTGCAGAAATTGACCCACTATGCTGTTTACTTTTATGCATCTGTCATATCTCTGAGTTTACCTTTGACAGAATAATTTTGCTTTTCAGTATATTTATACCTTTGTCAATAAATCTGTCAAATTAAAATATTTCTAGAGAACTATTTATCTGCAATGTTTGTCCTAATACAGAATATAAATCACAGCAGGTAGCGCACAAGATTTTGTGGCAACATTATCAGCAATTTTAGGACTTCTCTCATCCTGTTCTGTGCCAAATGTTTCTCACTGGGTCTGTAAGACATTAAGATGACATACTTGTCTATTTCGACCAAAGATGCAGTGTACAGATGTTAGATCCATGAGACATTTTCAAAACATTTTTATATTCCATTAGGAAGTACATTTTTAGAACTGCAATAAGCTATGTAATGCTGGGAACGTGCTCTGTTTTGTTTTATAATTACTGAAGTATCACCACATGAGTGTGTTCCTAATCCTAAAATCTGCACTGTTAACTTTGTATCACCAGCATTTATTTTATGCTTATTTCTTCACCAGTGTAGGGTTGAAAAAAATCAGTGTTTTTGTGAATGATTGTTCTTTGCACATCTGTATCTGCAAATGTAGGAACTGCTGATGGCAGTGTCAATCATTTTTGCAGATATTTACTGTAGGAAAAAAAAAACTCCCAGTTGGAAATATGCAAGAAATGCCAGTATTTCCTTAAATCCCCTCTGTCTCAAATCTTTCTTGCATTTAATTTCTCAGATGTGAAATGTGTCATATCACCCCCCATGTATAGGTTTAGTTACAATGTTTAATCAATGCCTCTGTGAACTCAGATGACATTCACCAAAGTACTGTTTACTTTTTGCCAACCTACCTTTTAAAGGGATATTTTTTTCATTAGTACACATAATCATGATGCTGTATTAACAGTGGACTAAAGAAAAAAATACCCAAATAGTTTGAGTGCATTTTCATATTTTATTTGAATAAACAAAGTGTTAACAATACCAATTAGGCTCTGTATCATCAGAATTATAACTGATGATGGAAGCTGAGTTGTCCAAACTTTACAAAATGATAATCTACTGGTCAGAGTTAAAGCTGCACTTCTCTCTTTCCCAGATTGTGCTTCAGGATTGTTGTAATAGTTTTGGGAGGTCGTGCCTTCCCCCCCCCCACACCAAAAAAAGCTAAAAGGACAACAGTGCAACTGAAACTGTACCTCGCCTGTAAGGACATTTTCAAAACAATAAAGAAGTTACAAATACATTATGTGTTCTGTTTATTTGATATATCAACATGCATACTGGTAACTTGATGTATGATACTGGTATATGTGTATCTGTAGCATCAGTCAACATTTTAGTAACTCATTCTAGATAGAAAAACTGTGGCATGAAAATTAGGCTATTTAGAAAAATGTCTCCCACAAATACACATACTGTAAAATCGGGTTTCAAAATTGCTGTTCGACCTCAGAGGTTCAACTGGTTAGCTAGACATGATAATGCCACAGAACAATGAGCCAGATATTTCCTTGGATGTATAAGTGTGAAGCATCTGCTTGGCGTTTCCACTCACTGCCAAATATGGTAATGAGAGGAAGCTCAGTGACCGGCAGATGGAGAAGTTGGAATTTGGCCAACATTACGCAGATTTTCTCATGAATTAAACGTTTGATCTCAATACTGTTTTCTGTTCCCAAAACTAGAATATGTTACGAACAGAGTGGACTAAGTCATGTAAGATTTTACCCTTTGCCAAATAAAAAACAATATTGTTGTTTAGAATGAGGCGAATTGAGTTCTTGCACATGCATGTCACAGAGTAGGCTTTGGATGTCAATTAAGGGAGCAGAGGGGTTGGGTTAAATGTGAATGACACATTTCAGTTGAATGTGTAGGTGTACAACTGACTAGGTATTCCCCTTTCCCTTCCCTTTCCATAACGGAAATATGCAAATATGTGCTAGAATGCGCCTATAGGATCTCGTTAGTGCGTGCTTGGATCTGCCCTCTCCTCTTAGGATCCCTAACCCTGGACCCATCTTTCTCTACTTCTCTTCACTGCCTCAGCATCTGACACCTTCTGTACAACTCTGATCCTGGCAACCTCAACTAGCCTTTCTCTTACCAGACACCTCTGATCTCCAACATCATGGGTACCCCTATAGTTTACACAACTTTTTCCACCTATACACCTTCCTTTGTATCATGTCCTTCTGCACACTTCTCAATTTATCCTCCTCAACACTTAATGCCACTCTAGTTATCACTCCTTTCAATGGTGCCTTGCTCTGGAGAGGAAAGCAAGTCGCAGTTCTTGTCCCCAATCATGTGGCACACGTTCACTCACTCTAGACGGCAGAAACGCAAAATATCTACACGATTACACTTCGAGTCATCATGCAAAACTACAAATCCCTGTAAGCTCCTGCAAGTCATCTCTAGCTGATACTTTTGCAAACAGTTAGTGTCATTTTAAAACTTGCACAAGACAGTTCACAGAATTGTCAATTTAAAAGAAATGTTGGCAATTTATTCATTACTACATTTAGCTAACATTAGGTAGTTAATCCAGAGATTCTTACATTTGCCTCGATTCAGTAGTGTAACAGCATTCCTCCTCCTCTGAGGAGGAGAAGCGAGAAGGATCGGAGGACCAATGCGCAGCGTGGTAAGTGTCCATAACGTTTATTAAAAGACATAAACTGAACACTACAAAACAATAAACGTGAACATGAACGAAAACCGAAACAGTACCAAAACACTCACACGGAAACAAACACCCACAACTCAAAAGGCTACCTAGGTATGATTCTCAATCAGACAACTAAAGACACTTGCCTCTGATTGAGAACCATACTAGTCTGAACTCAAAACCCCAACATAGAAAAACACACATAGACTGCCCACCCCAACTCATGCCCTGACCATACTAAATAAAGACAAAACAAAGGAAATAAAGGTCAGAATGTGACAGTACTCCCCCAAAGGTGCGGACTCCGGCCGCAAAACCTGAACCTATAGGGGAGGGTCTGGTTGGGCGTCTGTCCGCGGTGGTGGCTCTGGCGCGGGATGTGGACCCCACTTCACCACAGTTTTTGTCCACCTTCTCAACCGCCCCGTGGCCTCTTATGAGCGCCAACCTCCGACTGGAGATCCGAGCCATGGGACCCGAACCGGCCGCGCCGGAGTGAAAGCGATTCCGGCATCGCCGGCGTGGCTGACGGCTCTGGCGGCTCCTGGCTGGCTGACGGCTCTGGCGGCTCCTGGCTGAATGGCGGATCCTGGCTGACCGGCGGCTCAGGACAGACTGGCGGCTCTGGCGGCTCAGGACAGACTGGCGGCTCTGGCGGCTCAGGACAGACTGGCGGCTCTGGCGGCTCAGGACAGACTGGCGGCTCTGGCGGCTCAGGACAGACTGGCGGCTCTGGCGGCTCAGGACAGACTGGCGGCTCTGGCGGCTCAGGACAGACTGGCGGCTCTGGCGGCTCAGGACAGACTGGCGGCTCTGGCGGCTCAGGACAGACTGGCGGCTCTGGCGGCTCAGGACAGACTGGCGGCTCTGGCGGCTCAGGACAGACGGGAGACTCTGGCGGCTCAGGACAGACGGGAGACTCTGGCGGCTCAGGACAGACGGGAGACTCTGGCGGCTCAGGACAGACGGGAGACTCTGGCGGCTCAGGACAGACGGGAGACTCTGGCGGCTCAGGACAGACGGGAGACTCTGGCGGCTCAGGACAGGTGGGAGCACCTGTAGGGAGAAGATGGAGAAACAGCCTGGTGCGGGGGGCTGCCACCGGAGGGCTGGTGCGTGGAGGTGGCACTGGATAGACCGGACCGTGCAGGTGCACTGGAGCTCTTGAGCACCGAGCCTGCCAAACCTTACCTGGTTGAATGCTCCCCGTAGCCAGGCCAGTGCGGCGAGGTGGAATAGCCCACACTGGGCTGTGCTGGCAAACCGGGGACACCATACGTAAGGCTGGTGCCATGTACGCCGGGTCCGAGGAGACGCACTAGAGACCAGATGCGTAGAGCCGGCTTCATGGCACCTGGCTCGATGCCCACTCTAGCTTGGCCAATACGAGGAGCTGGAATGTACCGCACCGGGCTATGCACACGCACTGGGGAAACTGTGCGCTCCACCGCATAACATGGTACCTGCCCGGTTCCTCTCTCTCCGGTAAGCACGGGACGTTGGCGCAGGTCTCGTACCTGACTTCGCCACACTCCCCGTGTGCCACCCCCCAATACATTTTTGGGGCTGCCTCTCGGACTTCCAGCCGCGCTACCGAACTAGCTCCTCATAATGGCGCCTCTCTGCTTTCGCTGCCTCCAGCTCTGTTTTGGGACGGCGATATTCCCCTGGCTGAGTCCAGGATCCTTTGCCGTCCAGAATCTCTTCCCATGTCCATCTCTCCAGGTATCGCTGCCTCTCCTGCTGCTGCTGCCTGTTACCACGCTGCTTGGTCCTCTGGTGGTGGGTGTTTCTGTAACGGCATTCCTCCTCCTCTTCTGAGGAGGAGAAGCGAGAATGATCGGAGGACCAATGCGCAGCGTGGTAAGTGTCCATAAAATGTATTAAAAGACATAAACTGAACACTACAAAACAATAAACGTGAAAATGAACAAAAACCGAAACAGTACCATGTGGCCAAAACACTCACACAGAAACAAACACCCACAACTCAAAAGTGAAGCCCAGACTACCTAAGTATGATTCTCAATCAGAGACAACTAACGACACCTGCCTCTGATTGAGAACCATACTAGACTGAACTCAAAACCCCAGCATAGAAAAACACACAGACTGCCCACCCCAACTCACGCCCTGACCATACTAAATAAAGACAAAACAAAGGAAATAAAGGTCAGAACGTGACAAGTAGACTTGTCCAGATCATCAGGGCATTTGTAGTTATTTATGTTAGCCACATTAGCAGCTAATTAGCATTTACATTTTTTTAGGGGGGTAAATACAGGCAAATATATTGCTAAAAGTCACCTAGCCCTAGACAGAATTATACAAAACGTCATGCCAGGGTAAGCCTACATGAAACACAGCCCTTATCAAATCAAATGTTATTGATCACACACTGTAGTGAATGGCTTGTGTTTCTAGCTCCTAACAGTGCAGTAGTATCTAAGAACAATTCACAACAATACACATACATCTAAAAGTAAAAGCATGGAATTGAGAAATATCTAAATATTAGATTGAGCAATGTCGGAGTGGCATTGACTAAAATACAGTAGAATAGACTTCAAAATATACATACGTGATGAGTAAAGCTGTATGTGAACATGATTGAAACATTATTAAAGTGACTGGTCTTCCCCTATTAAAGTGGCAAGTGATTCCAAGTCTATGAATATAGGACAGCAGCCTCTAAGGTGCAGGGTTGCGTAACTAGGTGGAATCCAGCTAGTGATAGCTATTTAACAGTCTGATGACCTTGAGATAGAAGCTGTTTTTCGGTCTCTCGGTCCCAGCTTTGATGCACAAAAACTGACCTCGCCTTCTGGATGATAGCGGGGTGAATAGGCCGTGGCTCGGGTGGTTAATGTCCTTGATGGAGGAACTTGACGCTTTCCACCTTCTCCACTGCGGTCCCATCAATGTGGATACGGGCGTGCTCCCTCTTCTGTTTCCTGAAGTCCTTGATCAGCTCCTTTGTTTTGTTGACGTTGAGTGAGAGGTTTTTTTCTGGCACCACTCTACCATGGCCCTCACCTCCTCCCTGTAGGCTGTCTTGTAATCAGGCCTACTACTGTTGTGTCATCTGCAAACTTGATGATTGAATTGGAGGAGTGCGTGGCCACGCAGTCATGGGTGAACAGAAAGTACAGGAGGGGGCTGAGCACGCACCCTTGTGGGGCCCTGTGTTGAGGATCATCGAAGTGGAGGTGTTGGTTCCTACCTTCACCCCCTGGTGGCGGCACATCAGGAAGTCCAGGACCCAGTTACACAGGGAAGAGTTCAGACCCAGGGTCCTGAGCTTAATGATGAGCTTGGAGGGCAATATGGTGTTGAATGCTGAGCTATAGTCAATGAACAGCGTTCTTACATAGGTATTCCTCTTGTCCAGATGGGATAGGGCAGTGTGATGGCGATTGCATCATCTGTGAATCTATTGGGGCGGTAAGCAAATTGAAGTGGGTCTAGGGTGTCAGGTAAGGTGGAGGTGATATGATCCTTAACTAGCCTCTCAAAGCACTTTATGATGACAGAAGTGCTACGGGGCGATAGTAATTTAGTTACCTTTGCTTTCTTGGGTATAGGAACAATGGTGGACATCTTGAAGCAAGTGGGGACAGCAGACTGGGGATAGGGAGAGATTGAATAGGTCCGTAAACACTCCAGCCAGCTGGTCTGCGCATACTCTGAGGACGCGCCTAGGAATGCTGTCTGGGCTGGCAGCCTTGCGAGGGTTAACACGCTTAAATGTCTTACGTCGTCAATGGAGAAGGAGAGTCCACTGCCCTTGGTAGCGGGCTGCATCGGTGGCACTGTGTTATCCTCAAAGCGGGCAAAGAACGTGTTTAGCTTGTCCAGAAGCAAGACATTGATGTCCGCAATGTGGCTGGTTTCCCTTTGTAGTCCGTGATTGTCTGTAGACCCTGCCACATACGTCTCGTGTCTGAGCCATTGATCAAATTTGGGAAATTCGTATTCCTGGTCGTAACGCTGGTGAGTTACCGCTGCTCTGATATACAAAAGTTATTTCCGGCTGTATGTAGTTACACAAAACATTTTCTGGCCTAATAATGTAAGAATAACAAACCAAAAAAACTAAATACTGCAAAGTTGCTTAGGCGCTAGAAGCAGAGCTGCCATATCTGTCAGTGACATCTTACTATTTTAAGTGTTTCTAAAATCCCCTATAGGAAAAATGAATGGTGGAAAAACGATTGGAACCATTTCCCTATTTGACCGCTAGGTGTTATGGGTATTATGACTTATACTGTGGTACTACTCTATACTGGCAACCATCTCATTCAGATTGCACCTCGGTAAAAAAAAATGCAGAGTTAAAAACGTTCAACAACTGGGACCTCAGAAATCTCTGACTTCCGACTTAAGTGCATTCAAGATAACTGTGGAACTCAACAAAATATATACAAAAAAGCTCAGATCTAACTCTGAATTCGAAGTTGGAAACTCAGGCATCTTTCTACAGCTCCAACTTTCCGACTTGAAGATCACCGACATCATGATTTGACCTCGTTTTTTGTTCCCAGTTTCTTGAAAGCACAAAAAGCAAAATACGGACAGTTTGTAGAATGGTAAAAGTGCTTCTGTGAGACATCACACACTCAAGAAGCCTCAACGTCACGTTTCAACCCGTCCAGTTGGTGGCGGTAATACACCTTTTGGGGTTGTAGTCCGCCATAAAACCCACAGAAGAAGAAGGACGACGTGACGTCACTGTTTACATCTAAAGGCCCTTTCTCTTCCTCATAGTGTGAGGAAAAAGGTACATTTCCTCGACATTATTCCATATTAGCTTGCTAGCTAGTTGATTTTATTTTTTTTAAATAGAAATATAGTTTATTATTTTAGTAAACTTGTAGCTTTGGTTACTGTATGACTGTTATTTTTCTCGCTGAAAATATAGTAAAGCAAACGTTAGCTGGCAGCCAGCTTGCTAGCTAACAACCCCGGGACACATAAATGACTACCTAGCGTAGACGAGTGTGCTGGTGTTTGCGCAGCAATAATCAATACCACGTTTGTACTAAATTCCATGCAATGCTGAAATCTTTACTAACTAGCTGCGTCGGCTGGTTAGCTAGCCATATAACTAGCTAGCCTAAATGTCTGTTTATTTAAGTACAGTACTACTAGCTAGCTAACGTATCTCAGACGTCCACCGTTTGATTGTTTCATCATGGCGAGTTAGCTAACTAAATACGTTTTGAGTTATGTTAACGTGACATAAAAAAAAGTTGTCACGTGATTTGATGTGTCAATGGCAGATTAGCTATGCATGTGTTGCCCTTTATGTTCTCGCTAGCTAGCTATATTTCCTTGGGTTTTCTATTTTTAGAGCTACCAAAAATGACAACAGCCGCGAGACCAACGTTTGAGCCAGCGAGAGGAGGGAGAGGGAAGGGAGAGGGCGATCTCAGTGCCTTGTCCAAACAGTACTCAAGCCGAGATCTGCCTGGTCACACAAAGATCAAATACAGGTGAGTGACACAAGTAACAAAACCTATTCTTGTTGTGTTTTGACATCTTGGCATCAGTCTTTCCGCATACCATATGCCGCACTGCACCAGTAGTTGGGAACAGGTCCCTCTGGTTGAAGGTAGAGTGATGTCTCACTGTGTCCCTGTCTCATCCCCTCAGACAGCCCACCCAGGATGCCCCCGAGGAGGTGCGTGCCCGTGACTTCCGCAGAGAGCTGGAGGAGAGGGAGCGTGTTGCTGTCCGGGAGAAGACCAGAGAGAGGGGACCTAGAGGTGGGTATCCAGGCATACACATAAACTCAGACCTGAGGTAAAGATTGACCTGAACGTAAAATATTGTCTTCTGTGTGTAAAAAAAGATCAAGAGGATTTAGCATCTGACATGCCATTATGCCCAAAGGTTATTTTTTGTTGGCATGAGTCATCTGCAGGGGCTTTCATCTCAAGCAAGTATCATTGAAATTGTGGTTTCTCTTTTTAATTATCAGAACACACCACATCTTCATCCTCGTCCTCAAAGAGGCCCAGACTAGATCAGATTCCTGCTGCCAACCTTGATGCAGACGACCCCCTCACTGACGTAGGTGCCACATGTTCATCCACCTGTCACATTAGTCTGTGCTTTTTTTCCCCTTTTTTGAAAGCTCAGCCGCTAACCTTTTATTGTTTTATGTTTTTGGGTGTAGGATGATGAGGAAGATGATGACTCTGAGGACAGTGATGATGATGACACTGCAGCTCTGCTGGCTGAACTGGAAAAGATCAAGAAGGAGCGGGCTGAGGAGCAGGAACGCAAGGTAAGGCCTCCCATGCAGAGATACGAGTCGCTACAAGATAGTCAATAGCTGCAAGGTCAGTCGTGCCAGTTGAGTCCAGCCAAGTGCAAATGGCTTACTCCGGTTTTGCCGAGTAGTAGAGAATAGGGCTCAATTGACCTGCTAAATGAATGGGTTGTTTTGTTTGAAAAGTATGTGGACACCTGCTAGCCAAACATCTCATTCCAAAATCATGGGCATTAATATGGAGTTGGTCCCCTCTTGCTGCTATGACAGCCTCCACTCTTCTGGGAAGGTTTTCCACTAGATGTTGGGACATTTCTGTGGGGACTTGCTTCCATTCAGCCACAAGAGCATTAGTGAGGTCGGGCACTGATGTTGGGTGATTAGGCCTTGCACTAAGTCGGCGTTCCAAATCATCCCAAAGGTGTTCAATGGAGTTGAGGTCAGGGCCCTGTGCAGGTAGTCAAGTTCTTCCACATCGATCTCGACAAACTATTTCTGTATGGACCTCGCTTTGTGCATCGGGGCATTGTCATGCTGAAGCAGGAAAGGGCCTTCCCAAAACTGTTGCCACAAAGTTGGAAGCACAGACTAGTCTAGAATGACATTGTATGCTGTAGCGTTAAGATTTCCCTTCCCTGGAAGTAAGGGGCCTAGCCCGAACCATTAAAAAAAAAAAAAATAGCTCCAGACCATTATTCCTCCTCCACCAAATTTTACAGTTGGCACTATGCATTTTGGCAGGTAGCGTTCTCCTGGCATCTCCCAAACCCAGATTCGGCCATCGGACTTCGATGGGGAAGCGTGATTCATCACTGCAGAGAACGCATTTCCACTGCTCCAGAGTCCAATAGCAGCGAGCTTTACACGACTCCAGTCGACACTTGGCATTGCGCATGGTGATCTTAGGCTTGTGTGCGGCTACTCAGCCATGGAAACCCATTTCATGAAGCTCCCAACAAATAGTTTTTGTGCTGACGTTGCTTCCAGAGGCAGTTTGGTAGCGAGTGTTGCAACAGAGGACAGACTATTTTTATGTGCTACATACTTTAGCACTCACTGATCCCGTTCTGTGAGCTTGTGTGGCGTACCACTTCACGGCTGAGCTGTTGTTGCTCCTAGACATTTTCACTTCACAATAACAGCACTGAGTTGACCAGGGTAGAAATTTGACGGACTGACTTTGACGGTGCCACGTTGAAAGTCACTGAGCTCTTCAGTAAGGTTGTTCTACCGCCAATGTTTGTGTATGGCGATTGCATGGCTGTGTGCTCGATTTTTATACACCTGTCAGCAACAGGTGTGGCTGAAATACCCGAATCCACTAATTTGAAGGGGTGTCCATATACTTTCGTCATTATAGTGTATAATCCTGGTCAGACATTTTCTGACTTGGATATATACATATGGATTCAACTGTCAAACTCCATCAGAACCCAAAATATAAGATTTGAGTAAATGCCTCAAAACATGCATGAAACTAATGTTGATATATTGGCTGGTCAGTCCTTGCATCTATAGCTCTGTCTATGAATTTCAGAGTAGTTACATATGTTTAAAGGGACAGTCCTGAGTCTACCTTTTTTGTTGATTTTTGAGATGCTTGCAAGCAACTATTTGAGCCTTTTATTAAGGCCTACCAGAAAGTGGCTAAAGTATTGATCAACAATGAGAGCTTTGCACCTGGTCCTCTGTCCACGTTTCGTGTCCTGTACCAGGAGCGGGAGCAGAAAGCTGAGGAAGAGAGGATCCGCATGGAGAACATCCTGAGTGGGAATCCTCTGCTCAACCTGGCAGGACAGCAGCAGCAGCAGCAGCAACAGATAGTCCCCACCACGACTACCTTCAGCGTCAAGCGGAGGTAAACACACACACACACAACTGCCTGGGGCATGGCTGTGGATGAGTTGTTTTATATCCTCTCCTGTCTTTCTCTCTAAGGTGGGACGATGATGTAGTGTTCAAGAACTGTGCTAAGGGAGTGGATGAGGCACGCAGGGAGAAACGCTTCGTCAACGACACTCTGCGCTCCGAGTTCCACAAGAAATTCATGGAGAAATATGTGAAGTAGAACTTACAACTCTGCTTTGAAGGTGTTTCATTTCACTCGGCTCTGCTCTGTTTCCAGTTCATCACTGACTGATAGGGATTAGTCTGAAATTATTGAATGAACCTGAAGAATGGAGGGACCCCCATGTACCGAATCCTCTGTATATAAATTAATCTAATTCTTGACAAACATATTAACTAATTTTGTTTAGTGTTAACATTTTCTATCCTTGGAATTAATGGTTGCAATTGCGACAGTCAACTTTTTGTTATTTTGCTTTTAGCCTTTTTTTTAAGCGATGTTAATAAAACAATAAATAAAACCTGTCTGTGAGAGGGCTTTTATGGTTGTGTCATTGCTTTTAGCTTTGTGCCCCAGGAGTTATAATTCTGCAATGGCAGGCTCCACAGCATGCCTTTTCTCTCCTTTTGTTTTGGGGGCATATTTTGTGGTCATTGAAAGCCTATGTGACACATTACCTTTGACTCATGCCTTTTAATTGAGATGAGGTTAAACCTTTCTGCAGAGGATGTTTATTTTAACTGAAGTGAAGTGTTGGTTAAACTTACTGTCAGCTGCAACCCACCCCGACTGACTGCCTTCAAGAGGAGGTTCACACACACTGGTGAATGTCCTCAGAATTAGAGGGGAGATATTGTAACTATTTAACGGACAATGGAAGTTAAGTAAAACTAATGCGATTGCCAAAAGCCGAAACACTGGTTTTACTTGTAATGTTTTAACTTCCATTGTCCTCAAATAGTTGCTGAATCTCCCCTTTAGTTTGCTCTTCAGTTCATGCACCTTGGTTTGAGAGCGAGGTTGTGGCAGAGCTCCCTTTCCTTTGGTGAATGAGTCCAGCCATATTCTTCATAACGCATCACACTACTCAGTGTGGCAGAGAAATGTGGAAAGATTAGTAAGTATTTGTATTTCGTCTGCTTTGATGTGCTAAGCTGTTCCCACTGAATGTCTTCTCTCGTTTGAATTTAACCTTGCAAGATGTTATTTTCCTCATATTGATAAAGGCAAACATTTAGCTCTGCAGATGTGCTTGACATTTATTTTGAGATGGTGTGATTGTATGTTGCAATAGACATTCTTCACTTTAATTATGACGACATACTTTTTCCTTTCAGCAGATTAGGTCCTCAGCCAGCAGTACATCTCCAGGGAACTCTGTTCTGGCTGGTTTTCTTGACCTTATTCCATGTGGTTCCTGCCTTCTTAATTTCCTCCTCACTTCCATGGTAGGTAGATCATTTGACCCCTCCTGTCTCAGCCTCCAGTATTTATGCTGCAATAGTTTGTGTTGGGGGTGCTAGAATCAGTCTTATACGGCACCTCAGTACCTCCAGGCTCTGATCAGGCCCTACACCCAAACAAGGGCACTGCGTTCATCCACCTCTGGCCTGCTCGCCTCCCTACCACTGAGGAAGTACAGTTCCCGCTCAGCCCAGTCAAAACTGTTCGCTGGTCTGGCCCCCCAATGGTGGAACAAACTCCCTCACGACGCCAGGACAGTGGAGTCAATCACCACCTTCCGGAGACACCTGAAACCCCACCTCTTCAAGGAATACCTAGGATAGGGTAAGTAATCCTTCTCACCCCCCTAAAAGATTTAGATGCACTATTGTAAAGTGGCTGTTCCACTGGATGTCATAAGGTGTATGCACCAATTTGTAAGTCGCTCTGGATAAGAGCGTCTGCTAAATGACTTAAATGTAATGTAAATGTTATATCTGGACTATTTATCCTGTCTTATCCGGTGTCCTGTGTGATTTTAGGTATGTTCTCTCTCACGGAGGACCTGAGCCCTAGGACCATGCCTCAGGACTACCTGGCCTGATGACCACAAGGAGTCGTGCTGCTGCTCCAGTTTCAACTGTTCTGCCTGCGGGTGTGGAACCCTGACCTGTTCACCGGACGGGCTCCCTCTCCCAGACCTGCTGTTTTCAACTCTAGAGACAGCAAGCGTGGTAGAGATGCTATGAAAAGCCAACTGACATTTACTCCTGAGGTGCTGACCTGTTGTACCCTCTACAACCACTGTGATTATTATTCGACCCTGCTGGTCATCTGAACGTTTGACAGCCAGAAGAGGACTGGCCACCCCTCGTAGCCTGGTTCCTCTCTAGGGTTCTTCCTAGGTTCTGGCCTTTCTATGGAGGTTTTCCTAGCCCCTGTGCTTCTACACCTGCATTGCTTGCTGTTTGGGGTTTTAGGCTGGGTTTCTGTACAGCACTTTGACATCAGCTGATGTAAGAAGGGCTTCATAAATACATTTGATTGTACAACCTTTCATACGAAAGTTAAGAATAGTACGTCTCGTGGGGAAACATAACAAAACGATTAACTGGCTGAATGCAACCTATGTTTTTGTTTGTTCAATCATGTTGCTCAGTTTCACTTTGCTGAACTTATACACAATATTTTTAGCCATTCTCAGAGGAAAAAGGAAATCAAATAAGAATGCACTTTTCCCATTCAGTTTGTTCCCTAAACATGCGCTTTGGTTGAATGTATTGCCAGTATGCTTTTTCCTTGTCAGAATACAAAAAGGTACATGTCATTGGAAGACCTTCCACTGACGGTCTTTGTGATTGCAATAACGCAGTCCTCAGATGTACAGAAGTTATTATATTCACTCACAGGCTGAACAGTAATCATAAAGAGCCCCATTCCAACTTAGGAAAGGCAAATTCCTACGCACTTCTCAGTACATTTATCTTAAGCCATCCCTTTAAAGATGGTGTGCCTTTAATTAGACATTTGTCTACAGACTAGAATACATTGAGAGAACGGGTTCAGAAAATAGGGATCAATGAAAGAAAGTCATCTAAAAATATGCATTTAAATATGTGATTTAGGCACATTTTAGGGTTGTATGAATCATTAAATAGAAAACTGGTTTGGAGAGCCTTTACGCATGAAAGATATTGATGAAAAAAACATGGTGGTTTGAGTCATTCAGAAAATGTTTAACCCAAGGTAATGTATATACAAATATAATAGGGAGAATAGTGTACAATAGCAGGCTATACCCTAATTTATTGCCTGCACTAGCCATGGAACTATGATGACATAGCCAAGTGTCGGGTTCAAACTGTTCGGTCTTGGTCTGTGCTCTGCTCCATAACAATTTCATTAACTATTACGAATGATCCCCTGCAACAACCACACGTCTGTGATGGAGTTCACAAAGGAAGCACATGAAGGCAAACTAAACAATGGAATGATAATGTAGGCTATACCAACTGAAGGGAACTAACAGTCAATTGGCAGCTGAATATGTGTTATTAGGCCTACTGAGGGTCGAGACTGATCGTGGTATTTAGAAAGTTGGGGTAGCCTGTAATTACAACATTTGAGAGTGCCCATCCCCGCCAGTTAAAAGGCTGTAAAATGTTTATTCTGGATAATGGCACAGCATTTCATAAACTTTACTGTGAGAAAGTTGATATGCTTCAGTTCGCTGCCATATGACTAGTTTCACTTCCTCAGCGATAAGGTAAAATATATCTAAAAACAAGTGTCATTTATATTTACAATTCCCTTATCCAAACAGATTACTCATTTACCTAGCTCTTATCAATAGCGTTATTTCTATCTGAAAAAATAAAGTCAATTATTTTTCCACTTGGTAGTTCGCTGGACCTTATTCAAGGTTTCGGCATGCGTAAAGTTGGAAATATTAGGGGATTAAGTAAAGGTCAGAACTGCATATCTGTAGGCACACCTCTGCCACACCTTCATTTATTCCATCTAAACCAAACATGAATGGCAAGTGAATAGCACCCTATTATCATGCTAAAGTTCAAGGTCAGAATACACAGAAAGAGAAGTGCATATAAAGGGAATAACGTTCCATTTACACACGCTTAACTCAGGTTGGAATCAGGGCCATTGCGATTTGCTGCTGTAAAAAAAAAAATAAGCACGCTGCAGTAGCATGACCTGAGCAGAACAAGGGTTATTCACACTCCCATTCACAGCATCTACTGGACCATTGATCCCTCTTTGATCTTACTTTGTTCAAAGTACCTATATATTTCAGATCTTGATAAAATAATGTTATGGTTCAGCCTGTCAACTAGCAGAATTTAGACTGACTGAATAAGGATGTAATTGAAGGGTTACTCAGCATCAGCAATCATCTAATTCTCTGACATTCTACTTGGCACTGTCATATATTAAGCCAGGAAATTAGGATAGGTTTCTCAAATGGAAATGTTTGTTTTGATGAAACAAAAGCTAAAAAAGACAATCACCACTACATCAACTTTATTTGCAAAGAATCCAATTCTAGGTAGGAGCAATGTAAAAAAAAATTTTTTTTTAAATAGTTCTATTTAAATTTTCGATTTGCTGGAAGTTATGAGTTTTTCCTACCAAGGTCTTTGCTAAGGTCCACTCATTAAAGATCTTAAAGAGCCAGTCTTTTCCAGACATCCCATTTATCTGTAAGCTAAGCGCTTCAGTATTATAAAAGGAAAGGGATTCCATGCTTTGGATTGAGACCCTCTACTGGCCAGACTGAAGGTGAAATCTCTCCAACTCAGTATTCTTTACCCTCTATGACCACAGTACCCTAATGTAGCAGCTACTATTCAAACACATTATGGCACATCACACAAAAAAACAGAGAGACTGAAAGCCAGCTTCTATCTATCAGACAACTGAACCACGGCCTGAAGGTGGAGACAGTACAGGTGCAACCAAGCTGGGACCGAGAGACTAAAAGCCAGCTTCTATCTTCAGGCAATTAGACTGTTGACTATTCACTACTAGCCAGCCTCCGCCCAGTACCCTGCCCTGATATTGTGTCACTGTTACTAGCCGGCTATCACCCGGTACACCACCCTGCATCTTATAGATGGCTGCCCTTTGTACATAGTCATTGATCACTGGTCACTTGAATAACGTTTACATACCGTTTTACCCACTTCATATGTATATACCGTATTATAGTCAAGGTTCATCCTATATACTGTCCATAATGTCTATACACACCATCATATGTCTCATATATGTCTATATTGCCACATCACCATATTGTGATGCCAATGTTCCAGTCCCATGGAGTTAAAAATAGCATTTATCATGGCATTAAACAAGGGACTGGTTGTGTGTGTGATTCCATTTTCCATTTCACAAAAAGTGAGGGGTAACCGTGAGGGAGCTGTCCCAATATAAACCTGTATCAACCGTCCAAATAATACAACTCAAGATCCAATTATATAATCTCCCACAGATCCCTTAAGGGTACAGTAGTCCTGGCTACAATTTGTCATTGGCCTTTCCAGGGCTCTTTTGTGTGCCTGGCTTTGCATACAACAATCTCTGCTCAATCTCAGCTCTGCATAGTTATTGTTTTTATGCAGAATTTTTTATATTAGCATGAAAATCTGTCACCAATTGGATGGAAACCTAGCCATGGTTGACATGGTTGTTGCATTCATCCATTTTCAGTCCTGTGGACTTCCACAAGTCACATTATGCTGGCTTGAAAAGTACACTGAACAAGATATAAACAACATTTAAAGTGCTGGCCCATGTTTCATGAGCTTGTATTTCTCCAAAATTGTGTGCATAAATTTGTTTACATCTTTATTAGTGAGCATTTCTCATTTGCCAAGATAATCCAACCACCTGACATGTGAGGCATATCAAGAAACTGATTAAACAGCATGACCATTACACAGGTGCACCTTGTGCGGGGGACAATAAATAGCTACTAAAATGTGCTGTTGTCGTCACACAATACAATGCCACAAATGTCTCAAGTTGAAGGAGCGTGCAATTGCCTTGCATTGGCAGCTGACTGAAAGAATGTCCACAAGAGCTGTTGCCAGAACATTTTATGTTCATTTCTCTACCATAAGCTGCCTCCAACATCATTTTAGAAAATTTGTCAGTACATGCAACTGGCCTCACAACCGCAGACCACTTGTATGGCGTCGTGTGGGCGAGCGGTTTTCTGATGTCAATGTTGTGAACAGAGTGCCCCATGGTGGCGATGTGGTCATAGTATGGGCAGGCATAAGATGTGGACAACGAACACAATTGTATTATATCGATGGCAATTTGAATGCACAGAGATACCGTGACGAGATGCTGAGGCCCATTGTCGTGCCATTCATCCACCGCCACCACCTCATGTTTTCAGAATGATAATGCATGGCCCATGTCGCAAGGATCTGTACACAATTCCTTGGAGCTGAAAATGTCTCAGTTCTTCCATGCCCTGTATACTCACCAGACATGTCACCCATTGAGCAGGTTTGGGATGCTCTGGATTAACATGTACGACAGCGTTTTTCAGTTCCTGCCAATACCCAACAACTTTGCACAGCCATTGAGGAGGAGTGTGACAACATTCCACAGGCCACAATAAACAGTCTGATCAACTCTATGCGAAGGAGATGTGTCATGCTGCATTTGGCAAATGGTGGTCACACCAGGTACGGACTTGTTTTCTAACTCAGACCCCTACTTTTAATTTTCTTTTTAAAAGGTATACAGATGCATATCTGTATTCCCAGTCATTTGAAATCCATAGATTAGGGCCTAATGAGTTTATTTCAATTGACTGATTTCCTTATATAAAACTGTAACTCAGTAAAATCTTTGAAATTGTTGTATGTTGCATTTATATTTTTGTTCAGTGTATTTATCAAAGTGCAGCTGCCTCTACTCTTAAACACCTTATCGCCGTTTTTCAAAGCTCCTTCAGTTTTATCACAGAAAACAGTATTATTACTCATCACTGTATTCTTTACCAAAAGGTTGGCTGGACCTCTTTGAAGTAACATAGATCACATCTTTACACTCTTTTTGTTTCCAAGCCCTGCTCCACAAACTTCCGACTTACCTAACATCACTTTTAAGATTTACAATGACAAGTTATCAAACTAGTTCACAGGGTTGGTTAACTCTGGAGACTCCTTTGGTGTCTAGAGAGTTAGGTCGGTTTCCTTGCGCCTTGTGTGTGGAATGATCTACAATGCACTTAAGAAATAGGAATTGGTACCTCTAGGGCATTTCAGATGGCTGTAAGGGGACCTTTTTATTGAAGAATGTGTCTGTTTTTTATGATTGCGTTTAGCTTTTTGTGTATTGTTGTGTATAATAAAGTGTATTTTAATGTGTATATGCATTTGTAGTAATGTGTTTCTTGTATTTGGATGTGTATTATGGTGCTATACAGGGCTCACCAGGAAAAAATATATTGGTCTCAGCATTGACTGAGGGTTAATGTAAAAAAAAAAAAAAAAAATATTAAAGTGTGTCATTGTACCATCCCACCACTAGAGGGCATAGTAAGCTCTGTGTCTAAATCAAATCAAATGTTATTGGTAGGTAACATGGTCAGCAGAGTGTAGCGAAATGCTTGTGCTTCTAGTTCCGACAGTGCAGTAACATCTAACAGTAATCTAACAAATCCACAACAACTACCTAATACACACTAATCTAAGTAAAGGAATGGAATAAGAATATGCACACATGGATGAGCGATGACAGAGCAGCATAGGCAAGATGCAATAGATGGTATAAAATACA
Source organism: Oncorhynchus keta (assembly GCF_023373465.1). Lineage (NCBI taxonomy): Eukaryota > Metazoa > Chordata > Actinopteri > Salmoniformes > Salmonidae > Oncorhynchus > Oncorhynchus keta. The sequence goes on from NC_068432.1 coordinate 29,667,425, forward strand.
GTATATACATATGAGAAGAGTAATGCAAGATATGTAAACATTATTAAAGTGGCATTATTAAAGTGACTTGTGATCCATTTATTAAAGTGGCCAATGATTTTAAGTCTGTATGTAGGAAGCAGCCTCTGTGCTAGTGTTGGCTGTTTAACAGTCTGATGGCCTTGAGATAGAAGCTGTTTTTCCAGTCTCTCGGTCCCAGCTTTGATGCACCTGTACTGACCTTGCCTTATGGATGGTAGCAGGGTGACCTTGATGATCTTTTTGGCCTTCCTCTGACATCGGGTACTGTAGGTGTCCTGGAGGGCAGGTAGTTTGCCCCCGGCGATGCGTTGTGCAGACGGCACCACCCTCTGGAAAGCCTTGCAGTTGTGGGAGGTGCAGTTGCCGTACCAGGCGGTGATACAGCCCGACAGGATTCTCTCAAATGTGCATCTGTAAAAGTTTGTGAGGGTTTTAGGTGACAAGACAAATTTCTTCAGCCTCCTGAGGTTGAAGAGGCCTTCTTCACCACAATGTCTGTGTGGGTGGATCATTTCAGTTTGTCCGTGATGTGTACGCCAAGGAACTTAAAACTTTCCACCTTCTCCACTGCTGTCCCGTTGATGTGGATAGGGGGGTGCTCCCTCCTATCCTGAAGTCCACGATCATGTCCTTTGTTTTGTTGCTATTGAGTGAGAGGTTGTTTTCCTGACACCACACTCCTGGAGCCCTCACCTCCTCCCTGTAGGCGGTCTCGTCGTTGTTGGTAATCAAGCCTACTATTGTTGTGTCGTCTGCAAACTGCATGGCCACGCAGTCATGGGTGAACAGGGAGTACAGGAGGGGACTGAGCATGCACCCTTGTGTTGAGGATCAGCGAAGTGGAGGTGTTGTTTCCTACCTTCACCACCCGGGGGTGGCTCGTCAGGAAGTCCAGGACCTAATTGCACAGAATGGGGTTGAGACCCAGGGCCTCAAGCTTAATGATGAGCTTGGAGGGTACTATGGTGTTGAATGCTGAGGTGTAGTCAATGAACAGCATTCTTACATAGGAATTCCTCATCCAGATGGGATAGGGCAGTATGCAGTGTGATGGCGATTGCATCGTCTGTGGACCTTTTGGGGCGGTTAGCAAATTGAAGTGGGTTTAGGGTAAGGTAGAGGTAATATGTTCCTTGACTAGTCTCTCAAAGCACTTCATGATGACAGCAGTGAGTGCTACAGGGCAATAGTCATTTAGTTCAGATACATTTGCCTTCTTGGGTACAGGAACAATGGTGGCCATATTGAAGCATGTGGGGACAGCAGACTGGGATAGGGAGATATTGAATATGCCCGTAAACACACCAGCCAGCTGATCTGCGCATGCTCTGAGGACGCGGCTAGGGATGCCGTCTGGGCTGGCAGCCCTGCGAGGGTTAACATGTTTAAATGTCTTATTCACGTCGGCCACGGAGAAGGAGGGCCCGCAGTCCTTGGTAGTGGGCTTCGTCGGTGGCACTGTATTATCCTCAAAGCGGGCAAAGAAGGTGCATAGTTTGTCTGGAAGAGTGACGTTGGCGGTTGTCTTTTTGTAGTCCGTGGATGCCTGTAGACCCTGCCACAGCCGTTGAATTGTGACTCCACTTTGTCCCTATACCAACATTTCACTTGTTTGGTTGCCTTGCGGGGGGAATATCTACACGGTTTGTTTTCTGCCATTTTCCCAGTCACCTTTCCATGGTTTTGCGCAAATGCCGCCATCTATCCACAGTTCCTGGTTAGGGTAGGTTTTAATAGCCACAGTGGGTACAACATCTCCAATGCACTTCCTTATAAACTCACTCACCGAATCAGCGTATAAATCTAGATTATTCTCGGACGCTACCCGGAACATTTCCCAGTCCGCGTGATCAAAACAATCTTGAAGCGTGGATTCCGATTGGTCAGACCAGCGTTGAATAGTTCTTGTCACGGGTACATCCTGTTTGAATTTCTGCCTGTAGGACGGGAAAAGAAAAATGGAGTCGTCCTCAGATTTGCCAAAGGGAGGGCGGGGGATGAAAGTTAAAAGGAGAAGAGGGGTTCAATAAAGATATTTATGTTAACATAATTATTGGAAATTGAATGAGGGAAAGCGATAGAAAACTACAGATCCCTGTTAATATGTTTGGGACATGGCTTTCAGATCAAGGCTGAAATGAACCCACATTTAAAATCTGCAATTCTCTCATTCTTTTCTGTGAGGATATTTCTCTCTGGAATTACTGTAATTAAAAGGGGATTTACCCCTCCACATCTAGTCTACCAGTAGGGGAACAGTCTGAGTGATTGCATCATTATGTACCAAACTGTTTTGGAGATTGAGATATTGTCAAGTCATCATGGCCAGACCTTGGTTTACACAGCAGCTCCCATTCATTCAAACTATTTCACTTCTGAACCAGAGGGCTCTGCTCTGGGCTGGGTGCAGAGTCACTGGCAATAACATCAGACTCACTCTGTTATCTGACATTAGTCAAAGTAATGGAAAGCTGGTTAATCACTCTGTACAATAGAGCATGGCATTTAGAACATTAGGATTGTTGGTTCAATTCCCGGCGCCACCCATATGTAAAATGAATGCATACATGACTAAGTTGTTTTGCAGAAAAATGTCTGATAAAATGGCACATATGTATTTGTTATATTATCAGTGGGCTGGGCTGAGGTAGTGTTCTGATCAGGTAGATTAATCACCAATCAGCTTGCTAGAACTTTCACTAATTACTTTATTACTAATGACAGATAACAGTCTGCTGTTACTTCCAGCCTGATAGATCTGAATATAAATGTGTTTATTGCCACACTACCAAAGGTTTGTGATATTAGTTTTGGGTACAGAGATGGTCTGTCTGAAATATTCCACTGTGCACACCACGGCAGTTCAACGTGGACATTTTAATATTTGGTTGAGACGTTGATCAATGAGATTTCAACCTAGCCAGCCAGAAGTTTGTTGAATTCCCAATGTGTTATCACTACACTTTCAACCATTTAAACAAAAGTCAAATGGCAAAACAATGTCAGATATTTTGTATTTATACAAACAACTTAATGTGTTATCACTGTGCCTTATGAAATAGCATAACCAAATGACCTGTATTGTAGTTTAGGTTTCATTGAGATTCTGCACAGATTATTATAGCAATGGTGAAAATATCCATAGACATGCGACCTTTGCATGCTTCCTTGAACATGCACGATTTCTATGATTAAATCAGACATTTGTAGTTACAGTAACCTCAATGTGTCCATGGATGTGTTACTCAGTTTAAGGTTGAATAAATACTGTTACATTAGTTCAGGGTCAGTGGAGGCTGCTGAGGAGAGGACGGCTCATAATAATGTCTGGAACAGAGCAAATGGAGTGGCATCAAACACATGGAAACCATGTGCTTGATGTATTTGATACCATTCCTCCTATTCCGCTCCAGCCATTACCACAAGCCCGTTCTCCCCAATTAAGGTGCCACCAACCTCCTGTGTTCAGGGATCATCAACTAGATTCAGCTACGGGCCAATTCTTTCTTGAGCGGATGGTTGGGGGGCCGGAACATAATTACAAATCATTTGTAGACTGCAAGAAGCTCAAGCAGATATAATATTTGACTAAAACAATCATTTCAAACCTTACTTATATCACATGTCTCTTTTATGTATGGTAATACTTGGGAACCGATTTCCAAAATTAAAATATCTTGGAGCAGATTTCCTGGTGTTTTTACAGTCTTACAGGCAAAAAAACCCACCCGGCCTGAAGTTGGGGAACCCTGCATTAGTTTGTAAGATAGCCTTAACTTTAGGCTATTTACTGTTTTACAAAAGTAATATTGAATTGTGTTTGGTTGACAACTCAACCAAATATGAACATTTATAGGAGATGTATCTAGTGCTTGCATAGATTCATCTGAGCTACTAGCTTAATCCTTCTCTTTAACTTTTCTTTTGGGGTTTGGTTTTAGACATGAAACCAACATATCATCTGTTAGCCTATTAACTTGTTGAAAAGTTATTTAGCTACTGTATTGCAAAGTTGATATTAAATTGTTTATGTTTGTCAACGCAACCAAATATCAACATCTGAAGGAGATGTATATTTTGTGCCATTGACTTAGTCTGGCTTTAATTCCAGTTTGACTTGTTGGATTCATGTCTACATCTCAACCAAAAAGAATAGGACTAAATCAAATCACACATGATTTAAAGTTTGACTTGATGTAGTGTGATGGAACATTTCATGTTGGTGCTTTTCTACCCATACATTTGTGTTCTAGGTTTGTACTTTTCTGATAACTGTTTTCTGTGTTCATGCAAGTGACTGATTGAATGAATCCTCACCATCAGTATCTGCAACTGGCTTTCAGATAGCACTCCAATAATGCAATATCTTAGTAATTTGAAGTCGTAAAACAGAGGGATTGAGCATTGGAACTGATATTAAATTAGAGGCCATTCACTCTTCAAGGCCTGGTTCACTGCTCTCGTGTTTAAGCCCTCTATTGTTTGGGTTAGAGATAAGCTTCCTGTGGAACAATAGATTGCCGCCAGTACACATGGTACTCAAACTGGCTGTAAGGGGCACAGTGGGGGAATTTTGGATGGAGGTATGAACAATTGAATAAGATGTTTTTGACAATGTATTACTCAATTCCATAGTTTGGGTAGCACCAGTGATTTAATTATCTAAAACAATAATATGTTTTCATTACTCGGAACTGTGTCCAGAATTGAAGTAGATCCAAGTAAATGTTTTTAATACCGAATGTTGAGCAGATAAGACAGCACCAACGTTTTGAAAGATCCTAGCAGATGTTAAACAGGTTTTATATATTTGACTAAGTTTATGTCCCTGGGACAGTTTGTACAGAATTGTATCTCAATGCAACAGGTCAAAATGACAATGATTACAAGAGAGGGGTTCTGGGATTGTTTACTTTAGAAGGTGCATATTCAGCTTGACGGTACACTATATCATGTGTCTGAAGTATAATTCTGTATACGACTGATGGAATGTCCACTACCAAGTAAAAAAACAAACATTTTTAGCAATGATTCTGTATCTCTCCCTTTGAAAGGCTTCCTAAGGCAAGTGTTTTAGGAGAGCAGTTAAATGTACCCGAATCCAGCTGTCAAGGGAGCTCCCAAATTAAGTAAGGCTTGGCCATTTTGTTTGTTTTTACCCTGCAATTTTTACCACAAACACAATTATTTCTTTATGAGTTGTCAATAGTTGTAATTCTAATTTGGATATTCTAATTTGTTTATTTTACATTTATTGGACACATGAATCCCGATGGGAGTCATGTGTACAAAGGGGGAATTACCAGTCCCCTGGAGCCCTGGCCCTTTGGTAGATATGCAAATTGTTATATGTTTGTAATGGTTGACAATTACTCCAAATGATTTAAGTTTTCCCCACCTCAAGTGATGTGCATTGCTGTTGCTGTTTTCCTTTCTTCTCTTTTTTGTTTTTGTCTTGCTTCAATAACAAATGTCACTAGATTGGGTCTGCTGGATGGTTGGGATTTGTCCCTAAGGATTAGCCCTCTAACTCCCTGACCCTGTATCTCTCCAGTGTGATCGCAGAAATGACATTGGAGTAGAAGCCAATTTGTAGAAAAAAATTGTTTTAACGGTGTTGTTATTCTCTTTGACTATTGTTTTAGATATCTGTATTAGAATATTGGTAGTAGTAATAATTTGTTATACAGTAAATAATTTGTCTGGATTTCCTGAATCAGGTCGTAATAATTTATCAGACAGTAAATAAATGTGGATTTCCTGAATCAGAAATAACCTAACCTAAACTGTTGTTCTGGTCTGTCCTCTCTCTGGGTTATGGTGAAGGTGACCACAGGTGGTTTCTAGATGCATGGAAGAGATCATTTGACCAAGAACCGTGTGAACCTCAACTCCCCCCTAACCGTCTGAAGCAATGGCGACAATGGTGTTCAGTATAGTCCTTCACCACGTCTACCGTGAGACCTGAGTCCGAGCCAGCAACCTGTACACAGCATCCAGTCGAAGCTATCAACTGCCTTTTCTCTCAGGAGTGCGACATGAGTCCACGTGGAGTGAGCATGGAGAGAGATCCCATCCAAACTTGCTGGTGTACTGGTAGGAAAATGAACAAGACATAATGGACTGTAAAGGACAGTGGCGGCTCAGGTGAGAGACATTATCAAGGGCCATCCACTTTGAACATGTGCCATTGGGAGGTTGAATTGAAACACTATCTGAAGAAGAACATGAAGAAACACCAGAAGGATGATTGCCGGATGGGAGGGGGGTGGTCAACCGTGCCTGTAATTGATTTAGGCTTATCCAAAATTGTTTATTTGGGGTATCAGGTTGATTGTGGAGGTCTGCACACTGAAATATATAGTAATTTAGACTGTGAATGCATTGAGATACCAATCTGTCATTACCACAAGTGATGAGAAAGTTAATGCTAGAAATATAAGATAAATATACTGTATGTAAATGTACATTCTGCCAGTATCGGCGTGTGCTCAGTTGTGCACCAGGGCCTCCCACTCCTCTTTCTATTCTGTTTAGAGACAGTTTGCGCTATTCTGTGAAGGGAGTAGTGCACAGCATTGTACAAGATCTTCAGTTTCTTGGCAGTTTTTTGCTTTGAATATTCTTCATTTTTCAGAACAAGAATAGTCTGACGAGTTTCAGAAGAAAGTTCTTTGTTCTGGCCATTTTGAGCCTGTAATCGAACCCACAAATGCTGATGCTCCAGATACTCAACTAGTTTAAAGAAGGCCAGTTGTATTGCTTCTTTAATCAGGACAACAGTTTTCAGCTGTGCTAACATAATTGCAAAAGGGTGTTATAATGATCAATTAGCCTTTTAAAATGATAAACTTGGATTAGCTAACACAACGTGCCTTTGGAACACAGGAGTGATGATTGCTGATAATGGGCCTCTGTACGCCTATGTAGATATTTCATTAAAAAACCAGCCATTTCCAGCTACAATAGTCATTTACAGCATTAACAATGTTTACACTGTATTTTTAAAATCAATTTGATGTTATTTTAAAAATGGACAAAACATTTGCTTTTCTTTCAAAAACAAGGACATTTCTAAGTGAGTCCAAACCTTTGAACAGTAGTGAGCCTGGGATTTTAGTATGGGAACTGGTAGAAAGATATATATATATATATATATATCTATTTGGATTTGTAGAAATAAGTAAATAAATAGTTGCAACATTTGTGAGAAAAAAATAGTAACAATAGTTCAAATTGGAGTGTATTAGAGTGTGAGTGTGGAGATTTAAACACCCTGGATACCGTTTGGAGAGGTTTAAACCCTAAATTAGTAGATTAGTGCTCAGCTGCAAAGAGACTGGGTTCGTGAAAACATTGATAGAATATGTACGTCTGCTTTGATGGCAGGTTTGAAACCTGTTATCAAAACGGAAAATGCGGGGTTATTGGATGAAATGGAGCAGGATGCTTTGAGAGTGGAATCTAACTCTGCTCACTGCGCAGTCATGTGAGGGGTTAATACAGCCACAGTAAAAGTCACTAACAGTGGTTTCAATGGCCAAGGTAAGACAAACGTAGCGAAAAAACATCAAGGCTTAGGGAGATAGATCCCTGTCTTAGATATGTGGCCGTGGGTCATTGGAAGAATGAGTGTAGTGGTAATGGAGTCTACTACACCCGGTGCATTCGGAGGGAATGTAGCAATACAAGGGTTTTACATCTTTGACAAAAGAACAGAAGCAAACACTGTTAAAGGCAGCGGGACAGGAACATTTTAAATAGTGGTGCATGGCCTCGGTTCAATCAATATAGTGGTGCATGGCCTCGGTTCAATCAATATAGTGGTGCATGGCCTCGGTTCAATCAATATAGTGGTGCATGGCCTCGGTTCAATCAATATAGTGGTGCATGGCCTCGGTTCAATCAATATAGTGGTGCATGGCCTCGGTTCAATCAATATAGTGGTGCATGGCCTCGGTTCAATCAATATAGTGGTGCATGGCCTCGGTTCAATCAATATAGTGGTGCATGGCCTCGGTTCAATCAATATAGTGGTGCATGGCCTCGGTTCAATCAATATAGTGGTGCATGGCCTCGGTTCAATCAATATAGTGGTGCATGGCCTCGGTTCAATCAATATAGTGGTGCATGGCCTCGGTTCAATCAATATAGTGGTGCCTGGCCTCGGTTCAATCAATATAGTGGTGCCTGGCCTCGGTTCAATCAATATAGTGGTGCATGGCCTCGGTTCAATCAATATAGTGGTGCATGGCCTCGGTTCAATCAATATAGTGGTGCATGGCCTCGGTTCAATCAATATAGTGGTGCATGGCCTCGGTTCAATCAATATAGTGGTGCATGGCCTCGGTTCAATCAATATAGTGGTGCATGGCCTCGGTTCAATCAATAGTGGTTCATAGAGATTACGTTATATGTGAAGGGAGACATCTCACACAACTTTTTAATTGATGCCTGGGATCTATTTACCATGTCTTTCAACATAGGTCCAGTAACAATACACAGAATGAAGAATGGAGACGACTTTGGGGTTGGAAAATCCTTGCGAGATTCAAAGACAATGGAGTCTAAAAGGTCAATTAGAATCAGAACGGAAAAATACTCCTTGTAAACTCAGAAAAGCTTGTGGGGTTTCTAATCTCGTGAGACATTTTATTTGGTATTTTTCTGAAATAGATTTCTAGAATTGACAAAAGGGTGGATGGGTCAATGGAAATTAGATGAGAGTTAATATAGGGAGAAGGTCACAAGAAATTAGTTGGGGTAGCCAAACCTATAATTACCTTTTTCAAATGTTGTACTGCAGTGGTCATGGAAAATCATGGAGAAGAGAGACCAGTCATTACGGGAGTGACTCGGTGGCTAAATAAATGTCGCCGTGTCTAAGGGTAGTCATGCTAAATTAAGTCCATATAAACAATGGGGTGGATTAAAACAAATTATTAATGATTGGAGGGAGGACAGTGGATTTATCATTGAGTTTGGTTTGTAATTAAAACGTACGAGTTGCTGATTAAGATGTAGCATAGTGAATGCCAAGGAAGTGTACACTTTCTCTTCCAGGAGAGGAGAGGGTGTCATTAATTATTTTTTGAAGGATTAGGCCTGTAAATGAGCTCCCAGGTAAGTAAGGCCTGGCCGTGTGTGTTTTCACCATACGGTTTAACACACACACACCAGCATGCAAAAACAATTTACTGATAATGAATATGGGTTAGTGGTGTTACTATTGTCGGATTTATTGTTGGGGTCTTAAATTTAGATGGTTTCTGAAGGATAGGGAAAGAAAGCGAAAGAAAATAACTAATGGTGGTGAATGACCTTTGTCCTGACTTTCTGGTTAGGCCTGATCAATCTTACTAGAAATAATGGACTTATGGGATAAAATCATTTCCTTATGGAGTAATCAAGAGTTGTAATTCTAATTGGATGTTAATAACCTAAGTTGTTTATCTTTGATTGAACAGGCAGTGTTATGTCGGTTAGTGTTTCTGTATTTGTTTTGATACATATTTCACCAGATTGAGGATGTTGTATTGTTGGGATTTCTCCCGAGAGGTTAGTGATGTAACTCCCTGACCCTGTATCTGCTGTGATGTAGACACTATGATTAGGGAGTATAGGACCATTTGGAAAATGGTTTTAACAGTGTGTGGTTACGCTCTTTGGCATTAACGTTATAGGGAATTGGGAAAGCGAAATTGAATGTGACTGGCGGTGGCTCATACATTAAGTGGGTAATAGAGTCTCTGGGAAAAAGTACCACTCTGTATATTATTACAGGATATAACACATAGGAGAGGACAGCTAACTGCACAATATAGAATACAGAGACTAATATAAAGTAATCTGAATGTCACACAGACCCAGATCATGGTGACAGTAGCAGAGATACTATTGTCAACTTTCAATGAGGGGTTTGTAAAAGAAGGTGTAACGATTAAAATAAAAGCAACAACTTCCTGTATATAGCAGGTCACATCAACGGAAAGGAAGTTTGCTGTAATAATATCATCACATCTCCTGAAGAGTGTGATTAAGGAACATATGACTCAGAGTTTGTTAGGTTGGATACGATTCCAACGCTACCATAGGACTCATGCCACATGAAGGGTTAAGTGGGAGAACGATGGGACTACCGGGTGCTGTTATTCACATCACAAATGAGTGATTTGGACATGCTGGGAGAGTCTATGTTGTCATATTGTCAGGAAATGACCCATGCGTTGCAGTGTATATCTTCCCAGGTGAAAGAGGCCCACCGTAGACTCCCTCAGGATTGGAAAGCACACTCACTAGAGCCGGGAAACTACGTGTGCTTGAAGGTTCATCAATCGGGTACCTTTCAGCCCAGGTGGACCAGACCCCACACTGTCCTACTAGTGACTGACACAGCAGTGAAGGTGTCGGGAAGGAAGGCCTGGATCCACGTGTCCCAGGTGAAAGCTGTATCAACACCTACTGACTTGGGAGAGGCTAGAGCAAGTTTTGATAATTGATCATTAATTGTTTTGATAAATTGAGGATTAATTGTGACAGAAGCGGAGGGATGCCTTTCCGGTAAATTAAGAAATGGGTGATATTGTCACGCCTTGGTCTTAGTATTTTGTGTTTTCTTTATTTATTTGGTCAGGCCAGGGTGTGACATGGGTTATTGTGGTGTGTTTTTGTCTTAGGGGTTTTGTGGGGTGTCTACGTAGTCTATGGCTGCCTGAGGCGGTTCTCAATCAGAGTCAGGTGATTATCGTTGTCTCTGATTGGGAACCATATTTAGGCAACCATATTCTGTGAGTGTTTCGTGGGTGATTGTTCCTGTCTTTGTGTTTGCACCAGATAGGGCTGTTTCGGTTTTCGTTATTTCATTTAGTTATTTTTGTAGTTTCTGTATGTATAGTTTTCCTTCATTTAAATATCATGAATCATCAACACGCTGCATTTTGGTCCGATCCTTGTTCTACCTCTTCGTCAGAGGAGGAGATAGAAGAGAGCCGTTACAGATATACTCATTAGAGAATGATACCACTCCGCTGTGTAGAGTTATACACGGAATAGTGCGTTGTGTGGGAAAGACAGTGGTCTGTGTAGAGTTATACACGGAATAGTGCGTTGTGTGGGAAAGACAGTGGTCTGTGTAGAGTTATACACGGAATAGTGCGTTGTGTGGGAAAGACAGTGGTCTGTGTAGAGTTATACACGGAATAGTGCGTTGTGTGGGAAAGACAGTGGTCTGTGTAGAGTTATACACGGAATAGTGCGTTGTGTGGGAAAGACAGTGGTCTGTGTAGAGTGGAAGGACGACTATGAGGATAAGCCCAACTTGGAGGACTCTAGCAGGGTGATCATAACCGTTGCTGAAATATTTTTACAATTTCAGACTTTAATAGCCACATATGGAGACGGTTTTACTGATGAGGGAACAACAATTGAGAAGGTTGCCACAGACCCATGTATACGGGAAGCTGTATTCCCAGAGATAATGCTTGCAGTAGTGGTGGGCAGCCCATCTGTTTCAGGGGATGATCAGGAAGCATGTGACCCAGAGATATGTAGAACTGGACACTCTCTCAACCCCACTGCTCTCTCCTCCATGTCAAAGGGCATATAATTCATTGACATACCTCTCAGAGAACTGGGACCAAGACACGGTAACAAATCTGTAGAGGGATTGCGGAAAAACAATGAGGGTTTTCACAGGGGGTGGGTATGCTGTGGGATGAGAGATGTGATCCAGATCGGAGTAATGGTCATTATTGCCCGCCAGTCCCTACTGTAGCACCACATAAGGAGGCAATAGATAAGCTGGTCAGGAAAAGGTTAGGAGAGGACTGGGAAAAAGGCAGAGAATATCACAAACTCAATCATAGATCTAACGGCAAAGCCGTTACTGACAGTGACAGAGTTAATGATGTAACAACACTTACTGCTGTTACATTGGGAGTAATAACAAAAGAGACTCAAGGTTGTGGAAGGTGTTGTTGGAACAGCATGGTATTGGACTATTGATCAAATAAGGTGGATGTTGGAATATGCAGCATGGGCAGTGTTGGCAGTTACGGGTGCAGCTATGATGGCATTGTTAGGATTCCATATAGTAAAGCTTTGTTGTTCAAACACACCTATTGTGCGGATTTTCCACAAGATGAGGTGAAATTGATTCAGGCTACGGCTTGCGTCTTTAGGGCAGCTTTAGGAGGTGAACGCAGTGAGGAGGACTTGGCTGAAAAACATATATTGTGATCCTGTAGCCCTTGATGGAAGACTGAGGAAAAGCATAATGGGGATATTTAGAGACCTACTTTTTGTGGACCTGAGCAGAAAAGCATATCAGTTGGTATAGGGCTCAGGGGTAGCAAGATATTTTGTCAGTTGTGTCCCTCAAGCTGTGGTCAGAGATTTAGTTGTACATGTATCTACATAGATGCTTATGATAATCAGTAGAATTTAGGATTGTTTTAACTCAGTTTGTTTGTTTTGTGTCTTCTAGTCTTTTCTATGTCTATCAAGTCGGTTTCTATCACACTCTCAGGTCTGAAGAAAACCAAAAGAAGTAAGTCTACAGCTGGCAGTTGAATGATTGTTTAGTGATATTAAACAATAAGAAGTGTTTATGGTTTTAATAGGGGGGACTGATGGATTCTGTCAAAAATGTAATGTTTCAAATTAAACTGTAGTTTGTTTTTATCCTGTTTAGTGAATGATTACTGTGAGTTTAGGCCATGAAACTGTGTGTATGCTCATTTAGAAAGATTAGGTTAATCAGATAAGAGGAAATTGCCCAGGGTCAGAGAGCAGGGTCAGGCCCAGAACAGAAGATAGACGGGGTGTGATTCTGACATCTGGCTAAACAAAGAGAGGAGCATTGGACATTCCACAGGGGAAAGGAGGGACACTCATTGGGGTCATAAAATGTATGGCTGACGAGGTGACACCTACAAGGAATGAAGAGTATAAGATGTTTTCTGAACTTTCTAAATATATGCCCTCAGCTGACTATTCTTGGTATTAAACACTTGAAACTTCAAGCTTTTGGTCTCAATTCCTGATTGCAAAGAGGTTGTAATAGCATTTTTATTTTTAACATTACTTAAAAAAAAAAAATCCATTGTATTTTCCACTTGGATTCCACGTCACAATATGTTGACAAATTCCTGAAACACTTGATTCAACCAGTTTCTGCACAGAATGAGTATGACGTTGCATCTTGGTGCAGACAGATCCTTCTACAAACCCTGCATCAGCTCCCATTTGACAGAATGACACCCGGTTGTAGTAAACACATTTCTGAATGCACAGCTCACTGTTTGGCACTATGGCCAATGAAAAAAACTGTCAAACAACGTTTTGTATGTTTAGTGGTGAAGTCTTGATTTCAGCCGGTTGAATCAGGCCAGCCCCTGATAAGGACACACCCTTTTCTATTTAAACACTTGGTTCTCTGCTAGGAAGCACAGTTCAGTTACTCTAATTGGGTATACTGTTCTGTCTATCCTACAGTGTGACTGTACTGTACTGCTGTGTTATGGCTGGAGGAGGGGTAGGGTTGAGGGGAGCAGCAGCAGGCCTGGTCCTCTATCTGTGTCTGGTGGTGTCCTGCCGGGCCGGTAAACTCCTGGTGATCCCAGCCGACGGCAGCCATTGGACGGGCATGAAACCATTGGTGGAGGAGCTGGGTCGCCGCGGAAACCAGGTGGTGGTGGTGATTCCAGAGGTAAGTGGCTCTCTGGGTCCATCGGAACACACCATCACACTGACCTACCCCGTGCCCTACACCCGGACACAGCTCCAGACCATTCAGAGGGCCAATCTGGACACTATCATGGCTTCCGACACCTCCAACGACATCAGCAGGATGTGGAGCTACTACCAGACCCTGACGGTTCTCAGGAACTACACCCGTAAGAATTGTGACAGCTTGCTATCCAACCAGGACATGATGCAGACTCTGAGGGAGCAGCGGTTTGATGCCATACTGACTGACCCCTTTGAGCCATTGGGCGTGATTGTAGGAGCACTCCTCTCCCTGCCTGCCATCTACATTCACAATGGCCTGCCTTGTGGAATGGACTTTGAGGCCTCCCAGTGCCCCAGCCCACCCTCCTACACCCCTGGACGCTTTACTCACTTCACTGATCACATGACCCTGAGGCAGAGGAGCGTCAACTTCCTTTGGGCGTTGCTCCGCCCCCTGGCTTGCAGGTACCTGTTCTCTGATGTCAACCCTAACCCTAAAACAGGGGTACTCAAATACCATTTCAGAAGGTCTGGTCAGACATATTTCCTAGGTGGCAATGGTCCGGATGGATATTTATCAGTGTAGTAACAAACCCGCTCCTCGCAACCCATGCGATCCCAAACTGTTCACACCCCTCTTGTTGGCAGACAAAAATTGCAGTTTTATTGCTAGTTTCCTACAATTCTACACATTATGCCATGGAGCGAAGGAAATAAATCTTGACCAAATATTTTTTTTTAGGACCCACGGTCCGGTTTGACCCAGTTTTGGGTCTAGATCTGGTCCGTGGTCCGCCTATTGAGTATGGCTGCCCTGACCTCAAACCCTTGTCCTGCAGGTACCTGTACTCTGATGTCAACGTCATCGCCTCAGAGATCCTGGGGAGAGAGACCACCATCCCAGAGCTGATGAAGAAGGCATCACTGTGGCTGGAGCGCAACGACTTTACCTTCGAGTTCCCCAGGCCTCTGATGCCTAATATGGTGATGATCGGAGGAATGAACTTTGAGGAGCCAAATGAACTGCCAGAGGTAGCTATAAGCTAAAGACATTTTACATTTGTCATTTATCCAGAGCGACTTCTTATTCAGTGCATGTAACCAAGGGTTCTATTCAATCCGTATTGCAGAAGTTCAGTGCGATTGCAATATTCCTGCATTCACGTAGACTGCAATCACTGTAAATGCTGCATATGTCGGCACAATCGGAAATTACCTTTCAATTTCAATCACATTGAACTTTCGAGGTAAGGATTGAATCGAGTCCTGAGGTCAATTAGACAATAGTCTGAACTGATTATTTTTTGTCACTATAAAAAAAGGCCAGATAATATAATGATGTGTAGGACAATTGCAGATGGTGACTGATTGTGTCCTAAATGGCACCCTCAAAAGTAGTGCCATTTGGGACATATTCACAGTCTATTGATCAGATGAGCCAAACTTTTAGCCCTCTTCGCTTCTTCTCAATCATCGATTTATGTTTGTGTACACACATTAGGAAAAAAACCCAGACAGAGGCCCAACCTTTAGAACCGTCCAGAATAGAATCTCCAGCCTGGCCTCAGGGCATGGACAGATGTGTGTTCTGAATTAGACTGTTGGTTAATTGGGTGTTCTGTGTGGTCTCTCTTTACTCTGTTGAAGAACCATCATCTCAGTGAAAACAGATGGCCATTGACTTTATTGACTGTTGTATTGTCCCTGGGGGCCTGGCTGTATTCCTCAGCTAGTTGTTTACACTGTAGTGCCCCGATACCCCAGATACACAAACAAACATGGTAACAACACCAGTAAACGGTCTGATCATATCCAGAATGATGGGCACTGAAAGTCATTTTTATATTTAGCTTCCATCATTAGAAACCATCACAGTGAGTTAGTTGATCACCTCAACAGTTCCTGTTCAGGGAGTAAATAGAATGTGGTGTAGAGAGGCTCAGTCTGTGGGTGGGACTGTACTCAGGATAACAGTGTTATTATTGATTACAGTCCTTCATCTTTAAAATAGTTGATTAGCACTGTATACTGTATTTTATTGTAATATGTACTGTAATTCAAATATGGTTGATTACGTAACACTCAGCATTCTTTCAATGCTGATGTATTTTTGTTGATGTTCAAGGAAACAAATCTTTTATTCTTCATTAACATAGGAGGACAAATGTAATGTATTTGTGTCACTGTGATTAAAGGTGGTTTGTCAATAGTAATATTAGCTTTAACCGTAGGTGAAATACTGGTCTATATATCATATGTTAGATGTTATCTCCGTGTGAGTGTTTGTTTCCCAAGACAGCTGCCTTCGCACGCCACTGGTCTTTTTGAGTGTGTGTATGTGTGTTTGAGAAAGTGTGTGAAAGTATGTGAAAAGTATGTCAGTGTTTTGGGTGGGAGGAAAAAGGGGAGGAGATGAAGTTAATGTACTAGATTCCTCACGAAACATGAGGTCATACTCTGAGCTTGAGGATTAGAATACCACCATGACTCCTCCCATGGTACGGGTAACTTTGATTTACATGCTCTGTAATGACTTTTTTTTTCATTATCATGCTGCTCAATGGGAAATTAATAGTTTATTTTGTGGAAATAAGAAAACACTTTAAACAAGAAAACAGCCCATTTAAATTAGCCATGTTTACTTTTCTTGTTTCAGTACTTGTTAAAAAAATCTAATTGATCATAAATATCTCTGGTACAGTTTTGCTTTCAAAACTATTGCTTTATAAGTCACAAGCTTGCTAATCTCGGCACCTAGAACCAACTCAGCTAACCCACTGTTAAGGTTGTCACAAGAGATTACTGGCGAGCCAATCTTGTACCTCTCTCAATTGATCTTAAGGAATCATGAACCATTCAGCCTACAGATAAACTTTAGCCCACAGGAAGGACTGTCTGATCTTATATAACAGCCTGCCCATAGAGGCAGCGAGAATGAGCAGGGAGACACTCACCAACCCACCCATCCACAGTTTACTCTGAGGTCCAGCCCCCTCTCAGTAGCACTCAGTGCCAGATCTCAGGGAGGTATTGTCCCTTCTCACAGCAGCTCGCATTACTGAGCTGAAAGGCAGAGAGGCATGGGTTGGGGGGAGAATGTTCCTGTGCTGGGGTTGAGGACGGGGCTGAAGATGGGGCAGTGTCTGGGACAGGGATTGCTGGCCCTGCTGTACTGCCTGGCCCTGTGTCCGGGGACCGTCCAGGGGGACAAGCTCTTGGTGATGCCTGTAGATGGGAGCCACTGGCTGAGCATGAAGCTGCTGGTGAAGGAGCTGGCGGCCAGGGGCCATGAGATGGTGGTGCTGGTCCCTGAGACGTCCATCCTCATCCAGGGCTCTGACTACTACAGGACTGAGACTTTTAGGGTCCCTTACAGCAAGGCCCAGCTGGACGAGAGCGTCAACAAACTGAAGGACGGCGTGTTTCTCAAGATGCCGGAGGTAATGGATATATTTGTGAGCGTGCAGCATCTGGTTGACTTCACCACCATGCAGGTGAAAGGCTGTGAGGGTCTGCTGTATGATGAACCCCTGATGCAGCATCTCAGAGGAGAAGGGTTCCAGCTGATGTTGACGGATCCCTTCCTACCCTGTGGATCCATCATTGCTGACTCCTTCAACATCCCAGCAGTGTACTTCCTGAGGGGGATCCCCTGTGGGCTGGATGACAGGGCTGCCCAGTGCCCCACTCCCCCCTCCTATGTACCACGCTTCCACTCAGGCAACACTGACCACATGGACTTCCTAGGGAGGTTGAAGAACATGATGATGTACAGTCTGGAGAGCTACCTGTGTACATTCATGTTTGCCAGCTTTGACAAGCTGACCAGTAGGTATCTGGAGAAAGACATGACATACAGGGAGCTCCTGGGAAACGGTGCTATCTGGCTGCTGAGGTATGACTACTCCTTTGAATATCCCAAACCCAGGATGCCCAACATGGTCAACATAGGAGGCATCAACTGTGGTAAAAGAGCTCCACTGCCACCGGTGAGTGCCTTGTAAAGAAAAATAAAACAAACAAGTGGAGAAACTTCCACTTTGCGGAGTTGTGCACCTTATATGTTGTATGGATCCAGGTACAGAAACCTTAACGGAAAACTTCACCCAAAAACTATTTTGGTATTTGTTTCATTAGTCCATTCTTGATATAGTCCCAAAATGTTTTGCATGTCAGCAATCACACTTTCAAGATATATAACTTTCATAATACAGAAATACAGCCGGTGTGCGCGTTTTGCATCATATGACGTTAAATGCCACAAACCAGCTGTATTTCTGTATTTTGAAAGTTATACATCTTGAAAACTTGATTACTGACATGCAAATCATTTTTGGGACTATTCAAGATCTTTATGTTCTAACGTGTTCTCTGAATCACTTTTTTCTTTTTAATTATTTTTTTGGGGGGGGTGTTGTCAGACACTCAATTAGCAACCGGCTGTAACCTGATCTGTGTTTCCTCCATGAGGATTGACTTGACAAAGCTCAATGTTTGTGTACCATGTTCAGCTCCTCCTCACGTTATACAACATGCATTCCAACCTAATTTGCCTTCAAATCTGTGAACCGATCTAGAAACATAGTGTAGACTAGAGAACCAGCTACTTTCCTGTCAATTCTAAGTATCATGCATTGGGGAGAGTGAAGTAAGTTGAGCCACCCTTTTCCTCCCAAACACACACACACAAAATTAAGCATTTTACCAAATATTTAGGAAAGAGGTCATCATTTCATGAATCTGAAGGAAGAAACCACGTGGAAAAAGTGGTAAGCAAGTTAAGTCCAAAAAAAATGAATTTCCCCCAAGCCAATTGTGTTACAGGCATCATTACAACCTCTTATCTAAACCAAAGTAGATTATTTTAAGATTGTTCTATACATCAGTTGGGGTCTTTATAAGCTTCAATGTGAGGAGCTTAGACCTAGCATGAAAGTACATCCTTGTAACTTGGGGTAAGTTGAGCCGATGGTTGAGCCAATGGTTGAGCCAATGGCAGGTTGAACAAATTGATGCGTTTTCTTCCCAGGCATAATGCAAGGCATTATCGATTGGATATGAGGTAACAGGGCCTATGGCCTATGTTAAAAGTGGTCCAAAAAAGTGCAAAGTGTTTGTTAGGTGTTATTAAGCCTGTATTAATAGATGCTTAAAATGATCAAAAGACAAAAAAATGCGATGTTGTATTTGGGAAAGGTAGTGATAATATTTCATTCAGGACAGAAATTTGTGGGCACCTTAACTTACCCTATCCTGCAGTTCAACTTACCCCATACCGGTGTAAGTTGTGCCAAGTGACCACCTTTTTTAGACAAGCTATGTTTTCAAATTTGTAATGTTTACATTAATTCTGATTATTTCCCGATATACACAACGATAGTTGACAGAGTGATGCTGAATCTGAGAAATGGCTCAACTTGCCTCTATTGATAATGGATTTTTTTATTTAACTAAGCAAGTAAGTTAAGAACAAATTCTTATTTACAATGACGGCCTACCCCAGCCAAATCCAGACAATGCTGGGCCAATTATGCATCGCCCTATGGGACTCCCAACCACAGCCAGATGTGATGCAGCCTGGATTCAAACCAGGTACTGCAGTGACGCCTATTGCACTGAGATGCAGTGCAGTGTTTTAGAACACTGCAGCACTTGGTGTGCCAGAGTGCTATAGGAATCATGCGAAACATAAGTTATCCTGACAATGTTTTAGGCATAAAATAATCAATGCACCAATAGAAATTCTGTGTAATTACACTTTCAAATTGAGTTTCTGAAAACAGTTCTAGTTAAATCGAGATGTGTGTGGTTCTTCATATTTTGTAGAAAGAAGTATTGCTCAACATTAGTTTTGGGAGAGTATTCCTCGCTCTTCTCTAAAC
This sequence comes from Oncorhynchus keta, assembly GCF_023373465.1. NCBI lineage: Eukaryota > Metazoa > Chordata > Actinopteri > Salmoniformes > Salmonidae > Oncorhynchus > Oncorhynchus keta. The sequence goes on from NC_068432.1 coordinate 29,687,059, forward strand.
ATTCTGGTTGTATCCCAAATGGCACCATTTTCCCGATATAGTGCACTATTTTTGACCGGGTCCATATGCTCTAGTCAAAAGTAATGCACTATATAGGGAATGGGGTGCCATGTGGGACACTGGCTCTGTGCAGCCAGTGAAACCTGAGCCAGGAACAGCAATTATTTCCTCCTGGACTGTGGCCATTATAATCTAACAGAGGAACTGAGGGGCCCTATTGTGTTCTTTCAACACTACAAACCTCAGGAAGGGAAACTACTCTGCAGGGATATTTCTGTAGGGTTGGGGTTAGGGTTTAGTATGCCTTTACCTTGTATGACTACAGGGTGTGCTTTCAAAGCATGGCCTCCTTTCATAACCTCACTCTTCAGCCAATGTTTTACTAACTAGACCAACTACTGTTGTAACCCTGATGTATGGAAGTTAAGACACATTGTCCAATGTCAACTATATGATTTAGTCCCCTACATGTTTTATTTTGTCCAATGTGAAATGTTGATGGCTACTATGAGGGAACGTTTCAGAGTCAGAGTACACACCAGTTGCTGTCCGTTTTCTGCCTGTGGACATACAATTCCATTGCATGGTGTGAAGATATTTCAAAGGATCTAGTAGCATAACTGTGATATGTGGTTGTACTTTCCCACTAAACTTAGTGGCAAGAAAAAGTATGTGAACCCTTTGGAATTACCTGGATTTCTGCATAAATTGGTCATCACATTTGATCTGATCTTCATCTAAGTCACAACAATAGACAAACAGTCTGCTTAAACTAAAACATTTATACGTTTTCATGTCTTTATTGAACACACCATGTAAACATTCACAGTGTAGGGTGGAAAAAGTATGTGAACCCTTGGATTTAATAACTAGTTGACCCTCCTTTGGCAGCAAAAACCTTAACCAAACGTTTTTTGTAGTTGCGGATCAGACCTGCACAATGGTCAGGAGGAATTTTGGACCATTCATCTTTACAAAACTGTTTCAATTCAGCAATATTCTTGGGATGTCTGGTGTGAACCGCTCGAGGTCATGCCACAGCATTTTAAAATCGGGTTGAGGTCAGGACTCTGTCTGAGCCACTCCAGAAGGTGTATTTTCTTCTGTTGAAGCCATTCTGTTGATTTACTTCGGTGTTTTGTGTTGTTGTCCTGTTGCATCACCCAACTTCTGTTGAGCTTCAATTGGCAGGCAGACAGCCTTACATTCTCCTGCAAAATGTATTGATAAACTTGGGAATTCATTTTTCTGTCGATGATAGCAAGCTGTCCAGGCCCTGAGGAAGCAAAGCAGCCCAACCATGATGCTCCCTCCACCATACTTTACAGTTGGGATAAGGTTGATGTTGATGTGCCGTGCCTTTTTTTCCTCCACACAAAGTGGTGTGTGTTCCTTCTAATGCCTGTGTGTGTGGTGTGTTCCTGAACCATGCCTTTGTTCGAGGCATGGTTCACATCAGGCAATGCTTCTGGTGAATAGCAAACTCAAAATTTGTCAGTGTTTTTTTATAGGGCAGCTCTATCCAACATTTCCAATCTCGTCTCATTGATTAGACTCCAGGTTAGCTGACTGGAAAAGTCATTATCCTAGGGGTTCACATACTTTTTCCAACCTACACTGTGAATGTTTAAATTATGTATTCAATATAGACAATACAAATACAATTTGTGTGTTATTAGTTTAAGCAAATTGTGTTTGTCTATTGTTGTGACTAAACTAAAGATCAGATCAAATTTTATGACTAATTTATGCAGAAATTAAGGTAATTCTAAAGGGTCCACATAGTCATTGCATTCAACTACAGTGGCAAGAAAAACTAAGTCACTGGATAAGCGCAACTGCTAAATGACTCAAATGTTAAATGTAAAATGTCCTTGTTAAGTAACCATTCACCCCCGTGCCTCTTCAGGACCTGCAGGAGTTTGTGGATGAGTCAGGAGAGGATGGCTTCGTGGTCTTCACCCTGGGCTCTTTGGTCTCCCAGATGCCAGAGGAGAGAGCCAAGCAGTTCTTTGATGCCTTCAGCAGGATCCCTCAGAGGGTAAGGACAATGCAAATACATCCCAAATGGTACCCTATTTTCTACATAGTGCACGACTTTTGACCAGAACTGTCCAAATGTAGTGCACTGTCGTTCTACAGAAGTGGTGTAAATCTAACAAACTTTCAGCACACATCTTCCAACATACAGTACGTCAGGTAGACATATACTCACACAATTTGTATAGCATATTTTAAATATTTACCTGAATTCCTTACCACTCCACTAAATGTGTCACTACTGAAACATACCAAAAAAGTTGCAATAAAGGGAGAACCATGCACAGTAGTGATCATTTTGATTTATTAACCTTCTATTAGATTAATTGTAATATTTTTATTTGCATAACAAAATATTAAAAAACATGATTTTTAACCTGATTTTAAAAACCTTTAAATCGAATGTAATTGTTTTCTGTTAAATGTTCAATGTTGATTAATTGTTAGATGTTTAAAATATCACTTTACCCATCTTTATTTTGGCAAAACAAACTGCAGTTTCAGTCTTAAGTGTCAATCATAGAGATAAAAGAGCACTCTAGATGGAAATAACTGTTCTGTTGTAGACATTTCCATTGAGGGCTTCCACCATTTAAAGAGGAAATGCCTCCTAGAACCAACTTCCCTGGTTATAAATGGCCTATGTGGCATCGATAGGAATCAGAAACATTCATTATAGTGTCAACATTTACTACAATGTGTAAAGAGGATAATTTTGGTCATAAAGTGAGTCTCGCCCAAAACGAGATTTGGAAGTCAATGGGTCACAACGGGTATGGATGGGTAGGTTTTAGATTACTTACATGTCGAATTTTGTCAGTGATGTCCAATTGCCCAGAGACGACAAGGTGTGGTCCGCCCCCAGCTGCCATGTGTAACGCATGCACACTTGCAAACTTCTAATGCATTCAACAATATTGCAAGGAATGGATTACAAACGACAAGATGACTGTGATGTGTGTGGTGAGTAGCTAGCTAGCTATGATACTGTGATGTAACTAGCTAAATACATATCCTCTCTTTATGTGTAATGTCATATAGAAAAATTTGCATAGTCAGTTTGCTATCAATAAGGTTTCAACTTGAATTGGCTAGTTAAGCTCCCTATTAGCGAACGTATGCTAATTCATTTAAATTAGGATAAAGATATAACTAACCTGGATTTGCAAGTTATGTAGCTAGCTAATATCCTTTTTTTAAATTTTTATTATTTGACCCCTTTTTCTCCCCAATTTCATGGTATCCAATTGTTTTTAGTAGCTACTATATTGTCTCGTCGCTACAACTCCCTTACCGATACACAACCCAACCAAGCCGCACTGCTTCTTAACACAGCGCGCATCCAACCCGGAAGCCAGCCGCACCAATGTGTCGGAGGAAGCACCGTGCACCTGGCAACCTTGGTTAGCGCACACTGCGCCCGGCCCGCCACAGGAGTCGCTGGTGCGCGATGAGACAAGGATATCCCTACCGGCCAAGCCCTCCCTAACCCGGATGACGCTAGAGGTCAATTGTGCGTCGCCCCACGGACCTCCCGGTCGCGGCCGGTTACAACAGAGCCTGGGCGCGAACCCAGGGTCTCTGGTGGCACAGCTGGCGCTGCAGTACAGCGCCCTTAACCACTGTCTAATATACTTTTTTGAGAACAGGAATGTTATTTGGGTGTTCTCTTGATAACTCTGGCCCAGACGGAATTCTGCCTTTACTGTAATGGATCTCGGAGTAATGATCAATGGCTAGGTTAGTTAGCTAGCTTTCAGGGGCTTCGTCTGCTACTAGTGCTAAAACAAAATGCCTGTTATCATAAAAGTATATTGTGTATTTTCTAGCGCAAAAATAAATGAAGGATGGCATTTGTCTAGCCCGAGTACCAGTCTTTTTAGCGAGCATGCTACAAATGAGTGTCAGCAAGCATTCAGCAATGTAACTTTACACACCTGGTTGCATAGAAATGACGTCAACATCACTGGCCTGAATCTATTCTGTACTTACTCACTATTTGTATAATTACTTCCAAACTAGAGAAAAGTATTTTTTCTTCGCTGTATGTTTATTGAGTGATGATATTTTTATTCTATTCACAGACTACTTACAAAACCTGGTGGATTTGTTGTTCAGCAGTGTTATGGGAACCCTCTTACCATATCAGGAGCAGAACGCCCCAGTCTCTTTATTGTACATGAAACTGTTACACTTGAAAGTTATCAAAACACTTTGTTTAGAATATCTGTAGTGCCTCCATAAAGTATTCATACCCCTTGACTTATTCCACATATTGTTTTACAGCCCGAATTCTAAATATGTTTTCTTAGCCATCTACACACAATACCCAATAAATTACAGTGAAAACAAGTTTTAGAAATGTTAGCTAATTTCTTGAAAATTAAAGACAGACATATCTAATTTATCCAACTATTCACACCTCTGAGTCAATACATTTCAGAATCACCTTTTGCAGCAATTAGTCTTTCTGGGTAAATCTAAGAGCTTTGCATAGCTGGATTCTTCAATATTTGCCCATTGTTCTTTTCAAAATTCTTCAAGCTCTGTCAAATTGGTTGTTAAATCATTGCTAGTCTTGCCGAGCAATATGTCAAAAATATAATTCTATCACTCAGGAACATTTTATTAGCTTTATTAGGATCCCCATTAGCTGGCGCAATGGCGACAGCTAGTCTTACTGGGGTCCGACATATAATGAAAGACAAAATACTTTACATACATTTAAATCATTGACATGTAGTGTGTGCATGCATTTATCAGTTACACATGCATGTCAGTACAAACATACAACAAGTAGGTCACATGTGGGAGAGGCCTTGTGCCGTGAGGTGTTGCTTTATTAGTGTTTTGAAACCAGGTTTGCTGTTCACTTGCGCTATATAAGATGGAAGGGCACTCATGGCTCTGTATAATACTGTACGTTTCCTTGAAATTGTTCAGGACCTGGGGACTGAAAATACCCCTGGTGGCATGTCTGGTGGGGTAAGTGTTTTCAGTGCTGTGTGTAAGTTGACTATGCAAACAATTTGGACTAACACGTTTATTATAAAAAACAAGTGACGCAGCCAGTCTTCCCTCAACTCTTAGCCAAGACAGACTGGCGTGCATAGTACTAATATTAGCCCTTTGATTACATTGAAAAGCAAGATGTGCCACTCTGCTTTGGGCCAGCTGCAGCTTCATTAGGTATTTCTTCGCAGTACTTGACTATATGACTGGGCAATAATCAGGATAAGATAAAACTAGAGCCTGCAGGACTTGCTTTGTGGATTGTGGTGTCAAAAAAGGAGAACATCTCTTTATTACGGACAGACATCTCCCCATATTTACAACCATTGAATCTATATGTTTTCACCATGACAGTTTACAATCTAAGATGACTCCAAGTCATTTAGTCTCAACTTGTTCAGCAGCCACACCATTCATTACCAGATTCAGCTGAGGTCTAGAATGATTTCTACCAAATACAACCAAAACAGACTGAACTCTTTAAGGGTTTCATTTACTTCATTAGTTGTGGCTGCTGATGACTGACTATATGGTTGAATCGTTAGCAAACATGGACACACATGCTTTGTTTAATGCCAGTGGCAGGTCATTGGTAAAAATAGAAAAGAGTAGAGGGCCTAGAGAGCTAACAGTACAGCTCCCACAATTTCTTTCAACCCATCAGTAATTTGTGTCAGTGCAGTACATGTTGAGTGCCCTTCTATACAACCATGCTGAAAGTCTGTTGTTCATTTATTTACAGAGAAGTAGCATTGTATTTGGTCAAACTGTTTGCTAAGAGTTAGCAAGTTGATAGGTCTGCTGTTAGAACCAATAAAGGCCGCTTTACCACTCTTGGGTAGTGGAATGACTTTTGCTTCCCTCCAGGCCTAAGGTCAAATAATTTCCACCAGGCTTAAAGATTAAGATGAGACAGATAAGAGTAGCTAAAGAGTCAGCTACCATCCTCCGTAGCTTTCCATCTAAGTTGTCAATGCCAGGAGTTTTGTCATTATTGATCGATAACAATATTTCCACCTCCCACACAAACTATAAAATTCAAACTTGCAATGATTTAAAAAAGAAATTATGAGAGTGATGGCTCATTGTTGGCATTTCCTGCCTAAATATGCCCACTTTGCCAATGAAGTAATCATTAAGATAATTGGCAACATCAAAATTGTGATGAATAAGCCATCTGATTCGATAAAAGATGGAGTTGAATGTCTTTCTGCCCATCATTTATTTTAAAGTACTCTATTTTTTCCCATCATTCTTTATCATTGATCTTGACTTCATAATATACTTTATTATTTTTGTTGAGTTTAGTCACATAACTCCTCAATCTGCAGTAAATCAGACAGTCAGATTAGCAACTCCTTTTGCCCCATCTCTGTCAACCATACACTTCTTCAATTCCTCAATCTATGGAGACTTAACAGTTATCAGTCAGTTTCTTAACAGGTGCATGTTTATCAATAATTGAAGAAGCAATTTCATGAATTCATCAAGTGCAGCATCTGTATGTTCCTTATTAAATCACATCAGACCAACAAATATTTTTAACATCCACATAAGTCACAGCTAAATCTTTTGTATGATATCTTACACTATTTTAGGCCCAGATTTGTATTTTTTTTTTTAACTTTGGCTTTCCTGGATATTGCCACTGCATTCAATGGGTACAAATACAAGTTCTACAGTATTTGTAAAAATGTTATCAGTACATGTGGATGACATTCACTGTCTTCTTGGTAAGCAACTAATGTAGAATTGGCCTTTTGTTTTAGGTTATTGTCCAGCTGAAAGGTGAATTCATCTCCTAGTGTCTGGTGGAAAGCAAACAACCAGGTTTTTGCCTGCGTTTAAATTCCATTCAGTTTATTTTTTATCCTGAAAAACTCCCCAGTTCTTAATGATTACAAGCGTTAGGTTCTTATTTTTCAGAGTAAATAACTCACGGACACTAGAGAAGCTTTAACCACATTTAATTATTCCGAAAGGTTCTGTACAGCTGTAATGAGACAGCAAAACATTTCTTTCTTCACATTTATATACATCCTACTTAAAACACATCCTTACAGTTTATGGCTCCACAAGAAGCTAATACAGAGGGTAACGGGATGACAAACCTTTATTACTGCCTTAAGAGAATCTGTCCTCACCTCCTGACCTCAACACATTCCTTCATCTAATCCATAGATGTCCATTGTTTTTCTTCAGAGAACCATTAACTTCTGACATAACACAATCTAAATTATCAAAGTTTAGCCGATTCCAGCACAAGCATACCCATAACATGATGCAGCTAGCAGTATGCTTGAAAATATGGAGAGTGGTACTCCGCAATGTATTGTATTGGATTTGCCCCGAACATAACACTTTGTATTCAGGACATAATTGTAATGTCTTTGCCACATGCTTTGCAGTATTACTTTAGTGCCTTGTTGCAAACAGGATGCATGTTTTGGAATATTTTTATTCTGCACAGACTTTGTTCTTTTCACTCTGTCAATTTGATTAGTTTTGTGGAGTAACTACAATGTTGGTGATCCATCCTCAGTTTTCTCCTATCACAGCTATTACATTTTACATTTACATTTAAGTCATTTAGCAGACGCTCTACGTGGGGCGGTAGCGTCCCACCTGTCAACAGCCAGTGAAACTGCAGGGCACCAAATTCAAATCAACAAAAATCTCATAATTAAAATTCCTCAAACATACATGTATTTTACACCATTTTAAAGATAACATTCTCGTTAATCCAGCCGCAGTGTCTGATTTCAAACATTCTTTACAGCGAAAGCACCAAACTATTATGTTAGGTCACCACCAACTCACAGAAAAACCAAGCAATTTTTCCAACCACTGAGAGGAGTCACAAAAAGCAGAAATATAGATCAAATTAAATCTCTCCATCAGATGACACTCCTAGGACTTCATGTTACACAATGCATGTATGTTTTGTTCGGTAAAGTTCATATTTATATCCCAAAATCTGAGTTTACATTGGTGCATTATGTTCAGTAGTTCCAGAACATGCAATGATTTTTGCAGAGAGCCACATCAAAATGACAGAAATACTCATAATAAACATTGATAAAGATATACGAATATTATACATGGAACTTTAGATAAACATCTTCTTAATGCAACTGCTGTGTCAGATTTAAAAAAAACTTTACGGAAAAAGCCAATCATGCAATAATCTGAGTACAGCGTTCAGACGACAAAATCAAGCCAAATTGATATCCGCCATGTTGGAGTCAACATTAGTCAGAAATAGCATTATAAATATTCACTTACCTTTGATGAAAATCAGAATGCACTCCCAGGTCCATATTAAATGTTTGTTTTGTTCGATAATGTCCATCATTTATGTCCAAATAGATCCTTTTTGTTAGCGCATTTGGTAAACAAATCCACACTCATGAAGCACGTCCACCAGTTGCAGATGAAATGTCCAAAAGTTCCGTTATGGTCCATAGAAACCTGTCAAACTAATTATAGAATCAATCTTTAGGATCTTTTTAACATACATCTTCAATAATATTCTAATTGGAGAATTCCTTTTTGTCTGTAGAGAAGCAATGGAACAGAGCTCGCGAGATTGATGTCGAGGCTGCTGGCAGACACCTGACTCAATCCCCTCTCATTCGGCCTCACCTCACAGTAGAGGCATCAAACAAGTTTCTAACTAGTTTCATCTAGTGGAAGCCTTAGGAAGTGCAACAACCAATATCCCACTGTAAATTCAATAGGGGCTGAGTTAAAAAACTACAAGACTCAGATTTCCCACTTCCTGGTTTCTTTTTTTTCTCAGGTTTTTGCCATAGGAGTTCTGTTATACTCAGACATCATTCAAACAATTTTAGAAACTTCAGTGTTTTCTATCCAAATCTACTAATTATATGCATATTCTAGCTTTTATGGCAGAGTAGCAGGCAGTTTAATTTGGGCATGCTTTTCATCCAAAATTCCCAATGCTGCCCCATACCCTAGAGAAGTTAGTCTGCAACTGTTTTAAAGTCACTATTGGCCTCATGGTGAAATCTGAGCAGTTTCCGTCCTCTCTGGCAACTGAGTTAGCAAGGATGCCTGTATCTTTGTAGTAACTGGGTGTATGAATACACTATCCAAGGTGAAGTTATTAATTGCACTCTTTTTTTTGTTGACCCATCTACCAATAGGTGCCCTTTGGATTTATTAGGGACCCCATTTGCTGCTGCTAAGGCAGCAGCTACTCTTCTTGGGGTACATATACAGTACTAGTCAAAAGTCTGGACACCTACTCATTCCAGGGTTTTTCATTATTTTTTACAATTTTCTACATTGTAGAATAACAGTGAAAACATCAACACTATGAAATAACACAGTAAACAAAAAAAGCATTATAAAATATAGTTTGATTTGATTTTGAGATTCTTCAAAGTAGCAACCCTTTGCCTTGATAATAGCTTTGCACACTCTTGGCATTCTCTCAACCAGCTTCATGAGATAGTGACCTGGAATGCATTTCAATTAACAGGCGTGCCTTGTTAATGTAATTATTTTGAATTTCTTTCCTCCTTAATGCATTTGAGCCAATCAGTTGTGTTTTGACAAGGTAGGGGGGTATACAGAAGATAGCCCTATTTGGTGAAAGACCAAGTCCATATTATGGCAAGAACAGCTCAAATAAGCAAAGGGAAACGAAAGTCCATTATTACGTTAAGACATGAAGGTCAGTCAATCCGGAAAATGTCTAACTTTGAACGTTTCTTCAAGCGCTATGATGAAACTGGCTCTCGTGAGGACTGCCACAGGAAAGGAAGACCCAGACATACCTCTGCTGCAGAGTTAACTGCACCTCAGATTGCAGTCCAAATAAATGCTCAAAGTTCAAGTTGCAGACATATCAAAATCAACTGTTCATTGGAGACGCGTGAATCAGGCCTTCATGGTCAAATTGCTGCAAAGAAATCACTACTAAACGACACCAATAAGACGACACTTGCTTGGGCCAAGAAACACGAGCTATGGACATTAGACGGGTGGAAATCTGTCCTTTGGTCTGATGAGTCCAAATTTGAGATTTTTGGTTCCAACTGCCGGGTCTTTGTGAGACGCAGAGTAGCTGAACAGATTATCTCCGCATGTGTGCTTCCCACCGTGAAGCATGGAGGTGGTGTGATGGTGCTTTGCTGGTGACATGGTCAGTGATTTATTTAGAATTCAAGGCACACTTAACCAGCATGGCTACCATAGCATTCTGCAGTGATACGCCATCCAATCTGGTTTGGGCTTAGTGGGAGAATCATTTGATTTTCAACAGGACAATGACCCAACACACCTCCAGGCTGTGTAAGGGCTATTTGACCAAGAAGGAGAGTGTTGGAATGCTGCATCAGATGAGCTGGCCTCCACAATCACTCGACCTCAACCCAATTGAGATGGTTTGGGATGAGTTGGACTGCAGAGCGAAGGAAAAGCAGCCAACAAGTACCCAGCATATGTGGGATCGCCTTCAAGACGGTTGGAAAAGCATTCCAAGTAAAGCTGGTTGAGAGAATGCAAGGAGTGTGAAAATCTGCCATCAAGGCAAAGGTTGGTTACTTTGAAGAATCAAACATATTATTTTGATTTTAACACTTGTTTGGTTACTACATGATTCCATGTGTTATTTCATAGTTTTGATGTCGTCACTATTATTATATTATGTAGAAAATAGTAAAAATGAAGACCCTTGAATGAGTAGGTGTCCAAACTCGACTGGTACTGTGTGTTTAATATACTACCCAGATACAAAAGTGTCTGATCACAGAAAATTCCATAGAACTCTAGAAAAATACCACCATTACTAAAACATTTAACTCATTCATAATAAAAGCTATTACTATTCTGATTTCAGATTATCAATCCTTGCAAAATAAGGAAGGCTCAATATGCTCCATCTTCATTAGGGAGTTGTGTTAATTGTAGTTTGGGAAGAAAGCGTATAAGACACACTGTTCCTGTTATTGTCTCCTCCCACCTCCAGGTGTCACATGTTTTCCTCATTAGTCCCTGGGTATTTATTCCTGTGTTCCATGTTTGACTGTTGCCAGTTTGTCTGGTCAAGTCAACCAGCATGTTTTTCCGTGCTCCTGTTTTTCCCCTTCTCTGTTTTTGCAAGTCCTCACAGTTTTGACCCCTTCCTGCCTCTACTCTGAACCCGCCTGCCTGACCGTACTGCCTGTCCTGACCTCGAGCCTGCCCGTCACCCTGTACCTCCTGGACTCTGACCTTGTTATGATCATTTGCCTGTCCACGACCCTTCTCTTGCCTGCCTTTTGGATTATAATTAATATCAGAGACTCAAACCATCTGCCTCCCATGTCTGCATCTGGGTCTCGCCCTGTGCCCTTATAGTCGCATAGTAATGAACGTGCCGGGACGAGATAGGCAGGCAACATGACCCTAAGGAATTACCTTCCAGTGCATGCATTATAACATTGGCTGAAATAGTACTCACACACAACTACTTCATGTTTCTAAATTATTTCTTTATTCAGATGAAGGGTACTGCTATGGGATCCCCCATGGCTCCTTACTATGGTAATTTGAGTTACATGGAGAAACCATCTATTTTCAATCCTCTCAAAACTGTTTTCTTGCCTAACATCATTATTTGGAAACGGTATATTGATATTTTTATTCTATGGAGGGGTGATGTAAAACAGCGCCAGGCGTTCCATGCTTTTCTTAACTCCTGTTCTGAGCATCCTACTGATTGTAACAATTTGATGAGTGCTGATAGCAGTCACCCACTTCCCCTGAAAAACAGCTTGCCCTACAGCCAATTCTGTCGAGTCAAAATAATTTGTAAAAAAAACAGATCGACATAAATATGGCTGAGACTAAGAAAATTGAAGGAGAGGGGGTACAAAAATGGTCAGATTAATACTACGAGACATGACTGTTTCAGTATGATATGTTAGATAAAGGAATAACGACAGACACCAATGTCAGGTTCAATAGCCTTGTTTGTGCACTGTACGAATGGCTACAACTGGAGTCCGGGGAACAGTCCGGCTAGTCGATTACCTATCAACTAGACTCCGTAACATCATCCTTTTCAGTAGAAAGTGCAAACATAAAGGCATAACATTAAATTCTTAACAGTCAGGTCATAACAATACATTACATTTTCTTTTTTACTTCAGTTGTCATCTTCCTTTTTTAATTTCAATTTAATTATTTAAGAACAAATATAGATTTTAATTAACCGAGGGCAAGTTAACAGTCCCTTGCTTACAGAGTAAGCCTGTCCGGTGGCTTGCACAGCCGACCCACCCGTGAGTAAGTATTGGCTCTGACAGGGGTAGGATTAGGGGCACGAGCTGGAGAGCTTGGTGGGGTAGAAGCCTCACCTTCAGTTGGCCCATGTCTCAATTCTGCACCCCTTACCCTTAGGCCTGGACTGTGATCCAGCTCATCTAGGTGAGTGTATGGCGTGTTCTGGTTTGTCTGCTCTGCTACGCGCAGATCCACCCGATTGCGATGATAGAGGGAGCCACCAACATCCACCAGGTAAGAACGTGGTGCAACTCTCTGCAGGCATGTGCCCAGACTCCAAAGTCCTGGGTGGTCTCCCGGCAGCGGTTTCATCCTTATCGTTTCACCCACCTCCAGCTCTGGTAGGTCCCGAGCAGTCCGGTCGTAGAAGCACTTAGCGAGCTGCTTTCTGTGACGCAGTTTGTCCGTGACGCCAACCATGACACAGGGCTCAAGTAGCTTGTTAGCTACGGGGATGGTAGTCTTCAGACGTCTGGACAGAAGGCGTTGTGCTGGGCTGCTGTCCATGTTTTCAGTGGGTGTGTTCCTCCACTGTAAGATCGCTTTCCATGGGTCGTTGCTTTCGCGCAAGGCCCTGCTTAACAGTTTTTTTGCAATCTTGACAGCTGATTCTGCCTTGCCATTTGCCTTTGGGTGTCTTGGAGAGGAGGTCACGTGGTCAAACTCCCATTCCGAGGCGAAACGCTTGAACTGTGCAGTGAATTGTGGGCCATTGTCCGTGATTACCTTGTCAGGCTGACCTTGCCTTTATGACCGTCTCTGCAGACAAGTCAGGGAGCAGTTCAATTTCCCAAAAGTCAGAGTAGTGATCAACGATAAGAAGATAGTCCTTTTGTCTGTGGCTGAATAAGTCCATGCTGACGATTTGCCAGGCCCTTGTGGGCAGTTCGTGTGACATCATGGTTTCCTTTTGCTGTTCATGAGCGTACTCGTTGCATGTGGTACAGTTGCTGACAAAGTCTTTAATTTCTGCTTGCATGTTTGGCCAGTATGTTTCACGAGCCTGGCGGTAGCATGCATCACCTCCAACGTGACTGGAGTGTATGCGGGTAAGCATCTCTGGACGTAGTGATTTGGGAATAATGACCTTCTGACCTCTGAACAAGACGCCGTTTCGCACGCTGATCTCATCTCGAAAGGTCCAGTATCCTCTCAATGTGAAAGGTGTCTCCTCTTTCAGGTATGGCCAACCTGAGAGAGCCATGGACTTCAGTGACTGTAGGCGTTCGTCCTTGTCAGTGTGTTGCCTTATCTGGGCTAGGCGGTGATCTGTGACGTTTAAGTAGTCTGCCTGATTGATCTGTTGAACATCTTTTTGTTCCTGCTGTTGCGAACAGATGGCCTGCCGCTGATAGACAGTGCCTCTGCCTGTACATTGTATTGTTGCCCTGCTCAGTGTGTCGCTGATGTACATCTCTGGTCCTGGCTTGTAAATTACCTTCAGGCTGTAGTTTTGCAGAGTCAGGAGCATGCTTTGAAGCCTCTTGAGCGCATTGAGGAGAGGTTTACTGAATATGGCAATGAGTGGTTTGTGGTCAGTTTCAGCGATGACCAGGTCTCGCCCATATAAGTAGTGATGGAATCGCTGGCAGGAGAAGATGATGCTGAGGCACTCTCTCAATTTGTGCATAGTTTTGTTCGGTGGGGGTGAGCGCTCGAGGCAAACGCAACGGGCTGGCCTTCCTGCATAAGGCAGCATTCAAGTCCCCTTTGGCTGGAGTCGCTCTGGATTGTGACAGGCTTCATGACGTCGTAGTAGCGCAACACTGGCATGGATTAAGCCAGAGATTTCATCTCCTGCACTGCGGCCTCGTGCTTGGGTAGCCAGTGCCATGGTGTGTCTTTGTCCAGCAACCCGCGCAGAGGCTCACAGACTTCTGATAGGTGTGGTATGAACTTTGCAAGATAGTTTGCAAAGCCGATGAGACGCTGTACTCCTTTTGCATCAGACGGGTTTGGCATGTCGAGGATCGCTCTGACCTTGTCTGGGTTCAGGCCTTTTGCCGAGAGAATGTGGCCATGGAAGTGGACGTCTTTCACCTTGGACTGCAGCTTCTTCAGGCCAAGGCGAAGCTTAACTGATCGGCAGCGCTCCATCAGTGCCAGGAGCTTCACATCGTGGTCGCATACTGCTTCTTCGTCTGTGTCACCACAGCCTACGATCAGGACATCATCTGCGATGGGTTCAATGCCCTTGAGCCCAGCCAGTAACTCGTGCTGCTTACGTTGGTATATCTCAGGCGCCACCGAGACACCAAACGGGAGCTTGAGCCAGCGTTTCCGACCCCAGGGGTCCAGAAGGTAGTCATGAGGCTGCTTTCTTCATCCAGCTTGCATTGAAGGAATGCATCTCGGGCATCCACCAAGGTGAAAATCCTGGCCTTGGGAAGCTTATAGAGGACATCCTCTAGTGTCGGCATGATGTAGTGGGATCGTTTCAGTGCTTGGTTCAGATGCTTTGGGTCGATGCAGACCCTCAGCTTCTCTGGTTTTTTCACTATGACCATATTGCTGATCCAGTCAGTTGGTTCAGTCACAGATGTCATGTGGACGTCGGCCTCATACTTGTCCAGCTGGGCCTTCACAGCCACTTTCATTGCAATGGGCACATTGCGAGGAGCACACTGGACTGGAGTGATGCTCTCATCCACTTCAAAGTGTACCTCCCCAGGCACAGATTCAACGGGCATGTTGAATACATCGTCATATCTGCTAAGCAGTTGTTCTTTGGATAGGAGTCCATGCTGGACATGATCCACAATGTGCAGGTCATTTGGTACAATGAACTGCATCAGTCCCAGGCGTTCGCATGTAGAGTCTGAGAGGAGAGGATGTTGACTGGTTTTTACAATCTCAAACTCCAGCTTGTGTTTGCGTCCCCGAATAACACATTCGGTCTCAAAGGTGCCCATAGAGCTCATTAGCTCTCCTGAGTAGAGCTTTAGTCTAGTATCGCTGGGCAATAGATGTGTCAGGTGCCAGATTGGATTCTGGTGCTACATGCAACGTAATGAGCTACAAAGACAAAATCAGTTGACATTGTTGTTGCTTGTTGTGTAATCGTAGTGTCACAAACCATTTCTTCCCTCTTGAGTGTACAGCCCCAATGGATTCATGCATGTAAATGTCACTTTCACTTTTCAGCTCTGAACATTGAATGACATCAACACAGTGAATCTTGCCCTCACTCACCCTTCTTTTGCTTTTGAGACACACTTTTGCAAAATGATTATTAGTTCCACAAGCTCTGCATGGTTTTCCGTAGGCAGGGCAGTGCTCTTTGCCACGTGTGTGTGTGTATTCCCACAGTATTTACATGCTACGGGGCTCTCTGTGTTCACCGTTCGTGGTGAATTGCTCTGCCTCGATTGGTTTAGTCTGAATGTCTGCCTAGCAACAGCGTGAACGGTATCAACGTCGGAGCGTGGGGTTTCAATTTCCATTGCTCTCATTCTCATGTCAGTGACTTCAGCAGTGCGGCACATTTCAATGGCAGTTACTAATGTTAAGTCTCCCTCTCTCAGTAGACGCCGGCGTGTATCCTCATTTGCAATTCCCAGCACTATTTTGTCACGAATCAATTCATCTTTCAATCCCCCGTATTCACAAGTGGCGGATTTCTCTCTGAAACGGGTTACAAAGTTGTGTACTGACTCACCCTCTTCCTGTTTACAGCTTCCGAAAACGAACCGCTCATAAATGACGTTTCTGGCGGGTTTCAAGTAATTCTCCAATGCATCCATATATAGCCTTTGCATCACACTGTTGACGTGCTGTGAGGGTGAGATTGTGCCGGTAGATATGCCTGCATTCGCTGCCCATTAAACTCCTCAGAGTTGCTGCTTGTACCTCATGTAGACCGGTCGCCAGCGCATAGTCCTCGAATTCATCCCTGAAGTTGTCCCAATTAGTATTCCAGCCCCCTGTGAGAACCATGGGATTTGGTGGCGGAATGTTCGCTGCCATATCAATGGAATATGAGATTTCTTTGCCTTCAGTCATCGACGTAGGTCGTGATGCTAGCTAGGCAGCTAACAACGAGTTGATCAGTGTTGTGAGTAGGAAACGGCGTGTGTTCGCATATGGAACGTAACTGCGCCTATACTGTACTTAGCTACAAAAATAACAAACGTGTGTTTTCCGAGCCACTTCTGATACCATGTTTCAGTATGATATGTTAGATAAAGGAATAACGACAGACACCAATGTCAGGTTCAATAGCCTTGTTTGTGCATTGTATGAATGGCTACAACTGGAGTCCGGGGAACAGTCCGGCTAGTCGATTACCTATCAACTAGACTCCGTAACAATGACCTTTTAAGGTCAGTCTCGCAAAAGAAGCATCCTTGCGTTCTAGCTACCCGCTATTCAAAGTGCTCTGAGCAAGTTAAGGGAATCATTCAAACATTGGCACATTCTAAGATCCGATGATAGTATTGGTAATGTGTTTTCGGACCTTCCCTTGGTTGTATTCTCGCAGGGGCAGAAATCTCAGATCAATTGGTAAACTCTGATTTATCACCCCAAGATATCCCTGCACAACGTGCATTTGCGCCCCTACTGGATGGAAACTACAAGTGTAATGGCTGTGCTCAATGCAATGGCACTTAAATGTAGATCATTCAAATACCCCCAAACAGGGAAACAGATCACCAATCAAAAGGTGTTATCAGGTGCTCCACTAAGGCAGTTATGTATCTTATAACTTGTCCTTGTGGTAAAAATGTGGGTAAAACAAAGCGCAAATTAAAAGTACGAATCTCTGAGCATCATTAGGTGTAAAAACTCGACTTACCCAGTTGCGGCACACTTTTTGGAAGCAAACCACTCGATTTCGTCTCTACGTTATATTGGCATCGAACATGTCACCCTCCCTAGGAGAGGGGGTGACCTCGACAATTTATTGTTTAAACGAGAGCCTGCCTGGATCGTTAATTTAAAGACCCTTGCTCCCTTCGGTCTCAACATAGACTTTGATCTGAAGCCATTCTTGTGATTTTGCTATTGTAAATGGTTGTTGGCTTCTGTAGCCAAATTGTATCTATGATCGTACACTATCCATTTGTTTTTTGTATGTTATATGAGAATTAACTAATGACACCAGGCCACGATTACAGACAACTGAGTGTGTCTTGACATGTATATATTTTTTAAGCGAGTTACCCTGCAGTGTGTCATTATACCCTGATGAAGACAGCTTCTGTCGAAACGTTGGACAATAGATTTTTTTGCATCTGAGCTCCTAGACTGTGCGGCTCTCCTTTTATTTTTTTTTAGGCAGCGTTTCTCAGCCAGTCGAAATCATGAATCAGCTGGCATCATTTTTATGGATATATACAGAGAAATGTAAATTGAAAAAATGTAAAACGAAGTGCATCTAGTTTGCAGTTTTTCCAGCTTCAGTTTGAAGTGATTGTGTTAGCTGTGTTGTTGGCTAGCTCCACTGAACAACAGTGTACTGACTGGTGAGCACATTTTCTATGCCAGGTGAAATCGTGCCTCATTATTAGGTCATTGTTATGGATGTATCCAAATAAATGTCACTAGAAAACAGCTCAAACAAATACAAATGCAGCTACTTTGTTATTTTGGTTGCACTGTTTAACGTGACTGTAAGAACCGTAGTTGGCGGGCTAGCAAGCAAGGGATAAGAACGTGGCCAGCCAGCATGGCAATAGAACTTTTAGGCCGAACGACTGTCCATGGATACAGAACAAAAAGATAACTACTGGGTTGCATCTCTGGCATCCAAACCGATATAACCCTAGATGTGTGTCGGGACTATATCTCGTGGAAGGATGAAATATTACGAATGAATTCATCAAAATAATGTTAATGAAAATGTTGGTAACCTGTTGTATAAAAATGATAATGCACTCAACAGGTTCTATTTAAGTGAATGCGCCAAAGCCGGTGTTGAGGATATTTTGTCATGGTTATATCGTGCCAATATATCCTCCAAACACCGGCTTCGAGGGCATTATCACTTAAATAGAACATAAGTTATATTATTACATTGAAAGATATTGATCTAATTATTAGTTTGGTTTATTTTTAAAAAATTTCTCTGAAAAATGATGTCCCCGCTAAGTCAGCAACGAAACACACACTTTAAAAGACTGTAGAAATAATGTGCCACAATCCTACAAATATCACTAGGTAGACACTTAAAACATTAGTGCCTTGAAAAGCACCAGAAATGGACGGCTTTCCCATAGAATTATATTTACAATTTTGGGACAAAGTAAAGACCTTTTTACACATAACACGTCACTCGATTCCGTGCTTCCTAGTTTCATGTATCAAACAATTATTTCAGTTATATTTACTACCAGGAAAATCTGGAGAGTCCCCTGTTAATTACAGAACCATACATTTAATAAACTGACAAAATAACAAAGCTCATAAGCAATAGAATGTCAAAAGTCTTACCAGACTTGATACATAATCAAACAGGGTTTATTAGAAATAAACACTAACAAACACATAAGAACATGTTCCAGCTGAAATACATTATATGATAAAATTGCTTTTGAAAGGGGCACAAGAGGGATGTCTTCTCTTTCTCCCCCAATTCTCTTTGCTCTGGCAATTGAACCGCTTGCAGAAATAGTTAGACTGGACCCAAAACGTATAGGTTGACATGAATATAAACTGAACTTATTTGCAGATGGTCTTCTGATACATCTGACCAATATTGAGAACTCAATGCTCCCCTTGCTAAAAAAAAAAAAAAACACAGAACACTAAAATCTCAGGATATAAAATTAACGTGGAAAGAAAACAAAATGGCAAAATGAAAATAACTCAACTCAAAAAATCTAATGCTTAATAATTGCCCAAATAAATGTAAAACTGTATCCCATTAACAATATGAAAGCAGATGTCATTAAATGAAACAATGTTCCCATAAATCCACCATGCTGCCTTGTTGACAAAATGACAGTGGCACAGATTACTGTTTGATTTGAGAATGGCACTTCTCCCTGCCCGATGGTCCTTTGCCTGGCCCTGCATCTCAGCATAATCAAATCCACCCAATGATCATAAGAGCAGCTCCTCACCACTTTGACAGCTCAAACACAGTTACCAGTGATTTACACCCCCAGACACTGCCAAAACAACAGCTATGCGGGTGTCGTCTGTTGCCGATTAACACTTGATCTTATTGAATCTAAGCCTTGATTAGCTAAATAAACTGTTGTCTCTGTTTTTCAGGTTGTGTGGAGGTATACAGGGGTGGTGCCTGAGAATGCTCCAGCCAACGTCAGAGTGATGAAGTGGCTTCCTCAGAATGATTTGCTGGGTTGGTTTAATCAGTTAGTGTTATATATTTATAATAAACCATATAGGGGAAGTTACAGAAGGGCACTTCTCAGTGAACCCAACACACTGTTTATGTTGTAAGATAAATAGTTAATCTTCTCGTTTATTTTGATGTCAACACCCTTGTGGTGAATGTTCTGTGTTCATAAGATTTTATGTTCTAGGCCACCCAAAGGTCAAGGCCTTCATCACCCACGGAGGAACCCACGGTATTTACGAGGGGATCTGTAACGGCGTTCCCATGGTGATGCTGCCATTGTTTGGTGACCAGGGTGACAACGTACACCGCATGGCAGTGAGGGGAGTAGGGGAGGTGCTCAGTGTGTTCGACGTCACCTCAGACAAACTGGTGGAAGCCCTCAACAAGGTCATCAATGACAAGAGGTCAGACATCATGCTAACATAATACTAGGACATCATGTTATAGGAGAGAGAGAAGTGAGATTGCGGGGTTGTCCAGACTGTTTTCACAGTGTTGCTTTAACCATCAGACGACAGAAAACATTTGAGCTGAACAAAGTATGCCAGTGAAAGGGAGGACAGTAGCATGTGACCCAACTGTGGCTTGACTACTATGATTTTGCATGTTAGCCAATTTAATTGAAAATCCGTTAATTTTCTTTCTGTAATTCCGTTACCGGTTTGGGAACAGAATTCAGAGTTTTAATCACTTGATACCACTAAAAACAAACTAATTGGTAAGTCTACTTTTACTTGTTACTTCTATGAATTCATTATCCTCCCTCATGAGGTTTTTGGTAACGGAATTAAGGCACAAGGAAATGTTTCTTAAACGTACAGAAGACAAATAAATACATTTGATTATTTGAGAAATTATATAGCCCATCTTACATCAGCTGACATATCAAAGTGCTGTACAGAAACCCAGCCTTAAACCCCAAACAGCAAGCAAAGCAGGTGTAGAAGCATGGTGACTGGGAAATACTCCCTAGAAAGGCCAGAATCTAGGCAGAAACCTAGAGAGGAACTATGCTATGAGGGGTGGCCAGTCCTCTTCTGGCTGTGCCAGGTGGAGATAACAGAACATGGCCAAGATTATCATAAATGACCAGCATGGTCAAATAATAGTAATCACAGTGAACAGGTCAGGGTTCCATAGCCGCAGGCAGAACAGTTGAAACTGAAGCAGCAGAACGACCAGGTGGACTGGGGACAACAAGGAGTCATGCCAGGTAGTCCTGAGACATGGTCCTAGGTCTCAGGTCTTCCGAGAGAGAGAGAGAGGGAATTCGAGAGAGCATATTTAAATTCACACAGGACACCGGATAAGACAGGAGAAATACTCCAGATATAAGACTGACCCTAGCCCCCCAACCCACTCAAATAAGTGTTGATATTGGGAGGGTTCAAATCAAATCAAAATATCTGTAATTTAACATTGTGTTTTGATGTATTTCTAAGACTTTTTCTGGTAGATGATGTTTAAGACCCCTTTTCCATCTGTTTTACCAGAAATAAGTGTTTGCTTATTCCTAATTATTTGGATGGAAAATGGTTGAAGAATGTATATATGGCTTGACTTAAAAAAAAAAAAAAATGTACGCTTAGCTTTCATTTGACATGCTCCTATGAACTTCACATGTTGGTCGTCATGCGTCCTTTTAGATGGAAATGTCTTTATATAATAGGAGATACTGTGAACTCAAGAAGCAGTGCAAACACTATAGTGACCAAATCCTAACTTTAAATCCACACACATTGCATTTCAGTACAAATATATGGTCACCAATCCATTATTGGAGGTGACAGTCGGAGTTCCTCGTTAGAGGAACCCACTTCCTTCACTGGTACAGTATTAGCAGCCATGAGTGGTCTATGAAGAGATGGCAAACCTTGATGCATTCCTCATGTTCTCCATCCTTCCTCCTCAGTTACAAGCAGAAGATGATACAGCTGTCAACGGTGCATAAGGACCGTCCCATTGAGCCACTGGACCTGGCCGTGTTCTGGACAGAGTTTGTGATGCGCCACGGAGGAGCCGACCACCTGAGACCCGCTGCTCACAACCTGAACTGGATCCAGTACCACAGTCTGGATGTGTTCGCTCTGCTACTTACTATAATTCTCACTGTTGTCATGGTCACCGTTAAATGCTGCAAAGTCTGCTTCCGCAAGTGCTGTGGAATGATTTGGACAATGAAGATGAAGAGTGAGTGAATGTCCTTCCTGTGGCTTAGGCTGGGATTCAATCCAAGGCTGGTTGTAGTGCACTGTCACCAATAATGTGCCTTTTACAGGCAATGTTTCCGTGTTTGCTGTGATCGCATTCACGTTATATGCTGCAGATATCAACTCAAATTATCTTCAAATGTTAAGCGACCTACAAAGCTATGCTTGAATACCAGCCAAGCCTTAAGGCACTAGAGTCCAGTGAAGCTATACTGCCACCTCTAGGGCCTGTGTGTATAACAGGGAAGATATACTGTAGGTTGAAGTAAAGGAACACCAAAAAACTGCTCAGTAAACCCACACCTGGGTTTGTATGGTGTGTGTGAGTGAAGGGTTTGTGTGCAGTGGGGGGAGCTTACGTCATGTTTGATATCTCAGGATAATGTCAAAGTAACTTCATGCATCTGTTATCAATAATGCCTGAACCCAGCAAGACACAAGTCCCATTTCTCAGCCACTGTGCCTTTGGAAGAGTATGGCCTAGATGAAATCCGTATTGTGGAAGATCAGTGCAATAGCGCGATTGCCATTTAAAAACAATGTTCCTGCATTTGCGGAGACTGCGTTCACACGTGTCTCAATCGGAAATTTTAATTGCATTATAACGCAGCTCTTCCGCGATATGGTTGAATCTCGCCATGACTCTGGCCTTTCTAGTTCAGCCTGTCATGCTGATTCAATACCCTGTTAAAGGCCCAGTGCAGTCAAATTTGATTTCCCTGTATATACATACACACACACAGAGTTTGGAATAATACTGTGAAGAGAAAAGTATGATCATGTCCTTTTAGTATAAGATCGGTTTAAAAAGACCACCTGAAATGTCATCCTATTTAGGTGGAATGGAGTTATGGCCTGCCTGTTGACATCTCCATGCTGCAAGTTAGTTAATAAACCAATAAGAAAGAGTTCCAAACCTATTTGCCAATAACAGCTAGTTTAGTTTCCCACACCCCACTGAGACCACTCCTAGACAGTCCCAGCTAAATACTTGCTTGAGAAATTGATCTTAGCTAAGAAGCTGTTTGTTTAAAATTAAAATGGTAAAATAATCGCAGTAATGTACTTATTTGTTACCCAGAAATTATTTGATATTGAGATATAAATGGCTACATTGGACTTTTAACAACCAAATTGGTGACAGGAGAGAATATCTCAGTCTTTGAAATGCATTTTTCACTGGTAAAAAGTGATGTCTTCCATGCGATGTCAACATGTTGCTAGATGTTAAGACAAAGAATAAGTATTTTGCTTATTTGTTGTTGTACAGTATTTTGGATCACATTGTGAAAAAAAATAATCTACAAATACATTTTAATAAAAAGTTGTCCCTTTCCATTGCCGTCAGAGTGAGAGGAAATAACTTTCCAATGAGCACTTGAACACAGCCAAATAGAGAACTACAGTAGTGAGTGCACACATTTTTCATACTAGTGCCCCGTGGGAAACAAACCCACAATCCTGGCGTTACAAGCACCATGCGCTACCAACTGAGCCACATTACCCTACGCAAACCAATAATAGGTCTGTGGAAATAGCCAACAGTTTTGATTGTTAGAAAGTTTATGATTCTACCAGGATGCATCAGGAGGGTAAAGATGACAACTCCACCCGATGAGTTTATTAGCTTAACTGACTTCACGAGCTGCGGTAGCCACCAAACTTATCAAGTAGTGTAGTAGGGTTGTTTACCATTGAAAGAAGTTCTACTCAGCGTAAGGGGTGGCTCTCCTGTAAGCACCAATACAATAGCAGCTGGGTCTGGTCTACTTAGTTCATTGACCGTATATGAACCAGAAAGAAAGAGGAAGTGGGATGTCGCGCTTCCTCTTCTGCCACAAAATAAAACACTGTTACGAAACCCGTAACTAGCCTACGGATATTGTTGAACTTGGTTTGTCTAGGGGTCCTAGGCCTAGTTACATGGTCTGTAACCTGAATGAATATGTGCATTTATGTGGGAAATCAGCATTTGAGGACTGTTGGATACACATGTGCCCAGGGAGACAGCAATCTTACCTTAGGTCCAGGACCAGCTCTGTCTCTCTTGACATCTTGGTCGGCCAGGTCAAGCGGAATATTAGTTGTTCAAAGATGACCAAAATAAATATATATAAACAATGAAACTACAAAAAGGCATACATAAACTCAAGATTAAAAACCAAATGGTCACCAAACAACCCATCAGCCTCACAGCTTCAAAGCTGTGACACTGACTGACGATTGATTCACCGTCATTGGCAGCAGCTGATGTGCTTATCAACCAGGCTTAGCATCTCGACAAGGTTTCTTGTAACAACAAAACGAAAAGAAAAAAAAATGTATGTTACTCTCATTGAAAGTATTTTCTTGAGAACTAAGATTTATCATAAAGAATGTGAAAATGTAATTGGATACATTTGCTCTTTTTAAAAACCCCTCAGTCGTTGAGGGTGTGGCTTTAATGAACCATCAGTATGTTGGCAGCAGCCACTCAATGTTAGTGGTGTCTGTTTAACAGTCTGATGGCCTTGAGATAGAAGCTGTTTTTCAGTCTCTCGGTCCCTGCTTTGATGCACCTGTACTGACCTCGCCTTCTGGATGATAGCGGGGTGAACAGGCAGTGGCTCGGGCGGTTGTTGTCCTTGATGATCTTTATGGCCTTCTGTGACATCGGGTGGTGTAGGTGTCCTGGCGGGCAGGTAGTTTGCGTTGTGCAGACCTCACTACCCTCTGGAGAGCCTTACGGTTGTGGGCGGAGCAGTTGCCGTACCAGGCGGTGATACAGCCCAACAGGATGCTCTAGATTGTGCATCTGTAAAAGTTTGTAAGTGCTTTTGGTGACAAGCCGAATTTCTTCAGCCTCCTGAGGTTGAAGAGGCGCTGCTGCGCCTTCTTCACCATGCTGTCTGTGTGGGTGGACCAATTCAGTTTGTCCGTGATGTATATGCCGAGGAACTTAAAACGTACTACCCTCTCCACTACTGTCCCATCGATGTGGCTAGGAGGGTGCTCCCTCTGCTGTTTCCTGAAGTCCACGATCATCTCCTTTGTTTTGTTGACGTTGAGTGTGAGGTTATTTTCCTGACACCACACTCCGAGGGCCCTCACCTCCTCCCTGTAGGCCGTCTCGTCGTTGTTGGTAATCAAGCCTACCACTGTAGTGTCGTCCGCAAACTTGATGATTGAGTTGGAGGCGTGCATGGCCACGCAGTCGTGGGTGAACAGGGAGTACAGGAGAGGGCTCAGAACGCACCCTTGTGGGGCCCCAGTGTTGAGGATCAGCGGGGTGGAGATGTTGTTACCTACCCTCACCACCTGGGGGTGGCGCGTCCAGTACCCAGTTGCACAGGGCGGGGTCAAGAACCAGGGGCTCGAGCATGATGACGAGTTTGGAGGGTACTATTATTGTTAAATGCTGAGCTGTAGTCGATGAACAGCATTCTCACATAGATATTCCTCTTGTCCAGATGGTTTAGGGCAGTGTGCAGTGTGGTTGCGATTGCGTCGTCTGTTGATCTATTGGGGCGGTAAGCAAATTCAAGTGGGTCTAGGGTGTCAGGTAGGCTGGAGGTGATATGGTCCTTGACTAGTCTCTCAAAGCACTTCATGATGATGGAAGTGAGTGCTCAGGGGCGATAGTCGTTTAGCTCAGTTACCTTAGCTTTCTTAGGAACAGGAACAATGGTGGCCCTCTTGAAGCATGTGGGGACAGCAGCCTGGGATAAGGATTGATTGAATATGTCCGTAAACACACCAGCCAGCTGGTCTGCACATGCTCTGAGGACACGGCTGGGGATGCCGTCTGGGCCTGCAGCTTTGCGAGGGTTAACACATTTAAATGTTTTACCCACGTCGGCTGCAGTGAAGAAGAGTCCGCAGGTTTTGGTAGCGGGCCGTGTTAGTGGCACTGTATTGTCCTCAGAGTGAGCAAAGAAGTTATTTAGTCTGTTTGGGAGCAAGACATCCCGGTCCGCGACGGGGCTGGTTTTCTTTTTGTAATCCGTGATTGACTGTAGACCCTGCCACATACCTCTTGTGTCTGACCCGTTGAATTGCGACTCTACTTTGTCTCTATACTGACGCTTAGCTTGTTTGATTGCCTTGCGGAGGGAATAGCTACACTGTTTGTATTCGGTCATGTTTCCGGTTACCTTGCCCTGGTTAAAAGCAGTGGTTTGTGCTTTCAGTTTCGCGCGAATGCTGCCATCAATCCACGGTTTCTGGTTTGGGAATGTTTTAATAGCTTCTGTGGGTATGACATCGCCGATGCCCTTGCTAATGAACTCGCTCACCGAATCAGCGTATTCATCAATGTTGTTGTTTTGACGCAATGCAGATCATATCCCAATCCGCGTGATGGAAGCAGTCTTGAAGCGTCAGATTGGTCGGACCAGCGTTGAATAGACCTGAGCGCGGGGGCTTTCTGTTTTAGTCTCTGTCTATAGGCTGGGAGCAACAAAATGGACTCGTGGTCAGCTTTTCCAAAAGGAGGGCGGGGAAGGGCCTTATATGCGTTGCGTCGCGGAAGCTAGAATAACAATGATCCAGGGTTTTACCAGCCCCGGTAGCACAATCGATATGCTGATAGAATTTACGGCATCTTGTTTTCAGATTAGCCTTGTTAAAATCCCCAGCTTCAATGAATGCAACCTCAGGATATGTGGTTCCAGTTTACATAGAGTCAAATGAAGTTCGTTCAGGGCCATCGATGTGTCTGCTTGGGGGGGAATATATGCGGCTGTGATTATAATCGAAGAGAATTCTCTTGGGAGATAATACGTTCAACATTTGATTGTGAGGAATTCTAAGTCAGGTGAACAGAAGGACTTGAGTTCCTGTATGTTGTTATGATCACACCACGTCTCGTTCATCATAAGGCATACCCCCTCGCCCCTCTTCTTACCAGAAAGATGCTTGTTTCTGTTGGCGCGATGCGTGAAGAAACCAGCTGGCTGTACTGACTCTGATAACGTGTCTCGAGTGAGCCGTGTTTCCGTGAAGCAAAGAATGTTACAGTCTCTTATGTCTCTCTGGAATGCTACCCTTGCCTGGATTTCATCAACCTTGTTGTCAAGAGACTGGTCATTGGCGAGTAGTGTGCTCGGGAGCGGTGCGCAATGTGCCCGTCTCTGGAGCCTGACAAGAAGACCGCTTCGTCTGCCCCTTTTACTGCGACGTTGTTTACTGCGACGTTGTTTTGGTTTGCCAGCTGGTATCCGATCCATTGTCCTGGGTGGTGGGCAAAACACAGGATCTGCTTCGGGAAAGTTGTATTCCTGGTCGTAATGATGGTGAGTTGACTTTGCTCTTATATTCAGTAGTTCCTCCCGACTGTATGTAATAAAACCTAAGATTACCTGGGGTACCAATGTCAGAAATAACACGTAAAAAAAAAAAATACTGCATAGTTTCCTAGGAACGGCGCCAGAAGTATTTTGGGACATAGACTGTAATGTAAATGTGTTAATATTGTTGTCTGTGTTTCTGCTTACCCATAGGCTTCACCTGGAGATGCTGAGTGACCGTGTGAGGATGGAGGCGTACCGCCAGGTCACCTTGACCAATGGTGCTCCCCTCAGGGAGAAGGTGGTCATGGACCTGGGCTCTGGCAGCAGAGTCATCAGTCTCTTCTGTGCCCGCCTGGCCCATCCATGATTATAATATATTATTATTAATGTTAACAGGGTCACTGTGTCACATCCCTCCTGCAATATAACAATATTTAGGATATTCTATTAACTGAATTAGTGGATAGAAGCTAACTTTTCTTTTGAGCCTTGTGTTCACTTGGACATTACAATGCCTAAACCTCAATCTAATGGACAATGTTAGTTAGAACACTGTGCGCTAGGTATTTGAAACTCCTCTGTTGTTCTGTTCTGTGTTGTAGGTGTATTAAACCCCTGTTTACTCCTGTAGGTGTGTTAACTTCTGTTGTTTTGGTTTGTGTTCTGTTCTGCATTGTAGGTGTATTAAACCCCTGTTTATTCCTGTAGGTGTATGCAGTGGAGGTCAGCTCCATAGCAGAACACACTGAGACCGTGGTGAGGCAGAAAGGCTTTGAGAAGGTGGTCAGAGTGTTCCAGTGCCAGCCTGAGGAGCTGAGTCTACCTGGCAGAGTGGATGGACAACTGTCTGCTGGTAGGATACTGTCTTCTGGTAGGATACTGTCTGCTGGTAGTAGTTACAGTGCATACTTCCCAAATGGTACCCTATTCTCTAGGTAGTGCCCTACTTTGGCAAGTGCACAAAAGTAGTGCACTACAAAGGGAATAGGGTGCCATTCGGGACGCAAAGACAGCACGGATGGGATGAGAACCTTCTTGATTCCCAGCTGGACGTACATTTCCTGTATTTCCCATAGCTCACATTCTGTCCCGGTTGTGTCAATGACGGCTGTCTCTCCTCTCTCTTACATTTTAAGTTCATGCTGTCTCTCCTCCTCTCTTCCAGTT
Source organism: Oncorhynchus keta (assembly GCF_023373465.1). Lineage (NCBI taxonomy): Eukaryota > Metazoa > Chordata > Actinopteri > Salmoniformes > Salmonidae > Oncorhynchus > Oncorhynchus keta. The sequence goes on from NC_068432.1 coordinate 29,715,360, forward strand.
TCAGTTGATGCTTTCTCTCTCTCTTGCTCCAGTTTGAGTCAAATCCAATCAAATGTAATTGTTACATGCGGAAAATACAACTGGTGTAGACTTTACTGTGAAATGCCTGCTTACATGCCCTTCCCAACGATGAAGAGTTTTAAAATAATAAATAGTAACAGAAGAAAAGAAAATACACAAGGATGTAGCTATATACAGGGAGTACCAGCACCAGATCAATGTGCGGGTGTACAAGGTAGTTGAGGTAGATATGTACATGAAGGCAGGGTAAAGTGACTAAACATCAGGATAGATAATAATAAGAGGAAAATAAAGAACAGAGTTGCAACAGCAGATTATGAGTGTAGAAGTGTGTGTGTTTGTGTTATGTGTGTTTGTGTGTGCGCGTGGGGGGGGTTGTTGTTTGGGAGTGTCAATGTAGTGTGTGAATGAGTGTGTACACTGAGTGTACAGACATTAGGAAGACTGACCAGATGAATCCAGGTGAAAGCTTTGATCCCTTATTGATGTCACTTGTTAAATCCACTTCAATCAGCATTATACCAATAAGATCCTCTCAAATCTCCACAAGTGCATATAGGGTCGTAGGGTTTAGGGGTCGATTTCGATTTGGGCCTGTGTGTGGCTGTAACCAAAGTCAATTTGGCAACATGAGTATACTTTGTTCTGAGTCTCAGCCATTTTAACACAAGCATCTTTATCTTCCTATAAACTGTTTATCTGTTTTTATCTGCTGGTAGTTTAGGGGATGAAGCTGTTTTTGCTGAAGATATTATGAATCACCGATCATATAAAAACATGGGGGTCTGATGAAGGCCTGATGATTACGACATTATATTACATGCTTTCTTTAGAAGAATGATCTAATAAGTGAGTGGCTATTACATCCATTCTGTTTCCCTACCATCATCCATCATACCTGCTATGTAAAGACCCCTCCTCTGTTTTCTTAGCGCACCACGTCGGCCCAGGTATCCTGCTGTAAGGGCTCTGTATCACTGTATCACAATCTGGATCACTGAAGCTTTAAATTTAAAGATGATTTCTGATGGACTGACATATGCAGAGTTTACTGTGAATGTAGTCTCTGCTAATGTGGGAACATTGCCTTTCAATTCTAATCACACTGTAACGCTGATCTTCCGTGATATGGATTGAATAGTGGCCTAAGTATGTACGATGTTATGTAAGTTATTATTATTATTATTGGATTCCAGATAGAGGCTCCAGTGGAGGGGTCATGGTGGGTATACGTTAAGATTGAAGATGATTCAGATGAACCCCCAGACTAACCACAGATTAACATGTTTCTGTCTACATTTTGTATGAACACTGGTGACTGCAGAGATACAGCATTTACATTTTAATAATTTAGCAGACACTCTTATCCAGAGCAACTAGGGTTAAGTGCCTTGCTCAAGGGAACATCAACAGAATCTTCACCTAGTCGGTTCAGGGATTCGAACCAAACTGTTCACACCCCTCTTGTTCAGAATTTTGCAGGTTAAAGCTTGTGTCCTGCAATTCTACACATTTTGTCATGGTGTACAACGACAATTTTGCAGTTTTATAGCACATTTTCCCATGTCTAATGTGTATTCATGTAATATTTGAGTGACAAAAAAATTACACAAATATCTGTGGGCAATTTTTTTTTAGCTGACATGGGGTAGTTGATCTGGACATTTATGACAAGTTATAAATAGTTCTCTAAGGTACGCAATGACTAACATGACAAGAGGAAGTGATGATGCACTACCCAATTTTGAAATTGCACCTTGTGCATTCTACTATTACAACTTACAAGAGTAAGTTTAAAGCTGGCCTAATTCACGCTGCAGATTTTCCAACGTCATTGGTGCTAGAGATGGAACACATCCCCCATTCAAAGACCCTCTGGACCAAATGAAGGAGACTACTGTCACACCCTGACCGTAGAAAGCTTTTTATGTCTCTATTTTGGTTTGGTCAGGGTGTGATTTGGGTGGGCATTCTATGTTCTATTTTCTATGTTTTTGTATTTCTTTGTTTTGGCCGGGTATGGTTCTCAATCAGGGACAGCTGTCTATCGTTGTCTCTGATTTGGAATCATACTTAGGCAGCCTTTTTCCTTTTTGTGTTTGTGGGAAGTTAACTTTGTTAGTGGTACTTAGCCCTGTAAGCGTCACGGTTGTGGTGTTTGTTGTTTTGTTGGTGTCATTTTAAAATAAAATGTACTCTCACCACGCTGCCCCTTGGTCTCCTTCTTACGACGCCTGTGACAACTACGCGAAAAATGTTCACAGCATAAATACATGAATACTGTAACCTACACTTTCACCAAATCATTTTCAGAAACAGTCATTCAATTCAATGATCTTTCTCACTTCTTTTATCTGTGACTCCCTTGGGGTTACAACTAAACATATAACACATTGTTGCCCGTGTTGTCACGAAAAGCACTATGAATTCAATACATTATTTTTCACCCTACATAGGCTATGGAATGGGCCTACCATTACAAGTGTGACAGACTACTACAACTTACAGTACATATTAAACCATAGCCTTGACACATATCACCAGTGTTGCAATAAAAGTGCTCTATAAAGTGAAAGCATTATTACTAATCAGGCATGTGTGTCTGCTAGGTCTATTAGATATTGTAATTGTGCCACTTCACTTGCACATTTGCTCTGTCTGCAATTTCTTCCCAGGCTCCCTCTCTGGTTTTGGCAGTGTCGTTTAATCAAACTTGTCTGTACGTGAGTAAAATAACTGCTAACGGTGTGTCTTTATGAAGGCACATTTATTGCTTACTTGACGTTGCTTCACATTACAAGCCACAAGAGAGAGATGCTTTCCTCATGAACACCACATCTCCCCTTTTCAGAGAACAAATGGTAGACTGCCTTTGTCGCAACAGACCTCAAGGGATTATTCTGCCCTTATGTTGGTAAGTCTGTTCCTGCCCAGTTCTTCTGGAACATGTCAACATAGTAATCAACATATATTTTCTGTCAACTTTAACCCAAAATGCATCTACATTCTTTTAACACAAATCTACCCCAAAGGTATGTTAGAACTGTAACGATTTGACAGGTGTTTTGTCATTTTGTTTAACTTTGAGCTCAGTCTTTTGTTCTTGTTGCTTTGACTTATAAGTCCAGTCTTTAACTATTGCTCACCCAGACCTTGTTCTGGGTGTAGCAGGAATATCCATGATTACTTTTGGTGTTGGTGGTTCTGGTAATGCGGTGTGTCATTATGGGGTATTGTGTGTAGATTGACAAGGGAAAAAATCTATTTAATATGTTTTAGAATAAGTCTGTAACATAACAAAATGTGAAAAGTCAAGGGACCTGAATACTTTCCAAATTCCCTGTATTTCGCTAAGTGTGAAGACACTTGAATCTTCTCCTGCGTAGCGTTGTTGTTCTCGGGTCCATTCATAGGGATGAGGTGATGTCTGTTCCTGCGGACAGACCCGTGGGAAACTTCCACCATGTAGGATTGTGGTGCTGCATGTTCCCTCAGCACTGTTCCTGTGACTTTTGAGTTAGTCACACACACCTGTTTTCCAGGTGGGAGTCTACTGAGATTGCTAACTCTGTGACGCTCCTTTTCCTTTGAGCTGACCATAGCTGTGTTTAAGAGTGATGGGTCTAGCAGCGATGGGAGTGTTGGCACTGTGGTATGAAGCTGTCATCCCATCAGCAGCTGAGCTGAAGCAATTCTAGAGCGGAGTTGACCGATAGGCCAGCAAAGCAAGTGCGGTCTGCCTCCGTTGCTTTGCGGGAACATTGGACTACTGGTGACATTGCAAGTAACCAGGACCTCAGGTACCCCATGGCAGGCGACGATGGACTTCAGATGAACTATGACTTCCACAGACTTTGTTAGTGACATGTTTGCGATTTCCACATACCTTGAGAGGTAGGTGGTGATTTTCAGAGTGAACAAGTCTGTTCAGTCTTTGACAGGGTCTCTCAGGAAGTTGTGATGGTATGAGTGGGTGTGGATGTCAGCTCCTCCTTCAGCTCTTTGAAGGCTCTGACTTGGTCGGCCCCCCAGAACCAGTGATTTTTCTTTGAGAGTAGGTCTCTGAGAGGTTTGTCATTTTCTGCTAACTGGGGGATGAACTTTCCCAGTTGGTTCACCATTCTTCAAACTCTGCAGCTCGCTGATTTTGGATGGCTTCGCTTTCTCCTTGGCAGCCTCTGTCTTTGCCGGGTCGGGCTGTCCTCCTTTGTCCGAGATGTGACCCAGGAACTTCACTTCCTCCTTTGACAGGTCACAGTCCATGTTCAGAGTTCAACCGGCTTTTTCCATCTCCTGCAATGCGGCATGAAGTCTTGTATCATGCTCCTCCTGTGTTTGGCCCAAGACCAACACTTCATCCATGTGACAGACCACACCTTCCAGGCCTTCAGTGACCTCTTTCACCATTCTGTTCTGGAAGTGTTCAGGTGCTGAAGCGATGCCAAAAAGCAGACGGTTGAAGTAGTAATGTCCGAAAGGTGTGATGAAGGTTGTTAGTTTAACTGACTCCTCGGCTAGCGGGATCTGCGAGAAGCCCATGTTCGCGTCGAACTCACTGAAGATATTCGCCCCGGCTAGTGAGCCAAGGGTCTGTTCGACGGTGGGAAGTTTGTATTTTTCTCTACACACTGACTCATTGAGACTGGTGAAGTTGACACATATCCTCACGTCCCTGTTCTTCTTAAGGACAACCACCATGCCGGCGCACCAGTCCGTGGGCTTCTTTACTCAAGTGACAATCTTGAACCCTTGAACATGCTCTAGCTCTATCTTGACTTGTGGCAGCAATGTCAGAGGAATCTGTTGTGGAGTAAGCAGGGCTCTGCACCAGGTTTCAGCTTGATGGTATATGGTTGTTCTACTGTGCCAAGACCACTGCACAGCTTAGGATAGCTTTCTTTCAGTGTCTGTAAATCAATGCTGTTGAGTCGAGCATCTAGCTCAAGCTTTATGATCACTGGTCTGCCTAGTAAAGCTGTGTGTAGATCTCTGACATATACCTCCTCCAGTGTCTCCTTTTCTCCCTTTCTTAGATCCACACTTGTGTCACGCCGATCACATCCAGCGGCACTCTTCCTGGTCCTATCAGAGGTTTTGTTGGTTTTTGTAGAGCTGGCTTGCTGGTTCCTATAAAAATGTGATTGAACACATTGTCTGTGATAGCAGTCACATCGGCACCAGTGTCTATTTAGAATTTGACATTTCTAAATGTGATCCCAGACAATGTGTTCATGAGCCGTAAACAACATTTCTTCTCGTTTACGGCTCATGATGACATACACACATGTTGGTAATGTCCATTTTTCCCACAGGAGTGACACACTACTTCATTAGCTGTGCACTTTGACTGCTTTTTGTCATTAGCATTTTCATGGCTAGCTTTCTCAAGCTGGAATTTCAGTTTCCACTCGCTGCCTTTCCACCTCGCAGGCAGCCTTACTGCTTTTTCAATTTGGCTTGCAAAAAAGTCCATAGTTGCAATACTCTGCTATGGCATATAAGGCCAAAGAAGAAAAGATTCCACTGTTTTAATTTTCATGTTAAAGTGTGCTCTCATATATCACATTCTTTTTTACAATAAAGAATCCATGAAATCCGTCTCTTTGTCCATACTGTTTTTGCTCGAGTTCATTTAGGTTTAGACCCCTCAAAACGTAATCTGCTTCGTCGCCTATACAGTACGAGAGTATTTATCTGGTTCTCCTCAGTAGATGTGTGAAGATTACTCACATTATGAAAGTGCTCAAACCTCCTAATCCTTTTGGTTCATTGTTGAGGTTTAGACAAATCTAACCGCTCCGGCGGCTGTATGATAAATGTAACACTTGGACCTGTATGTGCGTGTATCTGTGCCCCTCCTGCTACACCTTGCACGGGTGGCTAGCCTCTTCAGGCACTGCTCCTGGTGGCTGCTGCACTTCTGCCGCAATGTCTTCCATGCTGATTAGCCTCCTTGATTTTCTTCCCCAAACTTTTCAACCCGGTACTGTAAGCTAAACTCTGTTAGCAAATACACTCATTGTAGTCCACTTCTGATACCATGTCATGTAATCAAACTTGTCTGTACGTGAGTAAAATAACTACTAACGTTGTCTTTACGATGGCACATTTATTGCTAACTTGACATTGCTTCACATTACAAGCCCCATGAGAGAGAGAGAGATGCTTTCCTCTTGGACCCCTACATTCCCACAGGCCAAGCAGGATGCAATATGCAAATAACACTACAGACCGTGGCAGATGTATTACTTTTTTTTGTGAATTTGTGAACATATTTGTATATTGTTTCTTGTTCTAGATCAACCAACCTGCGCTTCGCCTAATACAGTGCATTTGGAAAGTATTCAGACCCCTTGACTTTTTCCACATTTTAATGTTACAGCCTTATTCTAAAATGGATTAAATAAATTCCTCATCAATCTACACACAATACCCCGTAATGACAAAGCGAAAAGATGTTTTAGAATTTTTTTGCAAATGTATAAAAAATGTAATACTTTATTTACATACGTTTTAATACCCTTTGCTATGAGATTTGAAATTGAACTCCTGTGCATCCTGTTTCCATTGATCATCCTTGATGTTTCTACAACTTGATTGGAGTCTACCTGCGGTAAATTCAATTGCTTAGACATGATTTGGAAAGGCACCACCTGTCTATATAAGGTCCGACAGTTATCAGTGCATGTCAGAGCAAAAACCAAGACATGAGGTCAAAAGAATTGTCCTTAAAGCTCTCTCAGAGTATTGGGTTGAGGCACAGATCTGGGGAAGGGTACCAAAAAATGTCTGCAACATTGAAAGTCCCCAAGAACACAGTGGCCTCCGTCATTCTTAAATGGAAGACGTTTAGAAGCACCAAGACTCTTCCTAGAGCTGGCAGCCCGGCCAAACTGAGCAATCAGGGGAGAAGGGCCTTGGTCAAGGAGGTGACCAAGAATCCGATGGTCACTCTGACAGAGCTCCAGAGTTCCTCTGAGGACATGGGAGAACCTTACAGAAGGACAACCATCTCTGCAGCACTCCTCCAATCAGGCCTTTATGGTAGAGTGGCCAGACAGAAGCCCCTCCTCAGTAAAAGGCACATCACAGCCCACTTGGAGTTTACAAATAGGCACCCAAAGACTCTCAGAACATGAGAAACAAGATTGTCTGATCTGATGAAACGAAGATTGAACTCTTTGGCCTGAATGCCAAGCGTCATGTCTGGTGGAAACCTGGCACCATTCCTTCGGTGAAGCATGGTGGTGGCAGCATCATGCTTAAGGGATGTTTTTCAGTGCAGGGACTGGGAGACTAGTCAGGATCGAGTGAAAGATGAACGGAGCAAAATACAGAGAGATCCTTGATGCGCTCTGCTCCAGAGTGCTCAGGACTTCAAACTGGGGGGTGAAGGTTCACCTTCCAACAGGACAACGTCCCTAAGCACACAGCCAAGACAACACTTGTGGCTTCAGGTCAAGTCTCTGAACCTGACAGAGCATGAGAGGATCTATTGAGAAGAATGAGAGAATCTCCCCAAATACAGGTGTGCCAAGCTTGTAGCGTCATACCCATGAAGATTTGACGCTGTAATCTCTGCCAAAGGGGTTTCAACAAAGTACTGAGTAAAGGGTCTGAATCCTTATGTAAATATGATATTTCAGTTGTTTATTTGTACCTAGGGTAGAAACCTGGTGGGGAGGATGGACAGGAGACATATCTGGATCCACTGGGCATTGAGGATTAGGTCCTGCTGCCCTAACCCCAGTTCTGACAGAAAATCCGGTAATGACTTTTAACCTCAGGAACCTGAGGATGGGGCTATTGGAGCCTTAACCCCAGTTTTCGCAGGGGAACGCCAGTTTAGGGGAAGGCTGAAGAGAGCCTATCAGGAGATGAGTGAAGGGCTAGGATAGAGGCCGGTGAGCTAGCGGCCCTTTCAGTTAAAATTGCAGAGGTGATGGAAATCTTGAAGGAACTCCGGCCCTATCAAAAAATAAGGGATATTACTGACCTAGAAACTAAGACTCAGTTGGAGGGAGAAATGGATGTTGAATCGCTGGAGATACTGAATATTTATGACTAGTCAGGGGAAGGTGTGAGCCAGGTGAGGATGACATTTTAAGGAGTCTGCCCGGGGTGGGGTGAAGGTTTTGCTTTGATTGATTTGTATTGCTTACACTGGCTATAAATATAAATAATGAGTGATGAAAATTATGGAAAAAAATGTAATGACAATGCTTGTATATGTGTACTGGATTGTTTCATGGAGAATGTGGCCAATGTGGGATCAGGCAGATGGAAATTGGGACGATAAGGCTGACAGAAGTTAAGGCCTATTGCACCAGATGCCTAGAGACCAATGAAAATCAAAATCAAATGTATTTTTCTCTCTCAAATCAAATTTATTTATATAGCCCATCAGCTGATATCTTAAAGTGCTATACAGAAACCCAGCCTAAAACCCCAAACAGCAAGCAATGCAGGTGTTGAAGCACGTTGGCAAGGAAAAACTCCCAAGAAAGGCCAAAACCTAGGAAGAAACCTAGAGAGGAACCAGGCTATGAGGGGTGGCCAGTCCTCTTCTGGCTGTGCCGGGTGGAGATTATAACAGAACATGGCCAAGATGTTCAAATGTTCATAAATGACCAGCATGGTCAAATAATAGGTCTGGGACAGGTAGCACGTCCGGTGAACAGGTCAGGATTCCATAGCCACAGGCAGAACAGTTGAAACTGGAGCAGCAGCATGGCCAGGTGGACTGGGGACAGCAAGGAGTCATCATGCCAGGTAGTCCTGAGGCATGGTCCTAGGGCTCAGGTCCTCCGAGAGAGAGAAAGAGAGAATTGGAGACAGCATACTTAAATTCACACAGGACACCGGATAAGACAGGAGAAGAACTCCAGATAAAACAAACTAGCCCCCCGACACAAACTACTGCGGCATAAATACTGGAGACTGAGACAGGAGGGGCCAAACAGGAAGGATATAACCCCACCCACTTTGCCAAAGCACAGCCCCCACACCACTAGAGGGATATCTTCAACCACCAACTTACCATCCTGAGACAAGGCTGAGTATAGCCCACAAAGATCTCCGCCACGGCACAACCCAAGGGGGGCACCAACCCAGACAGGAAGATCACATCAGTGACTCAACCCACTCAAGTGACGCACCCCTCCTAAGGACGGCATGAAAGGGCACCAGTAAGCCAGTGACTCAGCCCCTGTAATAGGGTTAGAGGCAGAGAATCCCAGTGGAAAGAGGGGAACCGGCCAGGCAGAGACAGCAAGGGCGGTTCGTTGCTCCAGAGCCTTTCCGTTCACGTTCTACACTCAATCATATGACCCACTGAAGAGATGAGTCTTCAGTAAAGACTTAAAGGTTGAGACCGAGTTTGCGTCTCTCACATGGGTAGGCAGATCATTTCATAAAAATTGAGCTCTATAGGAGAAAGTCCTGCCTCCAGATGTTTGCTTAGAAATTCTAGGGACAATTAGGAGGCCTGCGTCTTGTGACCGTAGCGTACGTGTAGGTATGTACGGCAGGACCAAATCAGAGAGATAGGTAGAAGAAAGCCCATGTAATGCTTTGTAGGTTAGCAGTAAAACCTTGAAATCAGCCATTTCCTTGACAGGAAGCCAGTGTAGGGAGGCTAGCACTGGAGTAATATGATCAATTGTTTTGGTTCTAGTCAGGATTTTTTAAATCCCTGCAAACCACCAATAAAGAAGGTGATTGCGCTGACGACTCCCTAAACCCGGGGACCTATCAACAGGGGCACAACAGGCGCAGATGGAGGGTTTTGTCTTGGAAAACCAAGCGTTCAGGGTAAGGGATATGCTCATCCTAATCTGCCTAATTCAAGCCAATTTGGCTATGTACACCCTGTGAGTGTACTTACTCGGGGCACGCCCTATCATGTTAAAGTACGTACAGTCCATGATGAGACGGGAAGTGGTATATATTAATAACCCCCCCAAAAAGTTTGTTTCCAATGTAAGGGTAAGAATCCAAGCCTAAAACGACTAAAGGAGCCACAGGTCAAAGAGGGAGTGTCGCGAATGAGCCTGGTCAATATGACCTGATGAGTCCTCCAGCCCGCTGACAGGACTCTGGTAACACTGAAACAAGGAAGAATATGAAGAAGCTTAAGAAGGACAAGAAGAACACCCAACCACAAGCAGCTAGAGAGCAGCATAAACGCAGGGAGGTGATGGGTGCGAGGACACTGTATGAAGATGTACCTCTGCTGGAGGGCAGAGGTTCATCTTATGTGGCAACACCCCTGTCGAACTCAGGCCCTGGGTTAGAGCTGGTGGAGCTGCCGAATGAAACATGGGCCATGAACAGATGACACCGTGGATTGCCGTAACATATGAAGGAAACAATGTGTTACAAAAGTCTGTGTAGATATCACGTGTAAAGGAGACAATGTGTTATGTAACTTTGCTTACATTACATTTACATTTAAGTAATTTAGCAGACGCTCTTATCCAGAGCGACTTACAAATTGGTGCATTCACCTTATGACATCCAGTGGAACAGCCACTTTACAATAGTGCATCTAAATCTTAAAAGGGGGGTGAGAAGGATTACTTATCCTATCCTAGGTATTCCTTAAAGAGGTGGGGTTTCAGGTGTCTCCGGAAGGTGGTGATTGACTCCGCTGTCCTACATGTCATGTGCAAGGGGGATGATGTCTTGTGTCTAGTCAAGGGCTTGGACAAAATGTATAAATACCAATGTAAAAGATAGGGAAAGAGCAGAAGCTGATTGATGTATTAGAAGAGTGAAGACTTTGGGGCAAGGTGAGCATAGTGCTTCATTACTATTGTTAGAAGCAACTGTAGAGTGCAATTGCTATAAATAAAATTGATAAAATCCATCAGCTGTAAAGCTGGGGAACCAAAAAGAGAAGTGTTACTGGGTTTCATTTACTAGTTAATTTATTTGTTGAATAATCTGTTAAGAAGTAAAGTAACATTATAACAACTATAGGCTTAGGGGGTTCACCTTAGGTGGCCTTCTGCCAGACCATATTGTGGGCTCGAGCAGGAAACCAAAGGGGAGCTTGAGGGTAACTGTGTCAAAGGTACAATAATGGAGTACTGGGAGTCTAGCCTATAGGACTTTTGTCTACCCAGACAAAGGGCTGAACCCCTGCCTTCAGCTAGAGGATTTAGTTGAAACCCTATACTTGGGACTTAGCGAGCATGACTCACCTGTGAGGGTGCTGTCCGGTCAATTAGAAAGGAAGGACCAGCCGCTAGCAGGAGTGTCTGAGATTATGCTGCGCTTGTAATAAATAGTGTAAGCCCGTCGTGGAACGTGACCTCCATGCACAGTGAGAATGAAGTAGTAAGAGCCGCGCCACTAATGAAAATAGTACAGAGCGGACTATAAATAAATATTGGATTGCTCATTGGTGTTATACACAAACATAGCCCTCACTGATTGTATACCGTGTCACAAACTACCTGTGAAGTGTAATCAGTAGGAAGGTGTGAGCTAACCTCTGTGGCAAGCAGGGATAGACCAAGATGGATGATCAGTTGTTAAAGTGGAGTTTAGGGCTCTACTGTTAAAAACAGTTTAGGGTAGGAAGACAGGGAGACTGACTCCCCTGGAAAGAGGCTCATACCACAGGTGGGAGTTGACCCACCCTGAGAGGTCAAGAGAAGATCCACAGGCAAAGACTACCCACACGTGAGTGAACCTAATAGGATCGCCAGGGTGGCCCGTACTAGTCACCTCGACACTAGCTAACAAAACATACAGTACAGATAAATTATTCAAATTCATTATCTTACACAATATTTTATCACAGCACTGGCAAACCATGGTTGGTGAACACTCTGACCTTTGTCCCATCATAAGAAGGTTTATGTCCATTCTAATATTCTAAATCCTAATTTATAATTCTATACCCATGTGGCTCAGTTGGTAGAGCATGGTGATAGCAATGCCATGGTTGTGAGTTTGATTCCCACAGGGTACCAGTATGAAAATGTATCCACTTGCTATTCCCCACCAGCTGTCATCACGCTGGACCATGTTCCTGAAGCTGAGAGGAGATGACTGAATGTAACTTTGTAGAGTTTGATGTTTTAGTCTACTAAGGTTTTGTAAGATGATCTAGACTGGTCTAGCCTGTGAACCAGTTTTGTCTGGTTCAGACTGGCTTACCTTGACATACTCATGGTGATTCTGCTCCAGTGTCTCCAGATTCATAGGCAGGTAGAGAAACAGAAACAGTAAAAAAAAAGAAAGTCCAAGTCTCAGACCGCATCTCCCTCCCTGTCTTACCAGTGATGACTGTACAACAGGGTTGTCGATAGCTCAATGGCTGGGTGCGTGCAGCAGTTTGCTCCCCGTGACGGGCCCTATCCAGTCACCTTGAACTCTCCCAGCTCTTGCCCCCCTTGAACACAGAAAGTCTTCAAACACACACACTGCAGTGCTGCACATCTGCGGTCCATACACAGAGCACGAACAATTCAAGTAGCTATCAAGCAAACACATCCTCACATAACTAGCTAGTAGCCTATAAGTAAGTAACGTTAGCCTGTGTATAAATGGTTAGCTAACTAGACACACAATACAATATCAAGTAGTTACTTAGCTAGCTAGCTTCAAATGCTAGCTAGAGATTGTAGTTGTCACGTGCACAGCCGCTAGGTAACAATAGCTGGCTACAGAATTACAATTATCAAGTCACTCAACTAACAGTTGTAATGATTTGACCAAGAACACAAATTACACTCAACGGAGACTGTGTGGCTAGCTACTGTAGCTGCACTAGGAACAATAAATGCACCCAGTTCGGCAACACCCTCCCTTTCCCCACCTACCTTGATAATGCTTGTTTTACAATATCCAAAGTGAAGAAAGCAGAACGAAAAAGGCAGATTTCTGTAAATTTCGCACATCTTGAAATAACAGATGGTGGTGGTGGTGAAATGTGGTGAAATGATTATGTCATGCTGCTTAATGAAGGATACCCATTGGCCACAATATACACTGACCTAATTCAGTAGTCAATTCAACATCATATTTTCTCTCCTATTAAGTCCTGTAGCTAACTACATGTCAGAGCTGTGCCTATACCCGACAACCCTCGTCTCACTGCCTTGACCTGTTGCTGCGACTCTTCCTAGTCTCTGTGAATGAGTAATTACAAATGTTGTTACAACCAGCAGCACATACAGAATGTCTGTCTCTCTCGGTCTTGTCTACAAAACAGACACTAACCTAGACCAGTGTGCAAAATTAAATAATGAAATGTAGTGTTGAAACCAATTCACCCAAACCAAGCCACGTTCAATCTGACCCAGAACGCAGTTCCACCTTGAAATTCTAGCCCTGGGTTTACCAACCCCTTGGTGATCAAGGTGCTTTACCCTCTCTGATGAATAACTCTGTTCTGAAGCAGTACTCTAAAATCAGTATAATCTCTGTGACATACCAGTCTGTTGTCTTTCAGATCACATCTTTTGGACTGGCTGGAGGAATGACCACCAAGGGGACTGTGTGGAGAACACTAACACAACTCCTGACAAATGCCATGAACTGGAGAGGGGCCAATGGGAAGGAGGCATTCGAACCACTTGCCCTGGTGGCACTGTTTCTGTCACAAGGTATGGGTCTCTCTCTCTGGATTTGAATTAAACTAGTGCTTCTATTTAATGATTTTACCTACCATATTTCTCAGTGTTGAGGCAAAATACAAAACCTCTCTTTTGGAAACAAAATGATCACATGATATGATTGTATTCATATACAGGTTTAAGCTCATGATATTATTGAGTTGATGCAAAAGGGACAAACTGGCTTTTCCATAACAAATGGAAGAAGAAAAAACATTCTGGATTCAATGACCAACAGTGGGAATAGATTAATACTCCTTTAAAAGTGCCTTCCCAGTAAAACAATCTTGAATCCTCCCTCTGTTGTCTCTGTTTTCTGCAGGTGCCAACATCAACGCTCAGATAGAGGAGACAGTAATCAGTGATGGTCTAACATGTGTTGAGTCATACTGCTTTTTTTAATAACTCATGGGTGAGTTGGATTAATGGATGGTCCATTGTGTGTCTACAACGGTCTCCACACTGACAGGAAAAGACATGCACTGCTGTGAAGGATCCTGCCTGACCCAAATGCTTCAAATGGCACAGTTACTGGCACAGGCTGTCTGTTTGACAGGCATTTATCAAAAGGAAACCACCAGAACACTATCCCTAAAAACAGTGAATAAAGTGATTGTTTGATTGAACCCGTTTTATCATAGACTAATTACATGTAGACTACATATTTTGTTACCCTTTCCTGATATAATTTCATAAATCCTGACTGCTAGCTCTAGTTTAGACTTGTCTGGCACAAACACTTGTAGCTGAATGCATTGCTAATACCGCCATTCCCATCCTGTTTCATTTTATGTATCTCATTAATAATTTACATAAACGTCTGTGTGTGCTGCATTGTGGTATTTTTTTCCCTGTGTTGACAGTTGTAATGGTCAAAATAATAAGCATTAGAAATGTATTTATACATTTTCTTTCTTTGATTTTGGTCTAGGTGCCAGTTCCCACATCATAAGTTGTGTACTCTGCAGTTTGTACCCTTTATATAATATTACTTGTTGATGAAAAGGAAATTATAGGATGTAAAACAAGGATCATCAACTAGATTCAGCTGCGCGACTATTTTTTATTGAGTGGATGGTCAGAACATAAGAAAAATATTTTTAGAATGCATATTGACCGCAAGAAGCCAAAACAGATATATTTGACTAAAACATAACATTTTCAAACCTTGATTACATTGCCCTCTGAAGGGTGCTGTCTTTCGGATGGGACGTTAAAACGAGTGTCCTGACTCTGTGACTCTGTGGAGATGGTTGTCCTTCTGGAAGATTCTCCCATCTTGGCAGCACTCCACCAATAAGGCCTTTATGATAGAGTGGCCAGACAGAAGCCACTCAGTAAAAGGCACATGACAGCCCGCTTGGTTTGACAAAGGCACCCAAAGGACAATTGACCATGAGAAACAAGATTCTCTGGTCTGATGAAACCAAGATTAAACTCTTTGGCCTGAATGCCAAGCGTCACATCTGGAGGAAACCTGGTGTAACAGTATAACTTTAGACCGTCCCCTCGCCCATACCCAGGCGCGAACCAGGGACCCTCTGCACATATCAACAACAGTCACCCACGAAGCATCGTTACCCATCGCTCCACAAAAGCCGCGGCCCTTGCAGAGCAAGGGGAACCACTACGTCAAGGTCTCAGAGCAAGTGACGTCACCGATTGAAACACTATTTAGCGCGCACCGCTAACTAAGCTAGCCGTTTCACATCCGTTACACTGGCACCATCCCTACGGTGAAGCATGGTGGCAGCATCATGCTGTGGGGATGTTTTTCAGTGACAGGGACTGGTAGACTAGTCAGAATCAAGTGAAAGATGAACAGAGCAAAGTACAAACCTTCTGGACCTCAGACTGGGGCGAAGGTTCACCTTCCAACAGGACAACAACTCTAGGCAGACAGCCAAGACAACACAGTAGTGGCTTCGGGACAAGTCTCGGAATGCCCTTGAGTGGCCCAGCCAGAGCCTGGACTTGAACCCGATCGAACATCTCTGGAGAGACCTGAAAATAGCTGTGCAGCGACGCTCCCCATCCAACCTGACAGAGCTTGAGAGGATCTGCAGAGAAGAATGGGAGAAACTACCAAAACACAGGTGTGCTAAGCCTGTAGTGCCATACCCAAGAAGACTCAAGGTTGTAATCACTGCCAAAGTTGCTTCAACAAAGTACAGAGTAAAGAGTCTGAATACTTATGCAAATTGTGATATTTCAGTTTTTGTATCAACCAATGTAATTTATATGGAAACGGCCGAAGCTGCTTTCTATAGCTAGCTAATGCCCGGTGTACACTAGCCTTCCCATTTATTTCCAATGGAAGGAAAGCGGCGAGGGATCTTTGGGGCGGTGTGAACGTGGTGTGGGAGGTGGTGAAAAATAAACTTTATCCAACTTTATGACAATGACTAATCATATCGAGTGGTTCCCATGACGGATTTGACGTTATGCGACCCAACGCAAAGATGGCTGACAAAAATACTAGGATGGAAGCAAATGTAAGTGATTATAACATCATAACAAATGCAAAAAAGGTACAGTTGAGAATAATGTGTTAGTTAGTGTAGAGAAAAAACAATTATGCATATTTTTTAAATCATAAAGTTAATTTATGAAAATGGCGATTCTGCAAGCTTAGCTGGTTGCTTTATGGGTGTTGTGACAGTATGAAATTGTAATTCTGGAAACAACCAGCAAACCAGGCTGTCATCTTGTGAACAGTGGATGTAAATAATCTAGCTAGCTAAAGCAGTTATTGCAAATTGAATGTGCAATTTTGTAAGCTTTTCTTGTTGATATTTGCCATGCAATGCAGATATATGAAATAACGTAGCTAGCTAACTATTTTCTTGCTTATTGTGCTGTGGAGGATAAAAATACCTGTATGCCTATGGATGTGTAGCTAGCTATGTAGCCGATCTGTGTATGGACCCTAAAACGTTTGGTATACATATTAGTTTGGGCGGTGCACAATTGACCCAGCGTCGTCATTGTAAATAAGAATTTGTTATTTAACTGACTTGCCTAGTTAAATAAAGGTTAATATATATATATATATAAAGAATTCTGAATGTGAGTCATTAGGGCATGGTCCGGGGTGAGCAGTATGTCCTGCGCAGCCAAATAATTGTAGTAGTAATCTTCATCCAAATCGAGGTTATTGATCACTGTTGTCCAGAAGCTATTTTCGGTCATAGGAAACTATTGCAAAAATATTATGTAAAAAGCTCAAATTAAAAAAGTAGCCGGTAAAACGTCCTCTATACATTCTAGCGCCATTCTCATTCACAAGCGGCTCCTGGCATTATGCTTAAAGCGGACATTGCCATTGGCAAATTTGAACACTGGAATATGAGATGTAATCTACACCTCAATTAGGATGCTAGACTCTGTACATTGACTCTGTACTGGTACCCCCTGTATATAGCCTTGCGACTGTTATTTTGCTGCTGCACTTTATTTAAATTTTTTACTTAACACTTATTTTTATGAAACGCTTTGTTGGTTAAGGGCTTGTAAGTAAGCATTTCACTGTAATGTCTACACCTGCTGTATTCAGCATTTCACTGTAATGTCTACACCTGCTGTATTCAGCATTTCACTGTAATGTCTACACCTGCTGTATTCAGCATTTCACTGTAATGTCTACACCTGCTGTATTCAGCATTTCACTGTAATGTCTACACCTGCTGTATTCAGCATTTCACTGTAATGTCTACACCTGCTGTATTCAGCATTTCACTGTAATGTCTACACCTGCTGTATTCAGCATTTCACTGTAATGTCTACACCTGCTGTATTCAGCATTTCACTGTAATGTCTACACCTGCTGTATTCAGCATTTCACTGTAATGTCTACACCTGCTGTATTCAGCATTTCACTGTAATGTCTACACCTGCTGTATTCAGCATTTCACTGTAATGTCTACACCTGCTGTATTCAGCATTTCACTGTAATGTCTACACCTGCTGTATTCAGCATTTCACTGTAATGTCTACACCTGCTGTATTCGGTGCATGTGACAAATACAATTTGATTTGAAATCCTCATTATTTAGTTTCGTGATTTTTAAATTTAAGTGGAATGATTTCTATATAGCCTACACTTCATGGCTATCGCCAGTTAATGCTTGAACTGATTGAATCTAGGCCTAAGAGTCCCACACTTTGTCATGTATATTTTATTTCATTTCAACATTAATATAAAACCCCAGAGGGAATGTCATAAAAACATTGTCAAGGCACATATAAATTAAACACAATGTAATGCTGTTATTAACCCACCCCTTCATTTGTCTTAGCCAAACCCATGTTAGGTTGCCTCTGACCAGAAAAGACACCTCTACGTCTGCATCTGTCATATCTCTGACTCTACATTTTAAAAATGACACTGTCTGAAATAAATTCCATAAAGTTATTTCTGTCCCAGCCTCTTCCCTGTGTGAAACAGTGACTCCCACCAGATCTAAGAGCCTGTATTGTACTGTATTACTAAGCAATGCTCCACATGCTCTTGTTTAAATTTGGGGTGGCATAGGTCATCGACACACTTATACCTCTACAGCTACATATGTAAGTACATTTTACATCAGGGTTCCCCAGCTGGTGGACAGAATTTGGCACATGGGTGGTTTTATTTTCAGAAACACCAGGAAATCAGTTCCAATGGATTTGAATTTGGAAATATGTTCCAAGCATTCCCTTGCATAATAGAGAGACATACAGTGCATTCAAAAAGTTTTCAGACCCCTTGACCTTTTCCACATTTTGTTACGTTACAGCCTTATTAGAAAATACATTCTATTTTTCCCCTCAATCTACCCCCATAATGACAAAGTGAAAACAGGTTTTTAGAATGGTTTCCAAATGTGTGTGTGTGTGTGTGTGTGTGTGTGTGTGTGTGTGTGTGTGTGTGTGTGTGTGTGTGTGTGTGTGTGTGTGTGTGTGTGTGTGTGTGTGTGTGTGTGTGTGTGTGTGTGTGTGTGTGTGTGTGTGTGTGTGTGTGTGTATCCATACGTAATAGTAAAACTAACTTAATCCACCCTAATAAAAATAGTACATTGTCAAAACAAAGAAAACTCCTACTTCTTCCTTCTTTTAGCTCTAGGACCTGAGAGGGTGGTACGGCTTGTGCCAATATTGCATGTAACTCCTTCGCTGAGAAATCTTTCAGCCCCAGGAGCCGCAATTACTATGATTTCTATATTCCTGGACTTTCTCTACAACTTGGCAGTGCCACTGATTACCATAGCTATAAATGCCACAAATTCCACTTTCTTACCTTTGAAATGTCAGGATCCTGCTGGTGAAAGGCAACCCCTGCCTCCTGCATTGTAGGCCTATCCACTACCATGGACTCTTCTAGTGCACCATTCAAACCCTCAACCCTTTTCACAGCTGCATATTAAATGCTCTGTACAACCCTGACTTTGGCCACATCATTCTCTTTCACCCTTGTGGGGCATTCAGAAGACGTGGAGTCATGGTTCCCACCTGAATTGCAACATGTCACATATTCATCACCTTTATAACACATAATATGATCCTTTCCACAACTTGGACATCCTAGCTTCTCACTTCTGCAAACACTTGCTACATTACCAAAAGCTTTACAATGATCACACTGTATTGGTCTTGGGATAAATGCTCTGACTATGTAGTTAATATACAGGTACCTTAACTACACTTGAGTAGGGTGAGACTCCATATCAAGAAACAAAAGAACAGATAGACTTCTCTTGTTCACCATTCACCACACGATTCATCGACGTGCTTCAATCACTCCAGGAATATCTTTTAATCTCTTCAAAATCGACTTCCCACCAGGTGCCAGATATAACCCCTTTGATGAGTGCCCTGTTCCGAAGAGCCACACACGACACTTCAAACTTATCAAATCCGTTAAGATATAATGCACGTTCCTTCTGATCTGCAGAAGCACAAGAAATCAAAACAAGCCTGCCTCTCGTGATCCTCACAGCCATCACTTTACCCAGCACTCTCTCCACCAGTTTGGATAACTCATATGGTTTCTTCAAGATTGGTACTCTGCTCAGCTGCTCCTCATTAACAAACCGTACTCCTACTAGATACAAAAGGTCATTCTCATCACTGTACACTACTTTGCTCCGGACAACACTCCAATTCTCCTTTATTCTACCGCCATTGTATTCAGAATCCACTTCATCATCCGCTTCCGCCATCTTTCGTTCTCCTCAAGACCGCACTCAATACGCTGTGTAGCGCCATAAGCAAAGAATTATGCTCATCCAGAAGCAGCGCTCCTAGTGGCTGTTTATTTTAATGCAATCTGTTTTACCTTATTTATACCAGCATGTCACCCCAGTTTTGAAAGTGCAGTAACTGCAGTTGACTGTGGTATTTTGAAGACAGTAATTGCAGAATAACTGCAGATGTAAATGTATAGAATTTAAACATAATTTCTTCCTGCTTTTAGTAGATACACGGTATAGATTGAGAATAATGTGGTTTAATTTCCAACCATACAGTGAAAACTAAACCACAGTTTCTAAATCCAAAGGCGCAACATTGCAAGACTTCCCGGAATGCTTGCGAAACAGACCAAACAGACCAGGCCAGCGTTTGAGAAGTGAACAATTCTTCCTTAGTTGTTAATATTCTTGATATCTAAAGGCACAGCCTATATTTGAGCCAATGTCTTAAAAGTTGAAGATGTTATTACTCCAACCTCGTGAAAGTGTCAAACTGACCCATTTTTATTTTAGTCAAAAAACAACTTTATATTGTAATGGAGCAGGTCTCGGACCATCGAGCCCGAGGTCCGGTGCGCTATCAACTGTGCAGCAAAAGCATGCTCGATTTCCGCGCTTATAAACCCAGGGTCGTAACACTACTCTCTCCTTTCAAAGAGCGCGTCCTCGCGCTAGCCTGCGACTCTACGTCTTACAAGAACGCGCTCACCGGCCAAGCACACACACTGTCGTGGATGCAAGGTCCGATCAATGTAATGAAACAGCAGAGAGCAGGTCTCGAACCTTCGAGCCCGAAGTCCGGCGCGCTATCGCCTGTGCCGCAAAAGCACGCTCGTGCGGCAGGGTCGATTACCGCGTTAATAACCCAGGTTCGTTACACTATTGAAGGAATGCCTTTGATTGCCTGCACATGCGCAGTTCTGCATGAGACGACGAACGTTAGACCCAAGACGTGTTTCTACGCATGAGTTTAGCTAGCCAACGTCGCCATGACATCGCCTACAAGTGTGATCAGGGATTTCTATTGGAGAAACAGTTTTAGCCTATCTTCATACTGTAATGTCTTTGACTAAACTATCCAACTTCTTCACTTCCTATGGTTTAGAAATTCATTTGCTGCAACAGTTCCCCATTTTATTGATTACCTGAAGGACATCCTGCGGAGGTACCCTGATGGAGGACAGATATTAAAGGTGACTTTGATAATCAATCAATCATGTAGTCATCTGTTCATTCTGTACACTTACGGTAAATGCCATTAAAGCCACTAGATTTAAAGAAGTAGTGTGAAGATCTTGTATTGTATAAGTTTGCCATAGCCCAATGTACTATCCAAGTTAAAGGAACCTATGTAAACGTCCCTACCCCTATCTGTGCTGTGACCAGGAGCTTATCCAGAATGCTGATGATGCCGGGGCGTCGGACGTGGTGTTCCTCCATGATGAGAGATGCTACGGCAGCCAGAGCCTCAAGACTGAAGGTTTGGGAAAGTACCAAGGTAGGGTTGTTTCATATTTGTGGAAGATTGAAGAGGGTCATTACATATCTGCACCCATTTTGATTTGAACAAAACCTTTCATACATGTTTGCACATGGTGGAAGTGGTCAGAAAGTGACCTTTTGGATCTGAATGCCAAAACAAAGTTGACCTGTTTTGCCTACCAAGAGACCTCCATGTCTTCATCACTGAAAAGATGAAGGTTTGAGTTTGATGTCGTTTGAAAGTTTACAAACAGAGTTGTCAAACTATTCTACAATTTCTTGCAAAACAGTTTTATATTTTAAAAAATGTAATTTTTTCAAAACCTTAATGTCAATAATCTACAAACCCGTAAACTAAGATTTTTCACATCTTCACAAATGTTGTAGCTTGAAAATGTTTGTATTGTGCCTGTCTTCGGTTGAGACACAGCATACTAATGAATACAGGGTGGGTGTTATTTCAATCATAGAATTAATAGAAAATACCTATCCATTCAGATCCCTGTAATTCAGCTAGTACACCATTTGACATTTAAATTGAATTAAACTTTAATTTCCAATTACTATCAGAAAGATGGCAATCGGTCCACAACACTGTCGAATGTCAACTTGAATGGGAATGTCTATTATTTTACATTTTAGTAATTTAGCAGACACCCTTATCCAGAGCGCATTCATCTTAAGATAGCTCGGTGGGAGAACCACATAACACAGTCATAGTAAGCACATTTTTCCTCAAAGTAGCTATCAGCAAAGCCAGAGCTAGTAAGGAGAAAAGAGTCACGAGCCAGTGTTAGTTCTTTTCAAATTGTAACTTTGGGGGGGGGGGGGCTGACAAATTATTTAAGATACTCTTTGAAGAGGTAGGGTTTCCGATGTATTCGGAAGATGGGCAGGGACTCTGCTGTCCTAGGTTCAGGGGGAAGCTGGTTCCAACATTGGGGTGCCAGGACAGAGCAGCCTTTTTATTTATTTATTTATTTATTTTATTTCACCTTTATTTAACAAGGTGGGCAAGTTGAGAACAAGTTCTCATTTACAATTGCGACCTGGCCAAGATAAAGCAAAGCAGTTCGACACATACAACAACACAGAGTTACACATGGAGTAAAACAAACATACAGTCAATAATACAGTAGAAAAATAAGTCTATATACAATGTGAGCAAATGAGGTGAGATAAGGGAGATAAAGGCAAAAAAAGGCCATGGTAGCAAGTAAAACACTGGAATGGTAGATTTGCAGTGAAAGAATGTGCAAAGTAGAGAGAGAAATAATGGGGTGCAAAGGAGCTAAATAAATACAGTAGGGGGAGAGGTAGTTGTTTGGGCTAAATTATAGATGGGCTATGTACAGGTGCAGTAATCTATGAGCTGCTCTGACAGCTGGTGCTTAAAGCTAGTGAGGGAGATAAGTGTTTTCAGTTTCAGAGATTTTTGCAGTTCGTTCGAGTCATTGGCAGCAGAGAACTGGATGGAGAGGCGGCCAAAGGAAGAATTGGTTTTGGGGGTGACCATATAGATATATACCTGCTGGAGCGCATGCTACAGGTGGGTGCATGGTGACCAGTGAGCTGAGATAAGGGGGGACTTTACCTAGCAGGGTCTTGTAGATGACCTGGAGCCAGTGGGTTTGGTGACGAGTATGAAGCGAGGGCCAGCCAACGAGAGCGTACAGGTCACAGTGATGAGTAGTATATGGGGCTTTGGTGACAAAACGGATGTGATAGACTGCATCCAATTTGTTGAGTAGGGTATTGGAGGCTATTTTGTAAATGACATTGCCGAAGTCGAGGATCGGTAGGATGGTCAGGATGTTTGGCAGCATGAGTGAAGGATGCTTTGTTGCGAAATAGGAAGCCGAATCTAGATTTAACTTTGGATTGGAGATTTTCGATGTGAGTCTGGAAGGAGAGTTTACAGTCTAACCAGACACATAGTTATTTGTAGTTGTCCACATATTCTAAGTCAGAACCGTCCAGAGTAGTGATGTTGGACAGGCGGGCAGGTGTAGGCAGCGATCGGTTGAAGAGCATGCATTTAGTTTTACTTGTATCAAAGAGCAATTGAAGGCCACGGAAGGAGAGTTGTATGGCATTGAAGCTCGTCGAGAGGGTTGTTAACACGGTGTCCAAAGAAGGGCCAGAAGTATACAGAATGGTGTCGTCTGCGTAGAGGTGGATCAGAGACTCTGGTTCGTGCCCAGGCTCTGTCGTAACTGGCCGCGACCGGGACGCCCAGCGGCGTCCGGGTTAGGGAGGGTTTGGCCGGTAGGGAAATCCTTGTCTCATCGCGCACCAGCGACTCCTCTGGCGGGCCGGGTGCAGTGTGCGCTAACCAAGGTTGCCAGGTGCACAGTGTTTCCTGACACATTGGTGCGGCTGGCTTCCGGATTGGATGGCGCTGTGTTAAGAAGCAGGGCGGCTTGGTTGGGTTGTGTATCGGAGGACGCATGACTTTCAACCTTCGTCTCTCCCCGTACGGGAGTTGTAGCGAAGAGACAAGATACTAAACAATTGGATACCACGAAATTGGGGAGAAAAAGGGGCAAAAAATAAAAAATAAAAAAAACTGAATACGGACACAGTATTGTTTCTTATCGATGGCGGTTAAGATATCGTGCTTGAACTGGGATGAACGGGACCTGCCCTTCCGTAGGGGGGAGGGCCAAGAGACCAGCGGTGGCATAACGAATGACTCTTTTTGGGGTGTGGGGTTTGGAAAGGAGGATCTGATGGTTCACGGTGTCGGAGGCAGTGGATAGATCTAGGAGAATGAGAACAGAGGAGAGAGAGTCAGAGAGCCTCCGTTACACAGAGAAGAGCCATTTCAGTTGCGTAGCCATCTCAGTTGCGTGACCCATCTTGAATATTGACTGGTTAGGGTTAAGAAGATCGTTCTGTGAGAGATAGCGAGAGAGTTGGTCAGAGACAGCTCAAGTGTTTTGGAAAGAAAAGAAAGAAGGGATAAGGTCTGTAGTTTTTGACGTCAGAGGGGTTGAGTTTCGGTTTCTTGAGGAGGGGATAGGGCTGTGGTGGTCATGAAATATTGTCAGAAGGTAATTATCATGCAAATGAGTGCTGGTCTCACGGTAATTTACTGTTAATTAACCAACATGTTTAGCATGCCTTTGGAACATCTACATTTAAAAAAATAATTCATTTTATATAGCCATCACAATAAAATCCATTATTTATTTAGTTGTGATAAGCCTATAAACCTGGGAATGTCTTAGAAATCAAAACATGAGGGCTGCATGATGCAACTCTATATTGATGATTTGGAAAAAGATGCACAAAAAAAGCATGCGTTCTGATCCAAGTGCTTCCAGTGAGAGAGCGAGAGAGAGGATTGCATTGCTGCTATGCTTGTGTAGCAAGAAAGTTCGGGTATATCTAATCAATAGAAGATGGAATTAAAATGACAGAATGAAAAGAAAGGCTACAACAACCAAAAGCCAACAGGTAGGTGTAACGGCGTTCTTCGTTTGTCGAAAGAGAGTCGGACCGAAATGCAGCGTAGTGGTTACTCATGTCTTTAATGAACAAAGATCGTGATACATGAAATAACTTATACATATACAAAAACAACAAACGGAACGTGAAACCTATTACAGCCTATCTGGTGAAACTACACAGAGACAGGAACAATCACCCACGAAATACAAAGCGAAACTCAGGCTACCTAAATACGGTTCCCAATCAGAGAAAATGAGAATCACCTGACTCTGATTGAGAACCGCCTCAGGCAGCCAAGCCTATACAACACCCCTAATCAGCCGCGATCCCAAATACTACAAACCCCAATACGAAAATACAATAACATAAACCCATGTCACACCCTGGCCTGACCAAATAATATAACGAAAACACAAATACTAAGACCAAGGCGTGACAGTAGGCTGCTATTTAGGCTATAATCCAGAGTTATTTGTAGGCTAACTGTAGGATGGTGAGAAGCGCAGTAACATTATGGCTAGCCTCAATTAGCCTAGTTAGCTAGCTTCTCAGTTTAATGCTGTCAAGACAGGTACTATGTAATCGGATGGGATGATAAATAACTAGCAAGAAGTTAGTCTAGTGCGAGATAACAGTGGTTGTGGTCACTCACGGTGCTCTGAGCATCTGGCTTCCGGCCAGCCAAACTGATTGAGTGTGCTCACATGCTCCCTAAAAAGACATTAGCTAGGCTAATGAAGAAAAAAAACTGGAAAGCGGCGGTATTACCCCGGGACAGTAGAGGGCAATGAGTTAGTAATAGCCATCTATGACCAAACAAGGAAGTGACGACACACCCAGACAAGGAACAGACGGGCGGGAGAATACAATTGTGTACACAGAGAGAAACTTGACTGGGAGGGGAAGATGGCGGAAGTGGATGCTGAGTTCGAATTTATCAGCGTGTTGTGTAAATTACTGAAGACGAATGTTTGAATGGACAACAGTAATATTGAAAACTGTAACAAAAAGGAAATTGTCAAATTGGACTAGACGAAACGTGTGTAAATGATGATGGCTTCTTGTTGAGATGCGTTTGAGTAAGGATGCATATGAGAAACCTGTTTGAGGTGTGGAAAATGGTGAAGTGTGTGCTTGGAAAAGTGGAGTCTGTCAGAGTGACCAGGAGTGGTCTTATTTTGATTAATTGTATTTCTGAAGAGTAGAGGAAGATTGCAGTGAGCCTCAAAATAATCCAGACAACAGAAGTTTTGTGTGTTGAACTTTGGAGTAGAGCACCCTTCAAAGGAGTCATCTCAGGGGTGACAACAGGTATTCAGGTTGAATACCCGAATTGAATTCGTGGTGTGATTGGTGCCCAGCGTCTGACCCGCTGGGTGAATGGAGAAAAATAAGAAAGTCTGTCGGCCCTGTTTTTTGATAAAGAGCAAATACCATGGGTGTTTTCTATTAAGAGAATGTGCCTTGTTAAAAGGCTAAATAGCACTAAAGGGGTAGGCAAAGGCACTATGTGTAATCCTGGGATTAAGTGTATTTATTGGTATAATTCTATAATGGCCTATAGTTATCTGTACTTAATCCTATAATGGCACATAGTAATATTATAGTCCAATAATGTCATGTAGCAATCTTATAATTGCCTATATTCATCTGTAGTTATTATTTTCTTGGAAATAATGTATAGGCGCGGCACCAATATAATTGATCCAAAGAACTAGAGGGGAGCGGAAACCCCGCCCAGAGGAAATAACTTAGATTTGGAAACAATGGTGGAGTAAAGCCGAGGGGATATGGTTATTTGCATAATGTGGAGGGACTATGAAACTTGAATACGCATGAAACTGTATAAAAGGAGTGGACTGAGAATGAGTCCGGCAGTTTGTCCATGGGCCAGCTCGGCTTGTTACTTTGTAATGAAGTCTATTTCAATTCAAAAGTTCCGGTACCTTAGAAATAGGATTGAGCGAATATTTCCACGACAATACCTACGGATGTGAAGCTTGGTTATGTAAGATACGCCATAAGAACTTTCGTCCCCAAACCCCTGCACTGTAAGAATGGTAAAGGATTTGGCCATGTTTCAAGTGTGTGCAGACGAACAGAGTATACTGAAGAAAGGTGCGTAGATTGACTACTGTGTTGCAATTGTGGTGGGGATAATGAGTTCCTAGAGTGCCCTGAAAGGATGAAGGAAATTGAGGTGGCAAGTTAGAGCGGTCAATCAAATCTCCTATGTGGAGGCGATTAAAATAATTGAGAAAACATGTGATGCTAGTGAAGAGATGGTAGTGGATACACCACAGCCTGTAGTAAATGTTTGCTGTCAGACAAAAGATACTCAGTGTATTAAAAATATGGATTTTGTTGCATTCATTGCCACAGTTATAAACTGTACAGCACAAGTCTCAAAGAAGTCGAAGAAACTAGACGTTATTGTGGCTGCAACAGAAAAGTTTTTGGCACTCATGGATTTTACATCGGCTCCAGAAGACCAGCCCTCCCAGGTCCCCCTTGAGCCTGTGTAGGGATCAGATCTGTTTTATTTATTTATCACAGGTGTCCATCTCAATGAACCTGGGCATACCTACAACTACTGCCACACTTGTTGTCGGAGAGTCATAGAGAATGCATTCAGTATCATGGCTGCGAGGATGAGGATTCCTGGTCGTCCAAATGAGTGTACACCTGAAAAGACTAAGGACATTGTGAAGGCAAGTGTGGCTCACAACTTCCTGTCCTCCACAGATGAAGCTCATGAGCTGAACACAAGATACTTGCCTCCCGCTTTTGCTGACACGCCCCTCCCTTATGGCAACTACCAACCTGGAGAGTTGAGAAGTGTTGTTGCCTGCCACAACCATCTCCAAGAGGCAAGGAGACTCTCTCGTTCCAGGACGACATGGCTTGCAAGTGAAACAAGTTTAGGGACTACTTCCTCTCCCCCCTGGACGTGTGCCATGGCAGGAAGACAACTCAACCCAACGCCAGCAAATCATGTAGAATAGGCCTTCATTTGGAATGCTCACGCACGCCTTGATGGATGCATATAGACTCAGTTATTTGTCTGCACTGTCAGCCAAAGTACTAAAATGTACCGTTTCATCTTAATAAAATTAAACCTGATTCTATGATGTCTTTGTACATGAATTTAGATTGAACTATACCACACAAGTAGAAGCCACAAATCTACATTGCCAGCACGTGAAACACCTTGTATTGAGATGAAGAAATGACAACAGCTTTTTCAGCACACAAACATTTATCTTGCTTCTGAAAGTAAATCACAATGCAATGTGTCTATGAACAGACATGTAAATAACAAGTGTCAGGAATAAAATGAGTCAGTGTAGATACAAATATTTATTCATAGAAAAAATATTACAAGTGTCTGCAACTTTGCTCCTTTCGTCTTTTCCTCAATCAATATTCTCCCAGTCCCTGCTGCTGAGTCCTTTAGATGCTTTTTGGCAAACTCCAAGCGGGCTGTCATGTGCCATTTACTGAGGAGTGGCTTTTGTCTGTCCACTCTACCATAAAGGCCTGATTGGTTGAGTGCTGTAAAGATGGGAGAACCTTCCAGAATGACAACCATCTCCACAGAGGTGGAGCTGTGTCAGAGTGAACATCGGGTTCTTGGTCGACTCCCTGACCAAGGCCGTTCTGCCCCGATTGCTCAGTTTGGGCGGGAGTCTAGCTCTAGGAAGAGTCTTGGTAGTTCAAAACTTCTTCTATCTAAGAATGATGGAGGCCACTGTATTCTTGGGGACCTTCAAAGCTGCAGAAATGTTTTAGTTCCCTTACCCAGATCTGTGCCTCGACACAATCCTGTCTTGGAGCTCTATGGACAATTCCTTCGACCTCATAGCTTGGTTTTTGCTCTGACATGGACTGTCAACTTATATAGACAGGTGTGTGCATTTCCAAATCATGTCCAATCAATTGAAGTGGAATCAAGTTGTAGAAACATGGATGATCAATGGAAACTGGATGCACCTGAGCTCAATTTTGAGTGTCAAAGCAAAGGGTCTGAATACTTATGTAAATAAGGTATTTCTGTTTTTTATTTTTTATACATTTGCAAAAATGTCTAAACCTGTTTTGTCTTTGTCGGGTATTGTGTGTAGATTGAGGAATATTTTTTTTGTTCATCCATTTTAGAAAAAAGGTTGTAACGTAACAATACTTTCCAAATGCACTGTATGTATGAAAGGTTTCTTTAAAATCACAAGGGATGCAGTCGAAGTGATTGAAATCATATGGAACGACCCAAAATAAATAACTTGAAATTGAACCTTACATTACAAGGGCTCACTGTTGATTAGACAGCCAACATGGTGAATTTTCTCTTTAACAGTGGTTTATGAAATGTCCATTTTACTTCAACATTACACTACAACACTAATACATACATCAGAAATTAATAAAATACAGATCAATCTATATGTCTGAGGCTGACTTGGTCTCATTGCATGCTGACTGCTAGGCAGAAAATGTAGTAAGGGTTTTCCACAACATCAGATTAACAGCAGGGCAACGTGCCCAGATTAATGTGTATACTACTATGCAAGCTAGATATACTCAGGGTTTTTAAAGCTAGCCAGCTTCTGTTAGCTTCACATTCCAGCTCAGGCTTCATCCATGTTATGAAGGTGGATATTGATTGTGTACCTGCCTCTTACTCAAGCCTGGGCAGTAACTGCTCGTTCATGTCGCACGTGGCTAGTCGAATGCCAAACTCTAAATTGAAACGTCAATTCATGGGTGAGTCAGTGCCACTTTTTTTCATTTGTACTGAAATCAAAATGAAAAAAAAGTTATCTTGAAGATTCAGCAGGCTATGGTATGAAATAGACTGTTAGAAGTGCCTTCTTTATTTTATTACGTATTGTTAATGCTGTCTTTTTTGTTAGCTTTGGTGTACTTATCAATGCACGAGCACCTTTTTTCACACTCCTATCGATAAAATAATTGTATTAATTCATACAAAAGTAATACTGTGCTGAAGTTTCAAATGCATTCTGTCATTACTAAATGTGTAATGTGATAGGTATTTTAACATGACTATTTTTTTAACACAAAAAAAACATTACACAATATTTTGTCAGTTGTCTTCCTCAAATGAAGGGGATGATGACACAATCCTTGCGAGATGGAGGGAATGGAATAACAATGGTCCTTCATTCAGGATAAATGGAGTTAGCCCTTAGCCTGCCTTGGAGCAGGTTAGTTCTGAAGGATTTGTTGCCATAGAAATGTACCTGGCTAAAAGTTGAGCCACTGGTTATCCAGAGTTGAACTCCGAGTGGACCAAAGTTATCTCGCTAACTCGTCAAATCTCATTTATAGTATACCGCTTTGATTTAGAATTTTAATCATCATGCTGGAATGCAGAAATATTAGTGGTCACTTGCTCTGAGCATCAGGAAACATTCTCTCTCTGGCTCACACAGAGCCACCAGCAAATGTGTGGCAATCTGGCATTAGGGAAAAAAAGTACCACACTTTATATGCTCCCAACAATGTAATGTGTAAACCTGGCACTTGCCCCAGTACTTTTCAATCTGGTGTAGCGGTGCCCCATCACTTGATTTGGTTGAATAAAAAATATTGGTATATTGGACTGTTGTCATGTCTGTCAGCAGGTCCTAATGTATATGTAATGAATACTCAGGGAGAAAAAGGTGTATATTCACGTGCAGAGTGCGGCAGGTGTTTATTTCACCTTCGCAGAAGGTAGGAATCGTGGTCATAGGCAGGCAATGGTCATACACAGGTAGGCAAACAGGCAGGTGAATCAAAGCAAGGACTGAAGGCTAACTGGTTCTCACAAATGAGCTAGGAAAAGGCTTAATAGAGTCAAAACGAACAATACCTCACAAAGGCACGAACGGAATGAACTGAACTAAATAAGGAGTTGATGAAACCAGGTGAGTAACTAACAGGTGGAATCAATGAACAAAAATGAGAGACAGGGCTACGTTCAAGAACACAGAAACAGAACACAAGGTTGACTAAGAAAATAAATACAGAACATTACAGTATATGAATATCTGACTGTTGTCTTGTCTGTCAGCAGGTCCTAATGTGTATGAATAACTGACTGTAGTTCTGTCTGTGACCAGGTCCTGCACTGTATGCCTTCAACAATGCAGAGTTCACAGCAGAGGACTGGGAGGGAATCACGACCACAGGCCGGAGCATCAAACGCAAAGATCCAAACAAAGTTGGCAGGTTTGGGATTGGATTCAACTCTGTCTACCACATGACAGGTGAACCCCAAAGTATTTTTATCACCATAAAGAATCAAACAATGAGCATGCAATAGCTACTGTATTTCACAAGGTGTGGTTGATATGCTAAAATCCATAACACAGCGCATGGATCTACAGTGACAAGAACAAGTATGTGAACCCTTTGGAATTACCTGGATTTCTGCATACATTTTACATACAATTTGACCTGATCATCATCTAAGTCACAACAATAGACCAACACAGTGTGCTTAAACTAATAACACACAAATTATTGTATTTTTCTTGTCTATATTGAATACATACTTTTTCCAACCTACACTGTGAATGTTTAAGTTATGTTAACCACTAGGTTAATGACTTCTCCAAAAGCTAATTGGAGTCATGAGTCAACTAACCTGGAGTTGAATCAATGAGACGAGATTGGAGATTTTGGTTTGAGCTGCCCTGCCCCATTAAAAAAAACTCACTAAATTTGAGTTTGCTATTCACCAGAAGCATTGCCTGACGTGAACCATGCCTCAAACAAAAGAGATGTCAGAAGAACCTAAGATTAAGAATTGTTGCCATGCATAAAGCTGGAAAGGGTTACAAAAGTATCTCTAAAAGCCTTGATGTTCATCAGTCCACGTTAAGACAAATTGTCTACAAATGGAGAAATTTCAACACTGTTGCTACTCTCCCTAATAAGAGTGGCCTTCCTGCAAAGATGACTGCAAGAGCACAAAGCAGAATGCTCAATGAGGTTAAGAAAAATCCTAGAGTGTCAGCTAAAGACTTACAGAAATCTCTGGAACATTCTAAAATCTCTGTTGACGAGTCTGCAATACATAAAACATTAAACAAGAATGGTGTTCATGGGAGGACACCATGGAAGAAGCCACTGCTGTTCAAAAAGAACATCTGAAGTTCGCAAAAGAGCACCTGGATGTTACATAGCGCTACTGCCAAAATATTCAGATTAAACTAAAGTTGGGTTGTTTGGAAAGAACACAACATTGTGTGTGCAGAAAAAAGGCACAGCACACCAACATCAAAACCTCATCCCAACTGTAAACTATGGTGAAGGGAGCATCATAGTTTGGGGCTGTTTTGCTGCCCCAGGGCCTGGACAGCTTGCTATCATCGACGGGAAAATGTATTCCCAAGTTTATCAAGACATTTTGCAGGACATTTTGCAGGAGAATGTACTATCTGTCCGCCAATTGAAGCTCAACAGAAATTAGGTGATGCAACAGGACAACAAAAGTAAACAGAACCGTAAACAGAAAAGTAGACAGAAGTAAATCAACAACAGAATGGCTTGAACAGAAGAAAATACGCCTTCTGGAGTGGCCCAGTCATTCCTGACCTCAACCTGATTTGAGATGCTGTGGCATGACCTCGAGCAGTTCACACCAGACATCCCAAGAATATTGTGGAACTGAAACAGTTTTGAAAAGAGGAAAAATTCCTCCTGACCTTTTTGCAGGTCTGATCTGCAACTACAGAAAACGTTTGGTTGAGGTTATTGCTGCCAAAGGAGGGTCAACCTGTTCAAATCAAATTGTATTAGTAACGTACACATGGTAAGCAGATGTTAATGTGAGTGTAGCGAAATGCTTCTGCTTCTAGTTCCGGCAGTGCAGTAATATCTAACAAGTAACTTTTACGGGCAGTTTTACGACCTTACAACCACGTCATAAATACCACAGAGAGACTCCCTGACCATGTAATTGAGAGAGCATTTCACAGTAAGACAAAGGGATTCTCCCGCCCAATTTTACTACGTCCCAGAATTTGAGAATTGAACAACCACTCCTATTTTGGAGAATGTGTAAACGGTCGGTGGAGAAGCCAGCTACGACCCGGTCCATTTTGTTTCATGTTTGTGACCTCATGATAGGCAATACAGCTACATTACCCAAACTCTGTTCATACAGGTCCCTCAGTTATGAGGTTTGCATCTAATTATTGTATAAAATGAATGAGTAAAGATGAAACTATTTGCGAAATGATAACTTTTAAAATGAGAAAATCGTCTTCCCTGTAAAGTTTAACTAAGTCAGTAGCCACACCCAAGTGAATTGGCATTGGTTGGAAATTATTTCGACATTTCTATAAGAGCCCCAGTGACCCAATTCATGTTGAATTAAGCAAACCCCATCGTGAGCTGTGGTGGAGAATAGTTGAATATCCACTCTACATAACAAAAAGTCACTCAAGTTCCGAATACCGCAAGGATTTGTCCTCACGTTTAAAAGGGCTAATTCTAATGTCAAAAATACAGGCCAGGAAACGTGGGAGCTTGCTATACACGTGAAATGGTATGAACTCTGAACTAATGATCGCTCAAGAAGTGAGTCCTAGATGACAGCCTAACAGACTGTAGCTGGAAAGGTAGCAAATCTAATACGAGAACACTGACTGACGTAGATGAATCTCCAGAGAGAGATGAACCTCTCAGACCACGTGAACCTCTCACACGACGACCCGGAAGATTCCACAAAGAACATGGCGACATAGACTGGGCAAACTAGAGCCTCACATCACCAACTCAACAATCGAAACCAGCTTCACATAAATGCAATGCATTGCTTTTCCGAATGAGCTATCGTTAGTGGCATATGTATTTATGTGAGAATATCTTCCCAGGTCCAATAGAGACTCATGTTTCTTAGCCTTCCTTCCAAAACCCCTTCTCTTCTCTGAATCTATTGTTATAACCAAACTGTTTTTGTTTAGTCCACTAGGGATGGTATAATGTTATTATGTATTGTATATTCTGTAATTGTTTAATTAGTTAGTAATTAAATAAGTGAGCCAATTGGTGTAAGGACGATTTATAGTAAAGGCTGGGTTTCGTGCATATAACCAACATTTTACGATGTTCAGATGAGACTGACGAAGGTAATAATAATAATTAATTAATAGAAGACTAATTGATCAGATATTAAAATATCTGAAGTGTTATATTCTGAAAATTATAACTTTAATCTGAACATTTTCTGTGGTGCCCCGACTTCCTAGTTACTTAAATTTACATGATTAGTTTAATTAGGTAATGATAATTAGAGATTTGATTTGATAAAATAACAGTGTTCACCTTTAATGATACTAAAGACACATGGGTGAATGAGAATAAGTACATATAAATATATGGATGAGCAATGGCCGAGCAGCATAGGCAAGGTGCTACTTGTTGTTAATTGTTTACTCCATGTGTAACTCTGTGTTGTCTGTTCACACTGCTATGCTTTATCTTGGCCAGGTCGCAGTTGCAAATGAGAACTTGTTCTCAACTAGCCCACCTGGTTAAATAAAGGTGAAATAAAAAAATTAAAGAAATAGATGGTATAAAATACTGTATATACATATGATATGAGTAATGTAAGATATGTCAAATCAAATTTTTGTCACATGTGCCAAATACAACAGTAGTAACTGTATACTTATTTTCCACCATCATTTCTAAATAAATTCATTAAAAATCCTACAATGTGATTTTCTGGATTTTTTTCTTCTCATTTTGTCTGTCATAGTTGAAGTGTACCTATGATGAAAATTACAGACCTCTCTCGTATTTTTAAGTGGGAGAACTTGCACAATTGGTGGCCAACTAAATACTTTTTTGCCCCACTATAGTGTGGAAACCTATATTATACACAGGAAGATTTACAGCATTTCATTCATACTGATCATCTGATCATTTCTAGATGTGCCATCCATATTCAGTTCCAAGTACCTGGGCTTCCTGGATGCTCAGGACAAGCTGTTTGAGGAGGATGGAGGCTTCCGGTGGTGTCTGGAGAACAAGGAAGACCAGATAACTCTCCTGAATCTGCAGGATCAGTTCCAACCATTCAGAGATGTTGTCGAACTAGTCAGTGGCCAGAGATGGAATGACATCATCCAGGAGGAGTAGCACTTTAAAGGGACACTCTTTAGGTTTCCTCTGCGCAGTGAGGCCTCAGAGATCTCAGATAACCTGTATGACTACCACAAAGTAGTTCAGCTTTTCGAGAGCTCCATTGCAGATGCAGACATAATCCCTCTGTTCCTGAGGAACGTGTCATCAGTCTCTTTGCAGCACATTAACACGAACCTGTCCGTCAACACCCGGCTCTCAGTGAGCTCATCCAGTCCCACAGCTGATCCAACTCTGAGGCCCAGGAGTGATTCAAACATCAAGGGCTCAACCTGCTTCAAAACCATCCCAAAACCATACCTCCAACAGACAAAGACCAGGTGGCTTGTGACAACATGTTGCATGAAAGACGGAAATGTACCAAAGCTAGATTCACTTGCCAAGAAGCTAAGTTTCCGCCCTCATGTTGATTTGGCGTTTCCGTGTGGCCAGGAGAATGTCCTGACTGAGCGCAGACTGAGCTGCTTCCAGCCCCTTCCTAACAAGGACTCCAACAAGACTGGACTCCCGGTCCATGTGAATGCCTGCTTCGGCCTCACTGACAACAGAAGACACATCAAGTGGCAGGAGGAAGACCAGAAGTATGATGAAGCTGCAATGTGGAACGAGCTGCTGGTGAAGGAGGTTCTCCCTCACACATACCTCCTGATGCTGCAGGATGCCACCAACCTAGCCAAGACCACCACACTCCCCGTCTCAGCTGTGTACAAGATCTGGCCAGACCTCAGTCAGACCAGAGACAAATGGCATGGGATTGCTGAGGACATTCTACAACGTCTGTTTAGACAGAACACTGCGGTCTTCTCTCTAGCTGAAGACAAAAAACAGTTTGTTTCTCCTGCCGAGTCTGTGTGTCCATCCAATGACCCCAAGGCATCTGAAATGATGGCTGCCGTGACCAGGACCTTGATTGCAGGAGGAGAAAAGCTTGTCACCTTCCCAGATCATGTCTCCAGAGCTGTCCAGCAGGCTTTCCCAAACCGTAACACTCTGAAATGGGTGACTCCAGCTCTTGTAAGGGGTGTTCTCCACAGAGATGCCATGTCCAACCTCTCCATCGATGACAAACGGTCTCTGCTGCAGTTCATCTTGAGCGATGAGAAATACCACAACCTCAGGGATCTGAAGATGCTGCCTCTCAGCGACAGGACTTTCAAAACATTCACAAATGAAGAGAAGGACATTGCTCTTATTGACAATGATTCATTTCCAATGTAAATTCTTAATAATCTAAATATACAGTGCAGTATTTTTCACAGGGATAATCCATGCCTTTTTTTCAATAAACAATTTACAAGTCTTCTCATCATTCAGAGTGCTGCTGCCAGGTTACAAAGCCCTGTTTCTGCCGGATGATCTCAGCGACACTAGCATCCACCATTTGAGGCAACTAGCTAAAACAAGTAAGATAATATATTGTTCAATATTGTACAAATTCTGAAAGGTTTGTGGAATTGCAAATACCTGCATGTTTTTTACATGGTTATTATTGCCATATCTCTGTCATTTTAGAGAAATTCAACGTATTCAATGTGGATGCTGACATCGTGGCTACATTTGCCAAGAAGAGTCTCCCAAAGGACTGGGAACAGACAGATGGTCATGTCACCTGGAAGGTAGGGAGTGGCCAGCACCCACCCTTGAGGTGGCTCAGAGAGTTCTGGAAATGTCTCAACACTCACTGGGGATATCGGAGATGTTTTGAATGCATGCCACTGATACCCATCGAGCCTCTTCACGATACTAGCCAGTCTGTCAAACTTGCAAGACTACAACAGAATCCAACCACAATTTTTCGGGAAAGCAAACAAACCATCTTATCAGACAAAATCGAGAAAGTGATAAATAGTGTTGGGGGAACAGTGGTGAACAGAGATAAATGCCTGAAGCACCGAGATCTTGACTCGTACGTACTACCACCATCGCCTCAGAACATTCTACAGGTGTTCATGAACTTAGCTGCCAGTCAGGTCATCAGTGGAATCAGTTCTGCTCCTCACCATGAGAAAGAAGAACTCAAAGCCTACCTATCTAATCTGAATCCTCTCACAGTCCAGGAGCGAGATCTGCTCTCAAAGATGCCTCTCTTCCAATCAATGGCCAGAGAATACGTTGCCGCCCTATCCAAGCAGGCGGTGGTTCTGAGTTCCACCCCAGCTCTCCCCACAGAGCTCCCCATGCTGCATTCCATTGTCCGGTGTGCAACTGAGGCTGATCGCAAGCTCCTATTGTTGCTCAAGGTTGATCTCCTGGAGACCGCCCAGGTGGCCATTTATTTGGTTGATGGAGTTGAGAGGAAGTCTTTCAAGAAACAAGAGACTGAGAGAATCATGACCTGGATTTTACAGCATGGCAGTATCCTCTTCTTACAGAATGGGACCTTGTACAGAAAATGTAAGGATTTGAGCTTCATCGAAGTAGATGGAAAATTGAAGAAGACTTCCAGCATTTTTGATCCAAACAATAAAACCTTCCAAGTCCTTTTTGAAAGAGATTTTTTCCCTCCAGCTGTGTTCACCCAGACTCTCCAGAGATGCTTGACGGCTTAACACGTATTGGATTGCATACAAAGGAAATGGAAGTCTCAGCAGACAACGTGTTGCATATTGCCACCCATATTGAGAAATCACGTGTTCACTCACAAAGGGCTTTCAAAAAGGCAGAAGCACTTCAAAGACTATTGAATGACAATGACTTGCTTTCCCAGTTCTCTCATCAGCAGCTGCAGCACCTCTCACAGCTGCAGTGGGTCCCTTGTGAGAATCCTTGCATCACGAAAGAAAAGAACAAGCGGAAAAGTTTCTATAAGCCAGAGGAGATACGACATTCGGAGTACAAGAGCATTGTAGGGCATCCTTCATGACATCAAACAGACCATTGAAGAAAGGTCCCAACCATTTGGCGAACCCTCAGAGCTGAAAGTGTCAATAGCCATTCTGAACTGGATGTGGAGAGAGAAGAAGACCGTCAAGGTCAATATCCCTGTGCCGGTCATGGCAGGGAGTCAGAGATTTACTCTGCAACCTCCAGAGTTAATTGGAATAGAGCAGTGTGGGCAGTCAGAACCCATAACTCTGAGGATCAAGAACATCCTGAAGGAGTATGATGAAGAGAATGACATATTCAAAGAGCTCATTCAGAATGCAGAAGATGCTGGAGCAAACACCTGTAAGTTCATGGTGGATTTCAGAGACCACAAAGACCCAGCGGACAGCCTCATAGACCAAGGCATGTCCCTCTGTCAGGGACCATGTCTCTGGGCCTTCAACGACGAGCTCTTCACTGAGGATGATTGGAAAAACATTGTCAAACTCGGATCTGCCTCAAAAGAAAACAAGGTTGAAAAAATAGGGAAGTTTGGACTTGGATTTAATGCTGTGTACCATGTGACTGATATTCCTTCAATCCTCAGTGGCAAGGGGCTTCTGATACTTGACCCAAATGGTACACACCTGCAAAAGCACATGCAAATACTGGAATCAAACTGGACTTATCTCGGGAGCAGCTTCTGCACAGGTTTCCTGGACAATTCAGACCATATGAGCGCATTTTTGATTGCAATCTTTCAAAAAAGAGCACTCAGAAATTCTACCAGGGCACGCTCATTAAACTACCTTTCCGGACACGAGAGGAGGCTGTCAAGTCAGAAATCAGCGGAAATGTGTATGACAGCGATGGCATAGTGAAATTTCAACAGAAACTGATCAACTCACAAACTCATCTCCTCTTTCTGAAGAACATCAAGATGGTATCTCTTCAAAACCTCCCGAGCGACGGTTCCACTCCTCCTCAAGATGACCAAATTGAGACGCTTTTCACTGCCACCAGAAAAGTTGTGAGCACATTCAAGATTCCAGAGGACACTCCTCCAGGAACGATGCAGAATGATGCTCTGAAATCTCTGATGAAGCAATATGCGAAATGCCAAGAGGTCATTGACTGCCATAGCGCCAACATAGCAGAACTAACTCAACAACATTGTGATGGATCTGATGTCCAGTTTTGGCTTCTATACAATTGCTTTGGGACACAAAATTCTTTACAAATGGTCCAGACAGACAACAAGCATACAGTGTTCTCCTTGCCAATAGGAGGTGTTGCTGTACCATTAAACAAAGAACCACAGACTGGGAAATGGGTCCCAGGAGACACCAAACAAGTTGGCCAGGCTTTCAGCTTCCTCCCCCTCTCTGTTGCCACAGGGCTCCCGGTGAACCTGAATGGATCCTTTGCTGTGACCTCTAATCGGAGAGGTCTGTGGGAGAGTGGAGTGAAATATGACTGGAATAGAGCTCTCCTGCAGGATGCTGTTACAACTGCATATGTCACTACACTACTAGTGTTGAAGAATATGTCAAAAAATGGAGACCTTCAACGTTACCCGTACTACACCTTTTGGCCCAATGAAAAGAATGTGAGCAAGACCTTCAAACCCCTGGTTGATGAATTTTACTTTGCCATCACTCAGCACTTCTCTGGCAAAGCTCTGGAGCTCTTCAGTGACGGGGACAACTGGTGCTCAATGTGCAATGCCAGATTTCTGCACCCAACCATTCAAGAGGACAAAGCTGTAGGAGAGCTTGCAATGAAGGTTTGTCAAAGGTTTCCAAATGCATCTTATCATGTTGTCCCACTGCCATCGTGGGTGAGACAGAGCTTCATACAGACCGACTTTGATACGATTCTAAATCAGAGAACATTTGATTGGGAAACATTTTACCAAAACGTGGTATTCAACAACCTGAGCACTATGGACCAGAAGAGTAGGAACGCTCTTGTACTGCATGCTATTGACCTGAATGACGATGCCATTGACAATCTACTGAGGAGCTACCCATGCATTCCTACAAAGAAAAGTGGACAACTCCAGTTCATCAAAAAACTTGTGAATCCCCCTGGAAAAGTAGCATGCTTCTGTTTGAGCAAGAGGAAGGACGGTTCCTTGGGGGGACCAAAAATGACTTCTGTTCCTCTAAAAGGATTCAACGTCTGTCAGAACTGGGGATGCTGAGTAACCATCTCCTTTTGGAGGACATCACAGAGAGAGCAGAGACCATTGCCAGCATTTGGCAAAAAGAAAAAGGGAAAGCATACAAGCATCTTCATTGCATCCTGGGGCTGATGAGGGACTCCTTACAGGATAAAGCCTCACCTCACTGGGAGACTCTGAGAAACACAGAGTTCATTCCAGCATGTGCTCCAGTGAATACATGGGAAGGTAAAGATGGAGCAGTCAGGCTTCAAAAGCCTACTGACATTTACAGTGACTGATGTCGCCTTCTAGTTGACATGACACAGTCTGTGGTAGACTCTTCAATTTTGAAAATACACAGTGATGATGCAGTGCTACGCATACTGGGACTTTGTGAAAGCCCTTCACTTGAGACAGTTCTTCAGCAGCTGCAGGAAGCATCCAAGCACACA
Organism: Oncorhynchus keta; assembly: GCF_023373465.1. NCBI lineage: Eukaryota > Metazoa > Chordata > Actinopteri > Salmoniformes > Salmonidae > Oncorhynchus > Oncorhynchus keta. The sequence continues at coordinate 29,755,762 of NC_068432.1, forward strand.
CAAACATTTGACAAACAGATGCTTTTCAACATTGCCCTTGAATGCTACAGATTTTTGAATGAATGGCTGCAAGGAATCCACAGCCATTTTTGAGAGGGCACACTCATTCCCCTTCATCCTGATTGAAGACAGATTTGTGGATGTGAAATCGGTGGCAAAAATTGAGAATTTTGAGGCTAAACCGTATCTTCATGTCCTTCCTTGTCCAGTTTCAAAGAGCTCTGGAAATGTGTAGGCATCCACTGCAGGGCCCAGCACTGTGTGTGTACAACAACCAGGTATTTTCTGAAGCTGATCTGAGAGGCATTCAACAGCTGGGAGAAGGTGGAAAGCACAACATTCCAGGGAAAACTGGAAAATATGGACTTGGATTTAACTCAGTCTACCACCTGACTGACTGTCCTTCGATCCTAACCGGTGACAAATGGCTCTGCATATCTGATCCCAATCTGAAGTATGTTGAAGGTGGATCACGAGAATCACCTGGTCACAAGTACACTCTGAAGAACGAATTGAAGAACACCTTCATGGATGTTTACAATACATTTCTCCCAAACGAATTCGCTCTTGAAAAAAGGCACCATGTTTAGGTTGCCTATCAGGTTGTGTGCCATGGCAAAAACCTCAAAGATATCAAACAATGTTGTCAATGACAGAGATATCAATGAACTGTCTTCTGCTCTCCGTGAAGACCCTGAGGGATTGATTCTCTTCTTGAAGAACATCAGGAAAGTACAGTTCCATGAAATCATGAAATCAACACAAACACAGGAACGCTTAGAATTACTTTCTCGATTGAAAAAAGTATTTCTGAGAAGAGTCATGCAGAAAAGGTTCATTTCCAAAACCACGTACAACAGTCCCTGTTGTCTGATGGACCAACAACACCACATGAAGCCATTTACAATATCAAGATTTCATCATCTGATGAAAGGCAAAGCCAGTGGATCATTGCAGAACAGTTTGGCTCATTTAAAGGAAACACTGATATGAAAGGAGAGACTGGCAGAGTTCCCCAGGCATCTTTGGCAGCATGTGTAAGTTCTCATTGTAAACAGGATGACTTCAGTGGGCAAGTGTTCTGCTCCCTGCCCTTGCCTGGTAGAACTGGACTTCCACTCCATGTAAACGGACACTTTCAGGTAGATTCTTCCAGACGGGCACTCTGGAAAGAGGATGGGAAAAGTTTGAAGACTGATTGGAATGAGTCTCTGAAACGGAACATCATTGCCCCACTCTATGCTGGCCTTCTGAATTACATCTGCAACCTAAAGAAAGTGAAACCCAATTCCATACATCTTATTAATTCAGTCCTGGACAGCTCCTACTTGTCCTTCTTCCCCACAATTACCAAAGACATTGGCCAAGATTGGCATGAAATGATTCATGAAGTGTACAGGTCAGTCAATGAAAAAGAAATCTGTGTTTTTCCAGTACTACGCAGATCAACTTGTCAAGTCCAACCCCAGTCAATGACACACCTGACAAATGTAAAGGAGTGCACTGTTGACTGGTCAAGTGTGAGAAAGACAGTACCAACTGACACTCCTCATTTAACAAGCATGGAGAACAGCGTATCATTTTCTATTTTAGAAGATATTGGAATGCAGTTGGTTCCTTCATCCACAAAGATGACAAAAATATGGACCTGCTTCAAAACAGCTGGAATTGATGTGGAAAGAGTCAGTCCTTTGACGGTGGGAAACTACCTGAGGAAGAAACCACTGAATGATCCAACTCAAACTGAAATGGGTTTACCTCTACCCATTGGGCAGACTTTGATCAAAGACAAAGAGAGATGCTCCAAGCTCTTGGAGTACTGTATCGAAGATGTTGTAGTTAGCAAGAACACTTCCAGTTCAGAGAGCGGACTTCAAATAGCTGCTAACAAAAAGCATTCCAGATCACTCAGTGGACTTCCACTCCTTCTCACTCAAGATCAGATTCTCAGAGTGTTTGATCCTGAGTCTCCCAAGCTTCTGTCAACATTTTACGGATTGTTCCATGGACATCAAGAGGATTTTGCTGATTACACAAACAACATCAATCATGTTGAGGTTCTAGAAGATGGGAACTTTCTTGAGAAATTGACAATTCCAGTCACAGTTAAGTATTTGAAACCTATACTTCTGCAACTCCTTCAAAACTGTGAAACTGATCCACACAGTAGGTTACATGTACCAGACGAGACAATGCTCTCATGGCTGAAAGCGCTTTGGAAATTCTTTGATGGTCAAGTCAAATTAGCAGCTAAGAAGGGTGAAGGTGATAATCAGGCTCTGAGGGACATCAAGGAATTGTTCTCTGACTGCCCTATTTTGCCAGTTGTGTGCCCAAGACTTAACAAACATGTTCTCCAAACAATGAGGAAAATGTCCAGTGTGATTGACGTTGAATCAAAAGAAGACATGTCATCTATCCTCCTGAAACTTGGTCTCATGAAAATAAACATTCAATTCTTCAGACATGTGGACCAACTGCTGTATCAACATCTACTCCCTGAGCTCTTGAAGACAAGTGACTGCAGTGCTGTGTTAGACCAAGTCCACCAGCTGAAACATTCAGAGTTTCGGCATCTGTCTAGTAATGAGTTGATTAAACTACTACAGTTTCTGCAGTCTGGGATGTGCTCATCTAAAAACAGACAGGGCTACCAGAGAAAGCTCAAGTCATTGCCATTATTTGAAACCATACAGGGTAAACGGCAGCGGATTGATGGACAACCAAATGTATTCAACCTCAAAACAGAGTTCAAGGAAAGCTTTCCAGATTTGTACATGGCAGATGACAACAACATCTTCCTCAAATATAACTATGAACATGAGAGCTTGTCAGACAACCTGAGCATTAAAATCTTAAGTGATTTGGAGTACTATGTACAGTTTATTCTGGCTTTCCTACACAAGCTAAACGAAAACCAAATTATTCTCTCTGTCCAACTGTTGTTGTTGCTACAATTAAAACCCAACTACAAGTACCATGAAAAAATCATCTCTACAATGAAACATGTGAAATTCATTCGGAACATCAATGGGAATCTGCAGATGGCCTCTTACTACTTTGATAAGAATGAGAAGTTGTACGAAGTCATGCTGCCGCAAGAGAGATTTGTGCCAGAAAGCTTCTGGAAAATATTCCCAGATGGAGGGATCATATCTCATAAGGTTCAAGCAAGGAAACTGCTCGAAGAACTTGAAATGAAGTGCACTGTGTCAGATGAGGAGATAATTGAGTTTGCTCAAAAAATTGAATTGGATGCCAAAGTCACTGCCTGCCTCCAAGAGCTGAAACTAAAGTCGTCTACATTGTTTGAAACTATTTTGAAAAGGGATGACGTAAAGCTAGCACCAAACATTCTCAAAATTATTTCTGACATTAAGTTTGTTTTTCCTGTGGAAATTCAAAAGAGATTGTGCAGCTACCACCCGTCATTTGCTGGAGAGAGGACTGTAGTTTCAATCAGAGGTTGTTTGCTTGGAAAAGATCTCTACAAGTCCCTGATTTGGACAACCATGCCAATACTGCACTTATGAAGGTTTATTGAAAAGCATATAACAATGATGATAGAAGCAGGCACTGTTGAACAGCCCCCTCCGGAACGTGTGATAGAGAACCTCAGAAACATCTGTCAGTCACCATGCCAAACTCCTGACTTGGTTGGAACCCGAGCTGAAGTGTTCCGGACATCTTACACCTATCTACAAACAATAGAGTTTGACCCCAAGCTGTTGTCTGACCTCCCTGTGGTGCTGGTGGAAGAAGATTCTACTCTTGTAAAGACCAAGCAAACAGCTCTGGTATTGCCTCACGACGTGAAGTTTAGGCCATATTTGTATTGCATTCCTCCAAAGGATGTTAGGTATTCAGAATTCTTCAAGAAAATTGGCATCAAAGACGAGCCTACTGCAGAGCAGTACTGCAACGTGCTACAAGAAATCCATGCAGATTCCACCGACAAGCAAATCCTTCAACCAAATCAGGAGGAAACTGTCAAGTGTGCTGTAGAGCAGCTTTTTTGTCTGATTAGGAGATTGGAAGAAAATCATTTGACCTCAGAACTTCCCAAGGCTTTGTATCTACCATCAACAGATGGCAGACTGTACTCTTCAGACTCTCTGTATTTCAACGACACAGTCTTCCAGGGTAGCAGATTGGAGGGTGCTTTTAAAGATTTGAAACTCCTGGAGAAACTGAGCAATTGCCATTTAGGGTTCGACAGGTATGGGCATCGTAAAATGCTGCAATTGTTGCCCCTGGAGATACGACCCAAAATGCTCTCCCAAACTGTAGTAGAGAACATGGTGGAATCCAACATGCAACTGTGTGAGTACGGGGAGTGCTGCGAGTTCAGCGGATGGTTTCAGGCACATCTGTCCTCTACTCCTTTCAGGCATGGTCTGGTTTGTCTCATTAGACAGCAGAAAGAGGGCCAGGTGACGCTGCCACCATGTGTGAGACAGCCTTTGGCAGCATTGAGATCACCTGCTGCAAGAGCCTTGAAACAGTGCTTTGGCTTGGCCAGGAGTTACTGAGTGGCACCACTGCTGCCACACAGCTGTATGTCAAAAAGGGACAGCAAGGTTGCACCTTCTACCTAAAACACAACAACGACACAGCCCACAAAGTGAAGAGTTAGGTCATCATGAGACTGACTTATGAGATTAATGTCCTTCTCAATAACATTCTCGGCTCAAACCTCCTGCTAGTTCTGGGACACCTTCTCTCATGTGATAGCATGGAGGATGTCGAGATGGCTCTGGAGCAGAACGGTATCCATAACAGTGCCGATACTGGTAGCACCAATACCGAAGAATCCCTGAAAGGACCGCCAGAACCAGGAAGTCCTATTCCTGAAGAGTGGCACGGCACCCTGGACATGAGCTACCTCAACAACTATGAAGCTGGGGAATACGTTGGCTATAAGAAGACGGCAGAGGAGGATTATTGGTGTTATGCAGTTATAGTGGAACAGCTGTGTGTACCAACAGGCCAATCAGAGTGCACACAGATACAAAATACAAATTGGGAAAGATAAAGTAATCTCAGTCAGTGCCCTTGATCTGTACCAATTTCAACAGGAAAATAAGCCTTCTTCCACTGGAGCAACTTGCATGGAACTGGTACAACTGACAGAATCTGTTCCACGGTCATTAACAACAATGGTCTTGCCACAGTCTTTGGAAGAAGCCAAAAAGGACATTGAGGATTGTCTGGCAGAGATCTGGACTCTGTCTGCAGAGGAGAAATACAAGGCCATCAATCGCCTCTGGTTGAGGTGGCACCCAGACAAAAATCCAGACTGTCTGCAACTTGCCACAGAGGCATTCAAGTATCTGCAAAACAGAATAGAGGATCTCGAGAACAGCAGGACGGGAAACCAATCATCCCCGCAATGGAGCACAAATTTCCGAAACATCTACGAACAGTGGAACCAGGAGGCTCATCGCCACCGGTGTGGGAGAGAGAGGTTCTCCAGAGCAAGGGGCCACAATACCAGATACAACTTCTATACATATCATGGAAATGTACCACAACCCAATCGAGCAGAGGCTCAGCGCTGGCTCAGTCAGGCCCAGTGTGATCTTGCTGCTGCTCACAACGACACAGGAGGCAGGGCCACAGAGTGGACTCTGTTCAAGGTACATCAGGCCGTGGAGAAGGCTCTCATAGCAGGCGAGTACAGAAGACATGGACAATATTCCAGCAACATTTCCATCTCCATTCTGGCTGAGCGGGTATCTGACTACAGCCCCAAGTTACACACTCTACCCAGCATTGTGAGCAAACTGAAACAGCTGGGAGTCGACGCCAAGACCACTCAATACCCAAACTACCACCCCTTACCAAACATTCCCAAAAAAATGTTCAAGTGTGAGAATGAAACCGAGGTACTGGACATGGCATCAAAGCTTCTGTGCAAAATAGAAATTTATATTAATTGATTCAAGACATAGTCTGCATATGTTTCCATTGGGCATTGATAGAAAACAAACGGTTGATTATTACATCCAGTTCTTTTAGAAATGCACACAAAAAAAATGCTAAAAGCTATTTGATTCGAATTGCTAAATGTATATTTCATGTTATGAGCTTGTGCTTAGCTGCAAGTATATTATGATCATTCAAGTGGTTCAGTAATTATTTTTAAGAAAACATTGATTTAAAAGGAGAAATTGTTTTTGTTATACATCAAATAGAGTCAAATGTTAATTTTCCACGTTTTATGTTGATGTATTCTGTTCTAATAAATGTCAAATATAAATGTGATTTAATAAAGTAAAGATTGATCAGTCTCTCTGCATCCTCAGACATATTACAGTATTTAGTCTCCAAGTAAAACAATGATCAGTCATCTGATAAAAGCATTTTATTTATTAAGAAACCATGAAAATGAACCATAACAGACAAATGCATGTCAACTAACAGAATCTGCTCTGAAAATATCTCCTGTATGAATGATGTCACCACTCATCAGAAAATAAGTCTGGTAGTGTGTGCTTGGTTGTCTCTCGGCAGTAGCCAGCCCCCAGTGTTTATGCAATACAAAATGTTTTGTTCTGTTGTCTTCATAGAGAAACATGTTAGTCTGGGGTTTCATTTGAATCATCTTCAGTCTCTTAACACACATCTTCATCATGACCCTATGGCTGTAGCCTTTATCTGGGATCCAATAATATATACAACAGGCTGCTGCCTGGGCCCATGCGGTGCACTAAGGATACAGAGGAATCTTTACATAGCAGATACAGTATGGTGGATGATAGGAGAACAAAATGCAATACATGCAGCGATCCAGACTAATGTTTTTCACTGGTGACACCAACTTTTTCAGTTGGTGGCACCAGCCCAACTGTCACGCTGGTGCCGTGTAAAGGCAGCGTGCCGTGTAAAGGCACGGGGACGAAGACCAAAAAAACACTAAACACAAACACAGGATTGAAACCCGAACAAAAGAGCGAGGAGTACCTTGAATAAATATCACACGCGCACAATGATTAACACACGGGACGAGATCTGTAATCATCTGCGCAATCCACAAGGGCAAGAAAGCACAAAACATAGGTACTCACACTCACCAACGGACATTGTTACAATAATCGACCCCCAATGGAAAACAAAGGGCACATGTATACAAATACAAATCATTGGGAATAGGGGACAGGTGTGCGTGATGAAAGTTCCGGAGGGATCCGTGACACCAACAACAATAAACATAGCGGCGTCACGCAATAGATAAATGAGTAATCACCTTATCAAGTAATCCACAATGCTTAATAAGAAGTGTAAAAGACTATCGAGATGGTATTCAATAAACAAGTTGTTACATCTAACATGTCCAAACAGGAATGCATGATTCAAGATGTTTTGATATGCAACCTAATCCAGTGATTGTCAATCATTTTGGGTTGACAATTAGGCTATTGTTATATTTTACCGTCAAAATAAGGCTCCAGAATTTTCAGATGTTTTTGTTCAGCAGAGATGAATTTTCCTTCATCTTTATGTTGACTAATATGATATATAGCCTAATTCAATTGGTGCCAATTCACCACGGGGGAATTCAGATCCGAGGTAAGTGTGCGGAAATGTAACGTAATTCCCTTTTTATGCACAATTGGATACCACGAAATTGGGGAGAAAAGGGGTAAAATAAATAAATAAAAAAGTATTGTTCATCCGAAAAGCAAGCCGATGCCCCAAGTTTTTACGCACATTAGGCCTATTTGCTATGAAGACTGCGAGGAACTAAGCTTTACTGTAGTTAATGAACAACAAGCATGTTCCTTATCTGAAAGTGCATTCAATGATGCCTGTTACTCATGGTCTAGACTTGCACGGATGGGCTAGCAGCAAAGGGGTGATCGACACGTGACCCACCTCAACGCTCAGTCTATTATTATTTTACGGTCAATGGAAAAGCAGTGCCAGACTTGCCTAGGTCCACAGCCATATATGCAATCAAGTCCACGCACTGAGTGATACAGAAAAAACAAGAATGTTCTCTCCTCCAGGAATAAATGAGGTAGGTCTGATTCATAGCGTTGCTATGACAGTTTCATTTCATACATGGACTAGTCCCCCACTGCTGCAACTGCTGCCATGCAGTGGGCCCCATGTGGTGGTGCTGAAATGGGCCAGGAGGCCAACACATTTCAGCATGTTTGGAGGAGGGTCCCAGTCAGTCACACTGTCCCAGCCCTGGCAGCTGCAGCACCAAGGACAGCTGTTGGCCTCATGCTCAGCAACTCACCCCAGCTAGGGTTCATGCTCTGTCTCCCTGCTTGTTTTGGGTTTCATGACTTCATTGCCTTTCAGGTATCACATCCCTCTCTGTTATTTCAAACCCCATTTACAAAAGGCCACAAGTGACCATGTCTGTGAAATACATTTTATGTAAACCTAACCCCAGAAATACTGACAGACAAAGAAAGTGAGACTATTGTTCTGGATCAAAGGCATGACTAATTAATGAGACTAGAGTTTAGCCAATGTGGGCTACAGGGGCTAGACGCTATGGTGCTGCAATTAGTTTCAGATAGAGATTAAGATATATTCTTATGTATGTTTGATGAAGATGTTGAAGATGACTTGGGTAATAAAAAAAATACATTTGGAGACTGGAAAAGATTTGGAGTTTTTATTCTTATTTGCCTATGCAGACCTCTTACGCATTTGCAACTTAAAGTGACAGATTAATAGTGTAAGGTACAAACATTATATGCCCATCTATCCTGTTCAAACGTAGAGATTACATTAACATGACAACTTGAAATTAACTTTCCTTTTTACATCTGATCCGTCTTTTATGCAATGTCTTCAAAGGGGAATCAACAAAGAAAGTAAATTATAATACAGATCTTATCTAACAGAAGAGGAAAGATGGTAATAATAAAACACTCAAATGTAGTCATTAGAGTGAGAGAAACATCTAGGTGGATTAGCTTGCCAGGCTCTTGGTTGGTTGGGGCTGGAGGTCCTGGTGCCACTGTATCAGACAGTGTTGAAAATATTGAAGAAGTCATTCTTCTGGCCCTTTGGAGTCTCCTCCAGCTCCACAGCCTCACAGAAAGACGGCAGAGTGAACATTTCAGGGGCCTTCACCTCAGTGACCACTTCAGAATTGCTGTAAGAAAAAGAGAAATTACATGAAGATTTCGGGCATGCAAGAACCTACAACGTAAGCACAATCAGATATACAGTGCAGAACAAAATCTACAATCGTCAAATAAATCTAGTACTGTAATAGGGCAATATGGTAGCAGCATACTCTACATACATGTCAGTGCCCTTACCACTGCTTTATGCAAGTTAAATGTACGTCACACACCTGAAGAGGAGTGTGATGGAGTCAGTTGAGTAGAAAGTACTGAGTGGTAGACATTCTCCCACAGTAGTTAACGCAGAATACTGGCCTGGAGATCAGATAGATAGACCGACAGACATTAGGACTGACATACACTGTATGTGAATGTTTTGATACGATACACCTCAATAGCCTTGCTATGTAAACCAATATACAGTATATAAACCATCATGTATTACTTAATTAATGAAAATCACATTGACAGTCTGACTCCTAATGCGTATCATAATTACCCTTAGTCTCTGCCACAGATCCCATCCATATATTCACTTTGATGTTCTCCTCCTGAACAGTGTCACTCCCCAAAAACAGCTCAACCTGATGGGCTGCACCAGCGGGGAGTTCCAGAGCGTGAGCATGAGAGTGCAGAGACATCTTCTTACAGGACTGGTTTTTCATGTCAATATCATAGAAGACCCCCTGAGAGAGACGGTGTGCCATAACCATAGAAACAAGTGTGTTATACATGTATACTTTGATGTTATAAAGCAGCTATTCTGCATTACAATTGGGTTGGACTCAACTGAAATGTTGTCTTATAAGTGTGTATTTCTGTTAGTTCTCAGTGTTACCTCTTCAAACAGCATCAGGTAGTCCTCCAGATGCTCAGTCTTGTTGAGGTGCATCTCACTTTCAGTGAAACGTAGCTTCTTGTTCGTAGAGTCGTAGCTGTAATGTCCAGTTGCCTTGATTTCACCTCCTGTAAGGGCCATCTGTTTTATCAAGAGATGAAGACCGAGAGGAAGATATAAAGAGAGAGATAGAGAGATGAGTATGACCCAATTCTGTACCTGCAAAAACATCAGTGGACTGAAAAAGGATTGCCTGAGCTGAGAGTCTGGTTTGGTTTTGAAATAATGGAAATATAACCACACAGTGTCCTTACATGAAACTGGACATTGATAATGGTTCATGGATTAATGGGCAACTCACCACAGTCAGGACCCCAGTCATATTAGGTGATGCTAAAAGACAAAAACGGCATTTAGGCAGATTTTAAAACTCAGAGATGTGTAGACATATAGGTATAATTTAAGTTAGAGACTGTCAAATCTATGAACCTTGACAATATTACAGAAACAGTCATACAAGTAACAGCAGTTTTCCACATAGTGCACAGCAAACATTAACTACTACAAGTAGATATAAAGCAGATAATCCTTACTGCAGTGTTGTGGGCCATGGGACTCTGCCAGGGCGGTGGCACCCAGACACAGCCAGATGGAGAGGGCAGCGAAGGCGAAGTCCTGCATCTTCTTTTGGAGGGAGACTGAGGTTAACACTCAAACGTACACAACTCAGAGAGGATGATCACGACTCCAAGCGGTTCCAGGAACTGTGACAGGATGGATGAACACTGGTCCTTTTATAGGGTCCAACCATGGGGTTAAACGGAACACCTCTATGGGTCCAACCCCCACAGTGTCTGTAACAATGGGAAGAATGTTTTGGAAAGAGACGAGGGGTGGTTTAAACTTGCTGACCTTTCCTTCCACGTGGACCCTGACAAACAACATCTGCATAAACAGGGACTTAAGGACAAGCCACATGGAGTCACTATGAATTAATGGTCTGCCTTGCCATTGTGTGTCCTGTTCTGTCCTTGTGTGTCCCTTGTCTTGTCAGCATCTTGTGCTACAGTTGAAGTCGGAAGTTTACATACACTTAGGTTGGAGTGATTAAAACTCTTTTCAACCACTCCACAAATGTATCGTTAACACACTATAGTTTTGGCAAGTCAGTTAGGACATCTACTTTGTGCACGACACAAGTCATTTTTCCAACAATTGTTTACAGACAAATTATTTCACTTATAATTCACTGTATCACAATTCCAGTGGGTCAGAAGTTTACATACACTAAGGTGTCTGTGCCATTAAATAGCTTGGAAACTTCCAGAAAATGATGTCATGGCTTTATAAGCTTCTGATAGGCTAATTGACTTCATTTGAGTCAATTGGAGGTGTACCTGTGGATGTATCTCAAGGCCTACCTTCAATCTCAGTGTCTCTTTGCTTGACATCATAGGAAAATCAAAAGAAATCAGCCAAGAACTCAGAAAAAAATTGTAGACCACAAATCTGGTTTATCCTTGGGAGCAATTTCCTATGCCTGAAAGCACCACGTTCATCTGTACAAACAATGGTAAGCAAGTAAACACCATGGGACCATGCAGCAGTCATACCGCTCAGGAAGGAGACGCATTCTGTCTCCTAGAGATGAACGTGCTTTGGTGCAAAAAGTGCAAATCCATCCCGATACAACAGCAAAGGACCTTGTGAAGATGCTGGAGGAAACAGGTACAAAAGTATCTATATCCACAATAAAATAAGTCCTTATATCGCCATAACCTGAAAGGTCGCCTAGCAAGGAAGAAGCCACTGCTCCAAAACTGCCATAAAAAAAAAGCCAGACAACAGGTTTGCAACTGCACATGGGGACAAAGATCGTACTGGATAAATGTCCTCTGGTCTGATGAAACAAAAATAGAACTGTTGGGCCATAATGACTATCGTTATGGAGGAAAAAGGGGGAGGCTTGCAAGCCGAAGAACACCATCCCAACCGTGAAGCACGGGGGTGGCAGCATCATGTTGTGGGCGTGCTTTTCTGCAGGAGGGACTGGTGCACTTCACAAAATAGATGGCTTCATGAGGAAGGATAATTACGGGGATATATTGAGGCAGCATCTCAAGTCATCAGTCAGGAAGTTAAAACTTGGTCGCAAATGGGTCTTCCAAATGGACAATGACCCCAAACATACTTCCAAAGTTGTGGGCAAAATGGCTTAAGGACAACAAAGTCAAGGTATTGGAGTGGCCATCACGAAGCCCTGACCTTAATCCTAGAGAAGATGTGCGCAGAACTGAAAAAGCATGTGCAAGCAAGGAGGCCTACAAACTTGACTCAGTTACACCAGCTCTGTCAGGTGGAATGGGCCAAATTTCACCCAACTTATTGTGGGAAGCTTGTGGATGGCTACCTGAAATGTTTGACCCAAGTTAAACAATTTAAAGGCAATGCTACCAAATACTAATTGAGTGTATGTAAACTTCTGACCCACTGGGAATATTATTCTATTATACTATTATTCTGACATTTCACATTCTTAAAATAAGGTGGTGATCCTAACTGACCTAAGACAGGGGATTTATACTAGGCTTAAATGTATTTGGCTAAGGTGTATGTAAACTTCCAACTTCAACTGTATATTCTATGATTCCTTGGGTATGGTCCACCCAATTAGTTTGTAAGCCATGAGACAATATTCAGATAATAATTATACTGTATGAATGCTTACTTCTTGGTCATAAATGTACTTGTAGTGGACAGTAATATTTGACATGTGTATATACAGTATATATGATATTATAAATGCCTCACATGCGACTGGTAATAAATGTTTATCTGACTCCATAAAGATAATTAAAATATACAAGCAAGCATCATGCTTGACGTTAACTAGCAAGAATTCGTCTGAGAATTGTCTACACCAAAGGTAGATATTTAATTAACATTGTACAATGAATGGATTCACATACAAGGAATAAAACTTAAGTTACAAAGCATTAACTTAAAGGACAAAGCATGAACAAAGTGATGCTTAGTCGGCGGGAGGCCTACAAGCCTAGGAAATTGGAACTGATCATACAACCTTCCCCATTGGACAGGATACAGGATAGGAGAGAGAACAAAGGCATTTCATTCCATTTCTAACATCTGAAGGTGTAACCTTTCAACCCAAAACCAACCACCATTGACCAATCAAATGATACAAAGTTTACAGTATCCTAAAAACTCCCGGCCCCAATCTCCACAGGGTGTCACAGCATTTAAAGACTTGTGTGAGGGATGAGACCAGTGTAAATAAGACAGCCTAGATACTTTATTTGATGGCTTCTCAACAATAAACTGTAATAGCGTAGAATATAGTGCACTTCTCAAACTAGAATATCTACTGTGTAAGATCTTCTAAAGCTCTACCGAAAGTTTTATTCATGCCCTTACAGTATATTAATAGTGCTTCCTGTGCAGTTTATGTCTCTATGGCTGTGAAAGATCCAGCGATCCTCTGAAGAAATAAGGGGGAGTCCAATCCAAACACTGAAAGCCCTGGTCAAATGAGGTCGGCTCACTGTCGTCCTGCTGTCTGTCCTTTGTTGCTCTACAGCAAACTCTATAAGACAACAGATTTGTCTTTCCTTTGAGAGGATGAATATGATCACATTGCTGAATAGGTAACATTCCACTAAATCTTCAACTGAAAGGTATGTTTTGAAAAAGTTGTCACGCCTACTCCTGCTCCCTCCCTCCGACACTCGAACCCATATTGCGCACACCTGACAACCATCATTGCGCACACCTGCTTCCTATTCGCACACCTGCTCCCATGGACCCCAACATCACCATCCTCCAGAGGTCAGAGAGGGAGGTGAGCAACTTTTCCAATTCCACCAAGGTGCCCAGACCGCTGCGGAGTACGCCCTCGCCATTCGGACTGTGGCAGCCTTCAGCGGATGGCATGAACCGGCACTCCACACGCTATTCTGCAGTGGACTGCACGAAGAGGACCAGCTGGAGTTGGCATGTCGGGATGACAACATATCCTTGGACGCTCTCATCGCAATGGCCATCTGTCTGGATAACCTTCTTCGGGCGCGTTGGTGTCCACCTCACCACTCACCTCCCTCCTTTGGCTGTCCTGGAGGCCAGGGCCTATTCGCACACCTGCTCCCATGGACCCCAACATCATCTAGGATTTACAACCCCGCCGACCAACCCGCTCCTTGCGGCCGTCCTCCTTTCTGCGGCTGTAACCGCATGTCATGGTAGGGATTGTGCTCCCTCTCTGGTGCTTGACGTCGCCAGTCTACTAACCACCAGTCCTGGCAACCCATTTTGCGCACGCCTGGCAATAATCATTGAGTACACCTGCTACCCATCATTAAGTGCACCTGGAGTTCATCACCACCATGATTACTCTCCCTTCATATAGCCCTCACCAACCTCAGGCAGTATTGGTTTTGTTTTCATGTCCAGACTATAGGGAATAGGATGTAATTTGGGACAGAGCCCTACTGCTTGGCTAGGCTTAATGAGCCCAGGCAGGCAGGAGTAACATTCGCCTTGTATTTTCTTGTTTTGTAACTCTGTTTGTTATTATTAAACTCACCATCTGCACCTGCTTACTAACTCCCTGGGCCCTTACACACATGAAAACAAAAAATTCCCCCGGGAGTCGACAGAACATGAGTTGCAAGTTTATGATATATCATTAACCCCTTTAACCTTGCCAGATCTTTTTTCCCTCTCAGATTTCTCTACATTGTTGCTGGCCGACAAAAGACAAAGACAAGATCTGCTGTGGTGGGAAAGAAGTACCCCAGAGTGGTCTAAAGCGTGCGTCTGTGTGTGAACAAGGGTCTTTAAGTTCACGATTAGTTGTTGCTGATCAATTGCTTGTTTTTTTTTCTCTAAACAAAAGTGCTGTTGTTATGTTACCGTATCTACCTTGATTCTGTTTTCATGTCCAGAAGCTTCTCTTGTTTTGTAACTCTGTGTAATGAATACTCAGGGAGAAAAAGTTGTAGATTCCAGCCCGGCAGGTGTTTTATTTCGCCTTCGCAGAAGGCAGGAATCGTGGTCGCAGGCAAGGGTCATACACAGGTAGGCAAACAGGCAGGAATCAAAACTAGGACTGAAGGCTATAACTGGTTCTTACAAACGTGCTAGGAAAAGGATTAGAGTCAAAACGAACAATACCTCACAAAGGCACAAACAGAATGAACTGAACTAAATAAGGAGCTGATGAGACCAGGTGAGTAACTAACACAGGTGAAATCAATTAACAAAAATGAAAGACAGGGCTACGTTCAAGAACACAGAAACAGAACACAAGGTTGACTAAGAAAATAAATACAGAACCTTACACTCTGTTTGTTATTATTAAAGGCACCATCTGCACCTGCTGCCTGACTCACTGGGTCGTCGTTACAAAAGTGGTAAAATGGTGATATATTACCTTGATAAATACCACATTTCACTGCTCCACAGCTCAGTTTACAGAGCATGTTGACTGGTCTATAATCAGTGATCTAACATGCATGGACATCCACATTCTTCAGGATTCAAATCTGGATACACTGTAATAGACACAATCCAAACACTGTAATAGTTGAGTTGTTCCACTAAATTAGTGCCTTTTCATATTTTAAGTAATTGTGCACCAATATTGAATTTTAAGTCGGTTTATATTAAATGAAGTGTCCTTTAATATAGACCACATGGAGCATTTTCTTTATACGAATAAAGACTTGCTAATGTGCCAAAATTAATAATTTGTACATGTCCCTCGGACACTTCATGTTTTCACCATGATTGTAAAGTCTTATTTTGTTGCTTGGACAAGGTCATTTCTGAAGATTATTTATTCAATGTGATTCGTGATTCATTTTTGATTATTTTTGGCCATGTTAGTTTTTTTTTTGTGGTGGAAAACTGAGTTGGTTGAGCGTAAACACCCCAACCCGTTTACCCATAAACAGGCTAGAAATTATTTAACAATTGCATTTTTTGGGGTGACGCTTGCAAGCTTCCATTTCCCATGTCACAAGGGGACTTATGGCTGATCTAACATGCAATCTACAACCCTGTTACATTATTTGGCACTTAATAGGCAGTATTTCATTTATTAAACCTCTCTAGATGGGAAAACATGTTCAACTTCCTAAAAAAAAGCTTTTCATGACAATGTTAAAATTAGGTGCAATCTGTCACGTCCTTTATGTCTCTATTTTTGGTTTGGTCACAGCGTGAATTGGGGTGGGCATTTTATGTTTTTGTTCTATGTTTTGTATTTCTGTGTTTGACCTGGTATGGTTCCCAATCAGAGGCAGCTGTCAATCGTTGTCTCTGTTTGAGAACCATACTTAGGTAGCCTGTTCTCACCTGTGTTTGTGGGTAGTTGTTTTCTGTTTTGTGTCTTCACCTTACAGAACTGTTTCGTTTCGTTCACTCTCTCTCTTTGTTGTTTTTTGGTTATTTCAGTGTTCAGTTTATTTATTCAAATTAACATGGACACTTACCACGCTGCATTTTGGTCTGATCCTTACTATTCCTCATCCGAGGAGGACAACGATCGTTACACAATCAAACGTTTTCTTTCACCAAGTTACACATCAAAAGGCACCAAATTGGCAGACTGGCCCAGTTAGTAATTACACCTTTATTTAACCAGGTAGGCAAGTTGAGAACACGTTCTCATTTACAACTGCGAACTGGCCAAGATAAAAAGCAGTTTGACACATACAACAACACAGAGTTACACATGGAATAAACAAACATACAGTCAATAATACAGTAGAAAAAAAGTATATATACAGTGTGTGCAAATGAGGTAAGATAAGGGAGGTAAGGCAATAAAATAGGCCATAGTGGCGAGGTAATTACAATATAGCAATTAAACACTGGAGTGATAGATGTGCAGAAGATGAATGTGCAAGTAGAGATACTGGGGTGCAAAGGAGAAACATAAATAGATAAATACAGTATGGGGCTTAGGCAGTTGGATGGGCTATTTACAGATGGGCTATGTACAGGTGCAATGATCTGTGAGCTGCTCTGACAGCTGGTGCTTGAAGTTAGCGAGGGAGATAAGAGTCTTCAACTTCAGCAATTATTGCAGTTGGTTCCAGTCATTGGCAGCAGAGAACTGAAAGGAAAGGCGGCCAAAGGAGGAATTGGCTTTGTGGGTGACCAGTGAGATATACCTGCTGGAGCGCGAGCTGCGGGTGAGTGCTGCTATGGTTACCAGTGAACTGAGATAAGGCGGGGCTTTACCTAGCAAAGACCTGTAGATGACCTGGAGCTAGTGGGTTTGGCGACGAGTATGAAGCGAGGGCCAGCCATCAAGAGGGTATAGGTCGCAGTGGTGGGTAGTATATGGGGCTTTGGTGACAAAACGGATGGCACTGTGATAGACTGCATCCAATTTGTTGAGTAGAGTGTTGGAGGCTATTTTGTAAATGACATCGCCCGAAGTCGAGGATCGGTGGGATAGTCAGTTTTACGAGGATACGTTTGGCAGCATGAGTGAAGGATGCTTTGTTGCAAAATAGGAAGCCGATTCTAGATTTCATTTTGGATTGGAGATGCTTAATGTGGGTAATATATGTACATGTCCAAAGTTTACACAAGATAAAAATCCAGACAGTACTGTCCATGGAAAATTCTGACCCTGGCCTACAGAGTGAGACAGGATCACGTCCAAAAACAATGTTTTCTTGTACAAGGAGAGCTCATCTTAGTGCATATAGGTTCTGTAATATTTGTGTTGTGGAGAAAATTACCAGGCAGGAGACAGGAGTACAATTGAGTGCTGTTTAGTAAAAACATCTCGTGCCCTACAGCTCCCGGCCCAATAGTAGCTGCTGCTCTGATTGATTCCGGATGGTGAGGTGGTGACAGGATGTGCCTTACTCCGTTGTTTTTGAGAAACATTTCTAAATTGTTTGATGTGAAAGGAGGGCCATTGTCCGAGACAAGCTCTTTGACTAGTCCAAAGGATGCGAACATGTGTCTGAGAATGGTCTTCTCAGCTGTGGTCAGTTGAGTAGGGAACACCTCAATCCACTTGGAATGGACATCGACATCAACAAGGAAATGTTGCTTGTCAATCTTGGCGTAATCCACATGGATGCATCCCCATGGTGTTGCAGCCCAGGACCATGGATGAAGAGGTGTAGTAGCAGGCTTATTGCGAACAGCTTCACAGGGTGAAAAGTGATCTACATGCTGCTGAATGTCCTGATCCAGTCCAGGCCACCACAGATAAGTCTCAGCTTCACCTCTGTGTCGTAGTGGTAAAGCCACTTGCTATTTGGCAGATGCTGTTTCTGAGTCTCGAATGCTTCTTGGCATTGTGGAGACCAATTCCACTTTGTATTGACCTGCAAGTCTGTGAATGCCATTACATAAATGCAAACAAGTTTGCCACTAACTTTCTGTAATAGTTCAGGAGCAAGATGCTCTTCAATGGTTGGTGCCGACAAGGATGTTGTCCATTGTGACGTAGAAGTCCGTCACTGGCCGCGGGCAGCATTTGGTTCTTTAACGCACGCATACATTCATCACTCCTCCCTGCTCCATTATCAGATAAGTTAACAATGTGGGTCGACACACAAGTTAACTTTTCTGTCTTGGTACATACATTTCACACTTATGTCAATGTTCATATTTAATACAAGCAATATGTATTTTACTTATCGATGTTATGGATGAGCGCATTGTTTGTTTGTTTGTTTGTTTGTTCAGTTCCTCTCTCTCTCTCTCCATCGCTGTAGCTTCCGGGTATGCTGGATAAGGACCCGAGCAAAGGGAATTGGGGTGACTTTGTAGTGCCTGTCCCAAATGGCCATTATTGTAAATGGGTATATTAAAAGACACTGTCAGTAGTGATATAATTTTGTAAATGTTATGTGGTGATATTGTTTAAAAAATTAAAAAACATGTTGCAATGTATATACTTTAGTATGTTTAGTTAATGGAAAATGTAGGTTTGACGAGGTAATTGCTTAAGTAATTGGTGTTTAATTGTTCTGAGGGGAGGGGATAGCCCTACAAAAGGAGTCTCTCTTTCAGTTCATGGGGAGGCCATTTTGGATTGAGCTGTGAATGGGGCAGCATTGTTTTTAGCTGTCTCATAAGGTATATGTTTGATGGCAGTACTGTTGTTTTTGTTCCGGAATCACTATGTAAATAAACACCCTTACACAGAAGAACTTTTGCGGCTCCGACATCTTTTTATTTTGATAGAGGTTATGTTTTCCAGTATAGCCTTCTGGCCTACTCTATGTGACATATGGTGGGATGGCACACTGCAATCAGTGAATTCCAACAAGAGAGGTAAAGGAATGCGTACAGGATTGCGTTCTCAGCAGCAGCATCAACTGTCAGAAAAGGTACCTGAAGTTGAACCGGGGTGGAATACCATGGAATCGTCTGGCACTGTGAAGAGACATGAGAGGTGCAGAATAAGTGGGAGGCCCCGGCCGCCGGTGAAACACCACTACTCTTATCGTTTTTGAAGCACACAACACGTTTTTGAAGCACACAACATTGTCTATCCATCCAAGATCTGATCCATTGCATGTTGGAATATCGCTGGAGCTGTCGAGATCCCATACGCCAAGCGATTGAATCTGAAAAGCCCTTTGTGTGTATTGATGGTCAGATACTGTTCTGACTCCGGATCCAGCTTCAGTTGTTGTTAAGTGAAAGACAGGTCCAGATTACTGAAAACCTTCCCGCAAGCTAGAGTGGCAAACAGATCTTCAGCGTTTGGTAGTGGATTTTCCTCTGGTAGTATGCTGATTTACTGCAACCTTGAAGATTCCTCACATTCTGACGGTCTTGCCTTTCTTTGGGACTACAGCGATCGGAGCGGCCCAGTCGATACTCTCCAGTTTCATGATGCTGTTATTCTTCTGTAAGCACTCCAGTTCTTTCTCTATTGCTTCCTTAAGATCATAGGAAACTGAATGTGTTTTGTGAAAGATAGGCCTGGTTCCTTCTTGCTCTCTGACTTTTGCTGTGAAGTCTTGTATCTCGCCATATCCATCTTTGAAAAGTTATTTGTGCGTCTCCAGCATGTTAGTGAGTGTAGCCTGACTCACTGGTTTGTAATTTCTCAGACTGAAGATTTCTCCCCAGTTCAGCTTGATCTTCTGTAGCCAGTTTTTGCCTAGCAAAGCTGGTTTCTCTCCTTTAACAATGATACGCGGTAGCATCCACTCCTTCCCTCATAGCGGACTGTGTCATGACTGTCCAATAAGAATTCAAATAGGTCAGATAAGCTTTGAAATAAATATCTTCAGCCAGACCCCCTCTCACCCGCAGATGGGAGAGAAGGGAGCTGGTGAGGGGTTGACAGCCCACACCCTGTTGTAAATCAAGGACAATAACTTTCAGCTATCTCCCTCTCGAAATTTACACAGGAATGTGCCTTTGTTTCACATACATTTTCCAGACAAAGCTCTAACACGTTAGCGAACACTGGAACAATATTTCCAACATAGAACGTGGAGAATTGTCAGAACTAACCCAAAGACCACTAATGATGTTTTGAGTGTTATTTTGTGATGTCATTAACATCCTGCATCTGCAAAAACCCTATCCTTACTTATGATTCAGTACTACACAAATTGGTTTAATTATTTATTTACTAGCTAAGTAAATGGTAACACGGGATAAACATACACACTTAAGACATTAGAAACAGGTACCTAGCGGACTGACAATATGGCAGCTTGTTACAAAAGAGATGGGGGGGGGGGCAGAGAAGGACAGAGATATAATACTTTGGTACATTTAGAAACTACTCTCACAGTAATCGTATACTTTGCACATATACCGCCACCCGTTTGGAGTAAGAAATCATGAGTGTATTTACATGGAAATGCCTTGTTTTTTTGTGTATTTATCCCAACAGAGCATTATTGGAAAGGGAAACTACAAAGCTCGCTCTATTTCCACACGCTCTGGAAGAGGATTATTTGAATATAGGCTAGCCAGCCGTGTTGATGCTTCTCAGTGGGGTGATGAGAGTAGTGTACTACGGTGATTTGAGAAGAGTAGGAGAATGGTCCTACTTAAATTCACTTTTCTAGATACTTTACTTAGGACAGCTAATCAGCTGTACCAGTGATTGTCTAGGGGGTGACTTCATCGTCTCTACCTCGTGTTGAGATTTCGGAGTTCGAACAACTTTGAACGTGAGCTACAGCTACATGCCTCTCTGGTCTGATATGTTCATTCTTAACCCATCGTTTTATGCAGTTCGTTCAGAAAGGCCTGTTCGTGAGGCTGACACGCTCTCTGACCTCACGCAAGGGGGCGGTGACTACTTACTTGTACAAAGTTAAAGAAACAATTTCCTCTTATAGTTTGTAAAATCACATCCTTCTCTTAACAAAAACACTTCAATAAATGTTCATATTTCATGCACAATGCATCAGATGGACACTTCACACACACACATAGTGTGTATATTTTTCAAGTTATAGTATTTTCTTTATAACACCATTAAGACTGTTCAGAATGATGATATGATGATATGAGGTTAATAAGTTGACTGTTTATGGATGTGATAGGTAAAGACCCTTTAGAGATTATTTTGGGAGATGGTTACATGATGAATTTAATCGGGTGACAATTGAACATAGTTAGTTGATTAGATTAATAACAGTTATCAGAGTAAATAAAGTATTAAAGTCACGACAACTGGTACCTGGATCTGCCCTAACACGGGAATAGTGTCACCAGTGTATGATGAAAGGCGGATGGATGCTGGCTGAAGAGGGCACTCTATCAGTTTTTCTTCGTAGATTCTCTCTGGAACAAAACATACAGATGCTTCGGTGTTCAGCTGCATTTTTACTGGCTTTCCAGCTAACCCCATGCTGAGATAGATTCCATCTTTTAGTTCTTGAGCTGTGTACACTGTGAACAGTTCCACTACTGTTTCAGATGTACCTTCCTCTTCTTGAGCTGTGTACACTGTGAACAGTTCCAATACTGTTTCAGATGTACCTGCCTCTTCTTGTGCTGTGTACACTGTGAACAGTTCCACTACTGTTTCAGATGTTCCTTCCTCTTCTTGTGCTGTGTACACTGTGAACAGTTCCACTACTGTTTCAGATGTACCTTCCTCTTCTTGTGCTGTGTACACTGTGAACAGTTCCACTACTGTTTCAGATGGACCTTCCTCTTCTTGTGCTGTGTACACTGTGAACAGTTCCAATACTGTTTCAGATGTACCTTCCTCTTCTTGTGCTGTGTCTGACACTGTGAACAGTTCCAATACTGTTTCAGATGTACCTTCCTCTTCTTGTGCTGTGTACACTGAACAGTTCCACTACTGTTTCAGATGTACCTTCCTCTTCTTGAGCTGTGTCTGACACTGTGAACAGTTCCACTACTGTTTCAGATGTACCTTCCTCTTCTTGAGCTGTGTACACTGTGAACAGTTCCACTACTGTTTCAGATGTACCTTCCTCTTCTTGAGCTGTGTCTGACACTGTGAACAGTTCCAATACTGTTTCAGATGTACCTTACTCTTCTTGAGCTGTGTACACTGTGAACAGTTCCACTACTGTTTCAGATGTACCTTCCTCTTCTTGTGCTGTGTACACTGTGAACAGTTCCACTACTGTTTCAGATGTACCTTCCTCTTCTTGTGCTGTGTACACTGTGAACAGTTCCACTACTGTTTCAGATGTACCTTCCTCTTCTTGTGCTGTGTACACTGTGAACAGTTCCACAACTGTTTCAGATGTACCTTCCTCTTCTTGAGCTGTGTACACTGTGAACAGTTCCAATACTGTTTCAGATGTACCTTCCTCTTCTTGAGCTGTGTACACTGTGAACAGTTCCAATACTGTTTCAGATGTACCTTCCTCTTCTTGAGCTGTGTCTGACACTGTGAACAGTTCCACTACTGTTTCAGATGTACCTTCCTCTTCTTGTGCTGTGTACACTGTGAACAGTTCCACTACTGTTTCAGATGTACCTTCCTCTTCTTGTGCTGTGTCTGACACTGTGAACAGTTCCACTACTGTTTCAGATGTACCTTCCTCTTCTTGAGCTGTGTACACTGTGAACAGTTCCAATACTGTTTCAGATGTACCTTCCTCTTCTTGTGCTGTGTCTGACACTGTGAACAGTTCCAATACTGTTTCAGATGTCCTTCCTACTACTGTTTCAGATGTACCTTCCTCTTCTTGTGCTGTGTACACTGTGAACAGTTCCACTACTGTTTCAGATGTACCTTCCTCTTCTTGTGCTGTGTACACTGTGAACAGTTCCACTACTGTTTCAGATGTACCTTCCTCTTCTTGTGCTGTGTACACTGTGAACAGTTCCACTACTGTTTCAGATGTACCTTCCTCTTCTTGAACAGCTGTGTACACTGTGAACAGTTCCACTACTGTTTCAGATGTACCTTCCTCTTCTTGTGCTGTGTACACTGTGAACAGTTCCACTACTGTTTCAGATGTACCTTCCTCTTCTTGAGCTGTGTACACTGTGAACAGTTCCACTACTGTTTCAGATGTACCTTCCTCTTCTTGTGCTGTGTACACTGTGAACAGTTCCAATACTGTTTCAGATGTACCTTCCTCTTCTTGAGCTGTGTACACTGTGAACAGTTCCACTACTGTTTCAGATGTACCTTCCTCTTCTTGTGCTGTGTACACTGTGAACAGTTCCACTACTGTTTCAGATGTACCTTCCTCTTCTTGTGCTGTGTACACTGTGAACAGTTCCACTACTGTTTCAGATGTACCTTCCTCTTCTTGAGCTGTGTACACTGTGAACAGTTCCACTACTGTTTCAGATGTACCTTCCTCTTCTTGAGCTGTGTACACTGTGAACAGTTCCACTACTGTTTCAGATGTACCTTCCTCTTCTTGTGCTGTGTACACTGTGAACAGTTCCAATACTGTTTCAGATGTACCTTCCTCTTCTTGAGCTGTGTACACTGTGAACAGTTCCACTACTGTTTCAGATGTACCTTCCTCTTCTTGTGCTGTGTACACTGTGAACAGTTCCACTACTGTTTCAGATGTACCTTCCTCTTCTTGAGCTGTGTACACTGTGAACAGTTCCACTACTGTTTCAGATGTACCTTCCTCTTCTTGAGCTGTGTACACTGTGAACAGTTCCACTACTGTTTCAGATGTTCCTTCCTCTTCTTGAGCTGTGTACACTGTGAACAGTTCCAATACTGTTTCAGATGTTCCTTCCTCTTCTTGAGCTGTGTACACTGTGAACAGTTCCACTACTGTTTCAGATGTTCCTTCCTCTTCTTGAGCTGTGTACACTGTGAACAGTTCCACTACTGTTTCAGATGTACCTTCCTCTTCTTGAGCTGTGTACACTGTGAACAGTTCCACTACTGTTTCAGATGTACCTTCCTCTTCTTGTGCTGTGTACACTGTGAACAGTTCCACTACTGTTTCAGATGTACCTTCCTCTTCTTGAGCTGTGTACACTGTGAACAGTTCCACTACTGTTTCAGATGTACCTTCCTCTTCTTGTGCTGTGTACACTGTGAACAGTTCCACTACTGTTTCAGATGTACCTTCCTCTTCTTGTGCTGTGTCTGACACTGTGAACAGTTCCACTACTGTTTCAGATGTACCTTCCTCTTCTTGAGCTGTGTACACTGTGAACAGTTCCACTACTGTTTCAGATGTACCTTCCTCTTCTTGAGCTGTGTACACTGTGAACAGTTCCACTACTGTTTCAGATGTACCTTCCTCTTCTTGTGCTGTGTACACTGTGAACAGTTCCACTACTGTTTCAGATGTACCTTCCTCTTCTTGTGCTGTGTACACTGTGAACAGTTCCACTACTGTTTCAGATGTACCTTCCTCTTCTTGTGCTGTGTACACTGTGAACAGTTCCACTACTGTTTCAGATGTACCTTCCTCTTCTTGAGCTGTGTACACTGTGAACAGTTCCACTACTGTTTCAGATGTACCTTCCTCTTGAGCTGTGTACACTGTGAACAGTTCCACTACTGTTTCAGATGTACCTTCCTCTTCTTGTGCTGTGTACACTGTGAACAGTTCCAATACTGTTTCAGATGTACCTTCCTCTTCTTGAGCTGTGTACACTGTGAACAGTTCCACTACTGTTTCAGATGTACCTTCCTCTTCTTGAGCTGTGTACACTGTGAACAGTTCCACTACTGTTTCAGATGTACCTTCCTCTTCTTGTGCTGTGTACACTGTGAACAGTTCCACTACTGTTTCAGATGTACCTTCCTCTTCTTGAGCTGTGTACACTGTGAACAGTTCCACTACTGTTTCAGATGTACCTTCCTCTTCTTGTGCTGTGTACACTGTGAACAGTTCCAATACTGTTTCAGATGTACCTTCCTCTTCTTGAGCTGTGTACACTGTGAACAGTTCCACTACTGTTTCAGATGTACCTTCCTCTTCTTGTGCTGTGTACACTGTGAACAGTTCCACTACTGTTTCAGATGTACCTTCCTCTTCTTGTGCTGTGTCTGACACTGTGAACAGTTCCACTACTGTTTCAGATGTACCTTCCTCTTCTTGAGCTGTGTACACTGTGAACAGTTCCACTACTGTTTCAGATGTACCTTCCTCTTCTTGAGCTGTGTACACTGTGAACAGTTCCAATACTGTTTCAGATGTACCTTCCTCTTCTTGAGCTGTGTACACTGTGAACAGTTCCAATACTGTTTCAGATGTACCTTCCTCTTCTTGAGCTGTGTACACTGTGAACAGTTCCAATACTGTTTCAGATGTACCTTCCTCTTCTTGTGCTGTGTACACTGTGAACAGTTCCACTACTGTTTCAGATGTACCTTCCTCTTCTTGAGCTGTGTCTGACACTGTGAACAGTTCCACTACTGTTTCAGATGTACCTTCCTCTTCTGGTGCTGTGTACACTGTGAACAGTTCCACTACTGTTTCAGATGTACCTTCCTCTTCTTGAGCTGTGTCTGACACTGTGAACAGTTCCAATACTGTTTCAGATGTACCTTCCTCTTCTTGAGCTGTGTACACTGTGAACAGTTCCACTACTGTTTCAGATGTACCTTCCTCTTCTTGTGCTGTGTCTGACACTGTGAACAGTTCCACTACTGTTTCAGATGTACCTTCCTCTTCTTGAGCTGTGTACACTGTGAACAGTTCCACTACTGTTTCAGATGTACCTTCCTCTTTATTGTGCTGTGTACACTGTGAACAGTTCCAATACTGTTTCAGATGTACCTTCCTCTTCTTGTGCTGTGTACACTGTGAACAGTTCCACTACTGTTTCAGATGTACCTTCCTCTTCTTGTGCTGTGTACACTGTGAACAGTTCCAATACTGTTTCAGATG
Organism: Oncorhynchus keta; assembly: GCF_023373465.1. Lineage (NCBI taxonomy): Eukaryota > Metazoa > Chordata > Actinopteri > Salmoniformes > Salmonidae > Oncorhynchus > Oncorhynchus keta. Next base: position 29,782,041 of record NC_068432.1, read on the forward strand.
TACCTTCCTCTTCTTGTGCTGTGTACACTGTGAACAGTTCCAATACTGTTTCAGATGTACCTTCCTCTTCTTGAGCTGTGTACACTGTGAACAGTTCCACTACTGTTTCAGATGTACCTTCCTCTTCTTGAGCTGTGTACACTGTGAACAGTTCCACTACTGTTTCAGATGTACCTTCCTCTTCTTGTGCTGTGTAACTGTGAACAGTTCCACTACTGTTTCAGATGTACCTTCCTCTTCTTGAGCTGTGTCTGACACTGTGAACAGTTCCACTACTGTTTCAGATGTACCTTCCTCTTCTTGAGCTGTGTACACTGTGAACAGTTCCACTACTGTTTCAGATGTACCTTCCTCTTCTTGAGCTGTGTACACTGTGAACTTCCAATACTGTTTCAGATGTACCTTCCTCTTTCTTGAGCTGTGTACACTGTGAACAGTTCCACTACTGTTTCAGATGTACCTTCCTCTTCTTGAGCTGTGTACACTGTGAACAGTTCCAATACTGTTTCAGATGTACCTTCCTCTTCTTGTGCTGTGTACACTGTGAACAGTTCCACTACTGTTTCAGATGTACCTTCCTCTTCTTGTGCTGTGTCTGACACTGTGAACAGTTCCACTACTGTTTCAGATGTACCTTCCTCTTCTTGAGCTGTGTACACTGTGAACAGTTCCAATACTGTTTCAGATGTACCTTCCTCTTCTTGAGCTGTGTACACTGTGAACAGTTCCAATACTGTTTCAGATGTACCTTCCTCTTCTTGAGCTGTGTACACTGTGAACAGTTCCAATACTGTTTCAGATGTACCTTCCTCTTCTTGTGCTGTGTACACTGTGAACAGTTCCACTACTGTTTCAGATGTACCTTCCTCTTCTTGTGCTGTGTACACTGTGAACAGTTCCACTACTGTTTCAGATGTACCTTCCTCTTCTTGTGCTGTGTACACTGTGAACAGTTCCACTACTGTTTCAGATGTACCTTCCTCTTCTTGAGCTGTGTCTGACACTGTGAACAGTTCCACTACTGTTTCAGATGTACCTTCCTCTTCTTGTGCTGTGTACACTGTGAACAGTTCCACTACTGTTTCAGATGTACCTTCCTCTTCTTGAGCTGTGTACACTGTGAACAGTTCCAATACTGTTTCAGATGTACCTTCCTCTTCTTGAGCTGTGTCTGACACTGTGAACAGTTCCACTACTGTTTCAGATGTACCTTCCTCTTCTTGTGCTGTGTACACTGTGAACAGTTCCACTACTGTTTCAGATGTACCTTCCTCTTCTTGTGCTGTGTACACTGTGAACAGTTCCACTACTGTTTCAGATGTACCTTCCTCTTCTTGAGCTGTGTACACTGTGAACAGTTCCACTACTGTTTCAGATGTACCTTCCTCTTCTTGAGCTGTGTACACTGTGAACAGTTCCACTACTGTTTCAGATGTACCTTCCTCTTCTTGAGCTGTGTACACTGTGAACAGTTCCACTACTGTTTCAGATGTACCTTCCTCTTCTTGAGCTGTGTCTGACACTGTGAACAGTTCCACTACTGTTTCAGATGTACCTTCCTCTTCTTGAGCTGTGTACACTGTGAACAGTTCCACACTGTTTCAGATGTACCTTCCTCTTCTTGAGCTGTGTACACTGTGAACAGTTCCACTACTGTTTCAGATGTACCTTCCTCTTCTTGAGCTGTGTACACTGTGAACAGTTCCAATACTGTTTCAGATGTACCTTCCTCTTCTTGTGCTGTGTACACTGTGAACAGTTCCACTACTGTTTCAGATGTACCTTCCTCTTCTTGAGCTGTGTCTGACACTGTGAACAGTTCCACTACTGTTTCAGATGTACCTTCCTCTTCTTGTGCTGTGTACACTGTGAACAGTTCCACTACTGTTTCAGATGTACCTTCCTCTTCTTGAGCTGTGTCTGACACTGTGAACAGTTCCACTACTGTTTCAGATGTACCTTCCTCTTCTTGTGCTGTGTCTGACACTGTGAACAGTTCCACTACTGTTTCAGATGTACCTTCCTCTTCTTGACACTGTGAACTGTGATGTACCTTCCTCTTCTGGTGCTGTGTACACTGTGAACAGTTCCACTACTGTTTCAGATGTACCTTCCTCTTCTTGAGCTGTGTCTGACACTGTGAACAGTTCCACTACTGTTTCAGATGTACCTTCCTCTTCTTGTGCTGTGTACACTGTGAACAGTTCCACTACTGTTTCAGATGTACCTTCCTCTTCTTGAGCTGTGTACACTGTGAACAGTTCCACTACTGTTTCAGATGTACCTTCCTCTTCTTGAGCTGTGTACACTGTGAACAGTTCCACTACTGTTTCAGATGTACCTTCCTCTTCTTGTGCTGTGTCTGACACTGTGAACAGTTCCACTACTGTTTCAGATGTACCTTCCTCTTTCTTGAGCTGTGTACACTGTGAACAGTTCCACTACTGTTTCAGATGTACCTTCCTCTTCTTGTGCTGTGTACACTGTGAACAGTTCCAATACTGTTTCAGATGTACCTTCCTCTTTCTTGTGCTGTGTACACTGTGAACAGTTCCACTACTGTTTCAGATGTACCTTCCTCTTCTTGTGCTGTGTACACTGTGAACAGTTCCACTACTGTTTCAGATGTACCTTCCTCTTCTTGTGCTGTGTACACTGTGAACAGTTCCACTACTGTTTCAGATGTACCTTCCTCTTCTTGAGCTGTGTACACTGTGAACAGTTCCACTACTGTTTCAGATGTACCTTCCTCTTCTTGAGCTGTGTACACTGTGAACAGTTCCACTACTGTTTCAGATGTACCTTCCTCTTCTTGTGCTGTGTACACTGTGAACAGTTCCACTACTGTTTCAGATGTACCTTCCTCTTCTTGAGCTGTGTCTGACACTGTGAACAGTTCCACTACTGTTTCAGATGTACCTTCCTCTTCTTGAGCTGTGTACACTGTGAACAGTTCCAATACTGTTTCAGATGTACCTTCCTCTTCTTGAGCTGTGTACACTGTGAACAGTTCCAATACTGTTTCAGATGTACCTTCCTCTTCTTGAGCTGTGTACACTGTGAACAGTTCCAATACTGTTTCAGATGTACCTTCCTCTTCTTGTGCTGTGTACACTGTGAACAGTTCCACTACTGTTTCAGATGTACCTTCCTCTTCTTGAGCTGTGTCTGACACTGTGAACAGTTCCACTACTGTTTCAGATGTACCTTCCTCTTCTGGTGCTGTGTACACTGTGAACAGTTCCACTACTGTTTCAGATGTACCTTCCTCTTCTTGAGCTGTGTCTGACACTGTGAACAGTTCCACTACTGTTTCAGATGTACCTTCCTCTTCTGGTGCTGTGTACACTGTGAACAGTTCCACTACTGTTTCAGATGTACCTTCCTCTTCTGGTGCTGTGTCTGACACTGTGAACAGTTCCACTACTGTTTCAGATGTACCTTCCTCTTCTTGAGCTGTGTACACTGTGAACAGTTCCACTACTGTTTCAGATGTACCTTCCTCTTCTTGTGCTGTGTACACTGTGAACAGTTCCACTACTGTTTCAGATGTACCTTCCTCTTCTTGTGCTGTGTACACTGTGAACAGTTCCACTACTGTTTCAGATGTACCTTCCTCTTCTTGTGCTGTGTACACTGTGAACAGTTCCACTACTGTTTCAGATGTACCTTCCTCTTCTTGTGCTGTGTACACTGTGAACAGTTCCAATACTGTTTCAGATGTACCTTCCTCTTCTTGAGCTGTGTACACTGTGAACAGTTCCACTACTGTTTCAGATGTACCTTCCTCTTCTTGAGCTGTGTACACTGTGAACAGTTCCACTACTGTTTCAGATGTACCTTCCTCTTCTTGTGCTGTGTACACTGTGAACAGTTCCACTACTGTTTCAGATGTACCTTCCTCTTCTTGAGCTGTGTCTGACACTGTGAACAGTTCCACTACTGTTTCAGATGTACCTTCCTCTTCTTGTGCTGTGTACACTGTGAACAGTTCCACTACTGTTTCAGATGTACCTTCCTCTTCTTGTGCTGTGTACACTGTGAACAGTTCCAATACTGTTTCAGATGTACCTTCCTCTTCTTGAGCTGTGTACACTGTGAACAGTTCCACTACTGTTTCAGATGTACCTTCCTCTTCTTGAGCTGTGTACACTGTGAACAGTTCCACTACTGTTTCAGATGTACCTTCCTCTTCTTGTGCTGTGTACACTGTGAACAGTTCCACTACTGTTTCAGATGTACCTTCCTCTTCTTGAGCTGTGTCTGACACTGTGAACAGTTCCACTACTGTTTCAGATGTACCTTCCTCTTCTTGAGCTGTGTACACTGTGAACAGTTCCAATACTGTTTCAGATGTACCTTCCTCTTCTTGAGCTGTGTACACTGTGAACAGTTCCAATACTGTTTCAGATGTACCTTCCTCTTCTTGAGCTGTGTACACTGTGAACAGTTCCACTACTGTTTCAGATGTACCTTCCTCTTCTTGTGCTGTGTACACTGTGAACAGTTCCACTACTGTTTCAGATGTACCTTCCTCTTCTTGAGCTGTGTCTGACACTGTGAACAGTTCCACTACTGTTTCAGATGTACCTTCCTCTTCTTGTGCTGTGTACACTGTGAACAGTTCCACTACTGTTTCAGATGTATTCCTCTTCTTGTGTGTCTGACACTGTGAACAGTTCCACTACTGTTTCAGATGTACCTTCCTCTTCTGGTGCTGTGTACACTGTGAACAGTTCCACTACTGTTTCAGATGTACCTTCCTCTTCTGGTGCTGTGTCTGACACTGTGAACAGTTCCACTACTGTTTCAGATGTACCTTCCTCTTCTTGAGCTGTGTACACTGTGAACAGTTCCACTACTGTTTCAGATGTACCTTCCTCTTCTTGTGCTGTGTACACTGTGAACAGTTCCAATACTGTTTCAGATGTACCTTCCTCTTCTTGTGCTGTGTACACTGTGAACAGTTCCACTACTGTTTCAGATGTACCTTCCTCTTCTTGTGCTGTGTACACTGTGAACAGTTCCACTACTGTTTCAGATGTACCTTCCTCTTCTTGTGCTGTGTACACTGTGAACAGTTCCAATACTGTTTCAGATGTACCTTCCTCTTCTTGAGCTGTGTACACTGTGAACAGTTCCACTACTGTTTCAGATGTACCTTCCTCTTCTTGAGCTGTGTACACTGTGAACAGTTCCACTACTGTTTCAGATGTACCTTCCTCTTCTTGTGCTGTGTACACTGTGAACAGTTCCACTACTGTTTCAGATGTACCTTCCTCTTCTTGTGCTGTGTCTGACACTGTGAACAGTTCCACTACTGTTTCAGATGTACCTTCCTCTTCTTGTGTACACTGTGAACAGTTCCAATACTGTTTCAGATGTACCTTCCTCTTCTTGAGCTGTGTACACTGTGAACAGTTCCAATACTGTTTCAGATGTACCTTCCTCTTCTTGTGCTGTGTACACTGTGAACAGTTCCAATACTGTTTCAGATGTACCTTCCTCTTCTTGTGCTGTGTACACTGTGAACAGTTCCACTACTGTTTCAGATGTACCTTCCTCTTCTTGAGCTGTGTCTGACACTGTGAACAGTTCCACTACTGTTTCAGATGTACCTTCCTCTTCTTGTGCTGTGTACACTGTGAACAGTTCCAATACTGTTTCAGATGTACCTTCCTCTTCTTGAGCTGTGTGTACACTGTGAACAGTTCCAATACTGTTTCAGATGTACCTTCCTCTTCTTGTGCTGTGTACACTGTGAACAGTTCCACTACTGTTTCAGATGTACCTTCCTCTTCTTGAGCTGTGTACACTGTGAACAGTTCCAATACTGTTTCAGATGTACCTTCCTCTTCTTGTGCTGTGTACACTGTGAACAGTTCCAATACTGTTTCAGATGTAACACTGTTTCCACTACTGTTTCAGATGTACCTTCCTCTTCTTGAGCTGTGTCTGACACTGTGAACAGTTCCACTACTGTTTCAGATGTACCTTCCTCTTCTTGAGCTGTGTACACTGTGAACAGTTCCACTAATGTTTCAGATGTACCTTCCTCTTCTTGAGCTGTGTACACTGTGAACAGTTCCACTACTGTTTCAGATGTACCTTCCTCTTCTTGAGCTGTGTACACTGTGAACAGTTCCACTACTGTTTCAGATGTACCTTCCTCTTCTTGAGCTGTGTACACTGTGAACAGTTCCACTACTGTTTCAGATGTACCTTCCTCTTTCTTGAGCTGTGTACACTGTGAACAGTTCCAATACTGTTTCAGATGTACCTTCCTCTTCTTGTGCTGTGTACACTGTGAACAGTTCCACTACTGTTTCAGATGTACCTTCCTCTTCTTGTGCTGTGTACACTGTGAACAGTTCCACTACTGTTTCAGATGTACCTTCCTCTTCTTGTGCTGTGTACACTGTGAACAGTTCCAATACTGTTTCAGATGTACCTTCCTCTTCTTGTGCTGTGTACAGTTCCACTACTGTTTCTGTACCTTCCTCTTCTTGTGCTGTGTACACTGAACAGTTCCACTACTGTTTCAGATGTACCTTCCTCTTCTTGTGCTGTGTACACTGTGAACAGTTCCACTACTGTTTCAGATGTACCTTCCTCTTCTTGAGCTGTGTACACTGTGAACAGTTCCAATACTGTTTCAGATGTACCTTCCTCTTCTTGTGCTGTGTACACTGTGAACAGTTCCACTACTGTTTCAGATGTACCTTCCTCTTCTTGTGCTGTGTACACTGTGAACAGTTCCACTACTGTTTCAGATGTACCTTCCTCTTCTTGTGCTGTGTACACTGTGAACAGTTCCAATACTGTTTCAGATGTACCTTCCTCTTCTTGTGCTGTGTACACTGTGAACAGTTCCACTACTGTTTCAGATGTACCTTCCTCTTCTTGTGCTGTGTACACTGTGAACAGTTCCACTACTGTTTCAGATGTACCTTCCTCTTCTTGTGCTGTGTACACTGTGAACAGTTCCACTACTGTTTCAGATGTACCTTCCTCTTCTTGTGCTGTGTACACTGTGAACAGTTCCAATACTGTTTCAGATGTACCTTCCTCTTCTTGAGCTGTGTACACTGTGAACAGTTCCACTACTGTTTCAGATGTACCTTCCTCTTCTTGTGCTGTGTACACTGTGAACAGTTCCAATACTGTTTCAGATGTACCTTCCTCTTCTTGTGCTGTGTACACTGTGAACAGTTCCACTACTGTTTCAGATGTACCTTCCTCTTCTTGTGCTGTGTACACTGTGAACAGTTCCACTACTGTTTCAGATGTACCTTCCTCTTCTTGTGCTGTGTACACTGTGAACAGTTCCAATACTGTTTCAGATGTACCTTCCTCTTCTTGAGCTGTGTACACTGTGAACAGTTCCACTACTGTTTCAGATGTACCTTCCTCTTCTTGAGCTGTGTACACTGTGAACAGTTCCACTACTGTTTCAGATGTACCTTCCTCTTCTTGTGCTGTGTACACTGTGAACAGTTCCACTACTGTTTCAGATGTACCTTCCTCTTCTTGAGCTGTGTCTGACACTGTGAACAGTTCCACTACTGTTTCAGATGTACCTTCCTCTTCTTGAGCTGTGTACACTGTGAACAGTTCCAATACTGTTTCAGATGTACCTTCCTCTTCTTGAGCTGTGTACACTGTGAACAGTTCCAATACTGTTTCAGATGTACCTTCCTCTTCTTGAGCTGTGTACACTGTGAACAGTTCCAATACTGTTTCAGATGTACCTTCCTCTTCTTGTGCTGTGTACACTGTGAACAGTTCCACTACTGTTTCAGATGTACCTTCCTCTTCTTGAGCTGTGTCTGACACTGTGAACAGTTCCACTACTGTTTCAGATGTACCTTCCTCTTCTTGTGCTGTGTACACTGTGAACAGTTCCAATACTGTTTCAGATGTACCTTCCTCTTCTTGTGCTGTGTCTGACACTGTGAACAGTTCCAATACTGTTTCAGATGTACCTTCTTCTTCTTGAGCTGTGTACACTGTGAACAGTTCCAATACTGTTTCAGATGTACCTTCCTCTTCTTGTGCTGTGTACACTGTGAACAGTTCCACTACTGTTTCAGATGTTTCCTCTTCTTGTGCTGTGTACACTGAACAGTTCCAATACTGTTTCAGATGTACCTTCCTCTTCTTGTGCTGTGTACACTGTGAACAGTTCCAATACTGTTTCAGATGTACCTTCCTCTTCTTGAGCTGTGTCTGACACTGTGAACAGTTCCACTACTGTTTCAGATGTACCTTCCTCTTCTTGAGCTGTGTACACTGTGAACAGTTACACTAATGTTTCAGATGTACCTTCCTCTTCTTGAGCTGTGTACACTGTGAACAGTTCCACTAATGTTTCAGATGTACCTTCCTCTCCTTGAGCTGTGTACACTGTGAACAGTTCCACTACTGTTTCAGATGTACCTTCCTCTTCTTGAGCTGTGTACACTGTGAACAGTTCCACTACTGTTTCAGATGTACCTTCCTCTTCTTGAGCTGTGTACACTGTGAACAGTTCCACTACTGTTTCAGATGTACCTTCCTCTTCTTGAGCTGTGTACACTGTGAACAGTTCCACTACTGTTTCAGATGTACCTTCCTCTTCTTGAGCTGTCACAACAGTTCCAATACTGTTTCAGATGTACCTTCCTCTTCTTGTGCTGTGTACACTGTGAACAGTTCCACTACTGTTTCAGATGTACCTTCCTCTTCTTGTGCTGTGTACACTGTGAACAGTTCCATGTTTCAGATGTACCTTCCTCTTCTTGTGCTGTGTACACTGTGAACAGTTCCAATACTGTTTCAGATGTACCTTCCTCTTCTTGTGCTGTGTACACTGTGAACAGTTCCACTACTGTTTCAGATGTACCTTCCTCTTCTTGTGCTGTGTACACTGTGAACAGTTCCACTACTGTTTCAGATGTACCTTCCTCTTCTTGTGCTGTGTACACTGTGAACAGTTCCAATACTGTTTCAGATGTACCTTCCTCTTCTTGAGCTGTGTACACTGTGAACAGTTCCACTACTGTTTCAGATGTACCTTCCTCTTCTTGAGCTGTGTACACTGTGAACAGTTCCACTACTGTTTCAGATGTACCTTCCTCTTCTTGTGCTGTGTACACTGTGAACAGTTCCACTACTGTTTCAGATGTACCTTCCTCTTCTTGAGCTGTGTCTGACACTGTGAACAGTTCCACTACTGTTTCAGATGTACCTTCCTCTTCTTGAGCTGTGTACACTGTGAACAGTTCCAATACTGTTTCAGATGTACCTTCCTCTTCTTGAGCTGTGTACACTGTGAACAGTTCCAATACTGTTTCAGATGTACCTTCCTCTTCTTGAGCTGTGTACACTGTGAACAGTTCCAATACTGTTTCAGATGTACCTTCCTCTTCTTGTGCTGTGTACACTGTGAACAGTTCCACTACTGTTTCAGATGTACCTTCCTCTTCTTGAGCTGTGTCTGACACTGTGAACAGTTCCACTACTGTTTCAGATGTACCTTCCTCTTCTTGTGCTGTGTACACTGTGAACAGTTCCAATACTGTTTCAGATGTACCTTCCTCTTCTTGTGCTGTGTCTGACACTGTGAACAGTTCCAATACTGTTTCAGATGTACCTTCTTCTTCTTGAGCTGTGTACACTGTGAACAGTTCCAATACTGTTTCAGATGTACCTTCCTCTTCTTGTGCTGTGTACACTGTGAACAGTTCCACTACTGTTTCAGATGTACCTTCCTCTTCTTGTGCTGTGTACACTGTGAACAGTTCCAATACTGTTTCAGATGTACCTTCCTCTTCTTGTGCTGTGTACACTGTGAACAGTTCCAATACTGTTTCAGATGTACCTTCCTCTTCTTGAGCTGTGTCTGACACTGTGAACAGTTCCACTACTGTTTCAGATGTACCTTCCTCTTCTTGAGCTGTGTACACTGTGAACAGTTCCACTAATGTTTCAGATGTACCTTCCTCTTCTTGAGCTGTGTACACTGTGAACAGTTCCACTAATGTTTCAGATGTACCTTCCTCTCCTTGAGCTGTGTACACTGTGAACAGTTCCACTACTGTTTCAGATGTACCTTCCTCTTCTTGAGCTGTGTACACTGTGAACAGTTCCACTACTGTTTCAGATGTACCTTCCTCTTCTTGAGCTGTGTACACTGTGAACAGTTCCACTACTGTTTCAGATGTACCTTCCTCTTCTTGAGCTGTGTACACTGTGAACAGTTCCACTACTGTTTCAGATGTACCTTCCTCTTCTTGTGCTGTGTACACTGTGAACAGTTCCAATACTGTTTCAGATGTACCTTCCTCTTCTTGAGCTGGGTCTGACACTGTGAACAGTTCCACTACTGTTTCAGATGTACCTTCCTCTTCTTGTGCTGTGTACACTGTGAACAGTTCCACTACAGTTTCAGATGTACCTTCCTCTTCTTGAGCTGTGTACACTGTGAACAGTTCCACTACTGTTTCAGATGTACCTTCCTTTCAGCTGTGTACACTGTGAACAGTTCCACAACTGTTTCAGATGTACCTTCCTCTTCTTGTGCTGTGTACACTGTGAACAGTTCCAATACTGTTTCAGATGTACCTTCCTCTTCTTGAGCTGTGTCTGACACTATGAACAGTTCCACTACTGTTTCAGATGTACCTTCCTCTTCTTGTGCTGTGTACACTGTGAACAGTTCCACTACTGTTTCAGATGTACCTTCCTCTTCTTGAGCTGTGTACACTGAACAGTTCCACTACTGTTTCAGATGTACCTTCCTCTTCTTGAGCTGTGTACACTGTGAACAGTTCCAATACTGTTTCAGATGTACCTTCCTCTTCTTGTGCTGTGTACACTGTGAACAGTTCCAATACTGTTTCAGATGTACCTTCCTCTTCTTGTGCTGTGTCTGACACTGTGAACAGTTCCAATACTGTTTCAGATGTACCTTCCTCTTCTTGTGCTGTGTACACTGTGAACAGTTCCACTACTGTTTCAGATGTACCTTCCTCTTCTTGTGCTGTGTACACTGTGAACAGTTCCACTACTGTTTCAGATGTACCTTCCTCTTCTTGAGCTGTGTACACTGTGAACAGTTCCACTACTGTTTCAGATGTACCTTCCTCTTCTTGTGCTGTGTACACTGTGAACAGTTCCACTACTGTTTCAGATGTACCTTCCTCTTCTTGAGCTGTGTACACTGTGAACAGTTCCACTACTGTTTCAGATGTACCTTCCTCTTCTTGTGCTGTGTACACTGTGAACAGTTCCACTACTGTTTCAGATGTACCTTCCTCTCCTTGTGCTGTGTACACTGTGAACAGTTCCAATACTGTTTCAGATGTACCTTCCTCTTCTTGAGCTGTGTAAACTGTGAACAGGGGTCCTTCTGTAGCACTGTGAACAGTTGGGTTCATTTCAGGACCACCCATACTGTTTCAGATGTACCTTCCTCTTCTTGGCTGTGTATGTGAACAGTTCCAATACTGTTTCAGATGTACCTTCCTTTTCTTGAGCTGTGTCTGACACTGTGAACAGTTCCACTACTGTTTCAGATGTACCTTCCTCTTCTTGAGCTGTGTACACTGTGAACAGTTCCACTACTGTTTCAGATGTACCTTCCTCTTCTTGAGCTGTGTACACTGTGAACAGTTCCACTACTGTTTCAGATGTACCTTCCTCTTCTTGAGCTGTGTACACTGTGAACAGTTCCAATACTGTTTCAGATGTACCTTCCTCTTCTTGTGCTGTGTCTGACACTGTGAACAGTTCCACTACTGTTTCAGATGTACCTTCCTCTTCTTGAGCTGTGTACACTGTGAACAGTTCCAATACTGTTTCAGATGTACCTTCCTCTTCTTGTGCTGTGTACACTGTGAACAGTTCCACTACTGTTTCAGATGTACCTTCCTCTTCTTGAGCTGTGTACACTGTGAACAGTTCCACTACTGTTTCAGATGTACCTTCCTCTTCTTGTGCTGTGTACACTATGAACAGTTCCACTACTGTTTCAGATGTACCTTCCTCTTCTTGTGCTGTGTACACTGTGAACAGTTCCAATACTGTTTCAGATGTACCTTCCTCTTCTTGTGCTGTGTACACTGTGAACAGTTCCACTACTGTTTCAGATGTACCTTCCTCTTCTTGAGCTGTGTACACTGTGAACAGTTCCAATACTGTTTCAGATGTACCTTCCTCTTCTTGTGCTGTGTACACTGTGAACAGTTCCACTACTGTTTCAGATGTACCTTCCTCTTCTTGAGCTGTGTACACTGTGAACAGTTCCACTACTGTTTCAGATGTACCTTCCTCTTCTTGTGCTGTGTACACTGTGAACAGTTCCACTACTGTTTCAGATGTACCTTCCTCTTCTTGAGCTGTGTACACTGTGAACAGTTCCACTACTGTTTCAGATGTACCTTCCTCTTCTTGTGCTGTGTACACTATGAACAGTTCCACTACTGTTTCAGATGTACCTTCCTCTTCTTGTGCTGTGTACACTGTGAACAGTTCCAATACTGTTTCAGATGTACCTTCCTCTTCTTGTGCTGTGTACACTGTGAACAGTTCCACTACTGTTTCAGATGTACCTTCCTCTTCTTGAGCTGTGTACACTGTGAACAGTTCCAATACTGTTTCAGATGTACCTTCCTCTTCTTGTGCTGTGTACACTGTGAACAGTTCCACTACTGTTTCAGATGTACCTTCCTCTTCTTGAGCTGTGTACACTGAACAGTTCCACTACTGTTTAAGATGTACCTTCCTCTTCTCGTGCTGTGTACACTGTGAACAGTTCCACTACTGTTTCAGATGTACCTTCCTCTTCTTGTGCTGTGTACACTGTGAACAGTTCCAATACTGTTTCAGATGTACCTTCCTCTTCTTGTGCTGTGTACACTGTGAACAGTTCCAATACTGTTTCAGATGTACCTTCCTCTTCTTGTGCTGTGTCTGACACTGTGAACAGTTCCACTACTGTTTCAGATGTACCTTCCTCTTCTTGTGCTGTGTCTGACACTGTGAACAGTTCCACTACTGTTTCAGATGTACCTTCCTCTTCTTGAGCTGTGTACACTGTGAACAGTTCCACTACTGTTTCAGATGTACCTTTCTCTTCTTGTGCTGTGTACACTGTGAACAGTTCCACTACTGTTTCAGATGTACCTTCCTCTTCTTGAGCTGTGTACACTGTGAACAGTTCCACTACTGTTTCAGATGTACCTTCCTCTTCTTGTGCTGTGTACACTGTGAACAGTTCCACTACTGTTTCAGATGTACCTTCCTCTCCTTGTGCTGTGTACACTGTGAACAGTTCCAATACTGTTTCAGATGTACCTTCCTCTTCTTGAGCTGTGTCTGACACTGTGAACAGTTCCACTACTGTTTCAGATGTACCTTCCTCTTCTTGAGCTGTGTACACTGAACAGTTCCACTACTGTTTCAGATGTACCTTCCTCTTCTTGAGCTGTGTACACTGTGAACAGTTCCAATACTGTTTCAGATGTACCTTCCTCTTCTTGTGCTGTGTACACTGTGAACAGTTCCAATACTGTTTCAGATGTACCTTCCTCTTCTTGTGCTGTGTCTGACACTGTGAACAGTTCCAATACTGTTTCAGATGTACCTTCCTCTTCTTGTGCTGTGTACACTGTGAACAGTTCCACTACTGTTTCAGATGTACTTCCTCTTCTTGTGCTGTGTACACTGTGAACAGTTCCACTACTGTTTCAGATGTACCTTCCTCTTCTTGAGCTGTGTACACTGTGAACAGTTCCAATACTGTTTCAGATGTACCTTCCTCTTCTTGAGCTGTGTACACTGTGAACAGTTCCAATACTGTTTCAGATGTACCTTCCTCTTCTTGTGCTGTGTCTGACACTGTGAACAGTTCCAATACTGTTTCAGATGTACCTTCCTCTTCTTGTGCTGTGTACACTGTGAACAGTTCCACTACTGTTTCAGATGTACCTTCCTCTTCTTGTGCTGTGTACACTGTGAACAGTTCCACTACTGTTTCAGATGTACCTTCCTCTTCTTGAGCTGTGTACACTGTGAACAGTTCCACTACTGTTTCAGATGTACCTTCCTCTTCTTGTGCTGTGTACACTGTGAACAGTTCCACTACTGTTTCAGATGTACCTTCCTCTCCTTGTGCTGTGTACACTGTGAACAGTTCCAATACTGTTTCAGATGTACCTTCCTCTTCTTGAGCTGTGTACACTGAACAGTTCCACTACTGTTTAAGATGTACCTTCCTCTTCTCGTGCTGTGTACACTGTGAACAGTTCCACTACTGTTTCAGATGTACCTTCCTCTTCTTGTGCTGTGTACACTGTGAACAGTTCCAATACTGTTTCAGATGTACCTTCCTCTTCTTGTGCTGTGTACACTGTGAACAGTTCCAATACTGTTTCAGATGTACCTTCCTCTTCTTGTGCTGTGTCTGACACTGTGAACAGTTCCACTACTGTTTCAGATGTACCTTCCTCTTCTTGTGCTGTGTCTGACACTGTGAACAGTTCCACTACTGTTTCAGATGTACCTTCCTCTTCTTGAGCTGTGTACACTGTGAACAGTTCCACTACTGTTTCAGATGTACCTTTCTCTTCTTGTGCTGTGTACACTGTGAACAGTTCCACTACAGTTTCAGATGTACCTTCCTCTTCTTGAGCTGTGTACACTGTGAACAGTTCCACTACTGTTTCAGATGTACCTTCCTCTTCTTGAGCTGTGTACACTGTGAACAGTTCCACAACTGTTTCAGATGTACCTTCCTCTTCTTGTGCTGTGTACACTGTGAACAGTTCCAATACTGTTTCAGATGTACCTTCCTCTTCTTGAGCTGTGTCTGACACTGTGAACAGTTCCACTACTGTTTCAGATGTACCTTCCTCTTCTTGAGCTGTGTACACTGAACAGTTCCACTACTGTTTCAGATGTACCTTCCTCTTCTTGAGCTGTGTACACTGTGAACAGTTCCAATACTGTTTCAGATGTACCTTCCTCTTCTTGTGCTGTGTACACTGTGAACAGTTCCAATACTGTTTCAGATGTACCTTCCTCTTCTTGTGCTGTGTCTGACACTGTGAACAGTTCCAATACTGTTTCAGATGTACCTTCCTCTTCTTGTGCTGTGTACACTGTGAACAGTTCCACTACTGTTTCAGATGTACCTTCCTCTTCTTGTGCTGTGTACACTGTGAACAGTTCCACTACTGTTTCAGATGTACCTTCCTCTTCTTGAGCTGTGTACACTGTGAACAGTTCCAATACTGTTTCAGATGTACCTTCCTCTTCTTGTGCTGTGTACACTGTGAACAGTTCCAATACTGTTTCAGATGTACCTTCCTCTTCTTGTGCTGTGTCTGACACTGTGAACAGTTCCAATACTGTTTCAGATGTACCTTCCTCTTCTTGTGCTGTGTACACTGTGAACAGTTCCACTACTGTTTCAGATGTACCTTCCTCTTCTTGTGCTGTGTACACTGTGAACAGTTCCACTACTGTTTCAGATGTACCTTCCTCTTCTTGAGCTGTGTACACTGTGAACAGTTCCACTACTGTTTCAGATGTACCTTCCTCTTCTTGTGCTGTGTACACTGTGAACAGTTCCACTACTGTTTCAGATGTACCTTCCTCTCCTTGTGCTGTGTACACTGTGAACAGTTCCAATACTGTTTCAGATGTACCTTCCTCTTCTTGAGCTGTGTAAACTGTGAACAGTTCCAATACTGTTTCAGATGTACCTTCCTCTTCTTGAGCTGTGTCTGACACTGTGAACAGTTCCACTACTGTTTCAGATGTACCTTCCTCTTCTTGAGCTGTGTACACTGTGAACAGTTCCACTACTGTTTCAGATGTACCTTCCTCTTCTTGAGCTGTGTACACTGTGAACAGTTCCACTACTGTTTCAGATGTACCTTCCTCTTCTTGAGCTGTGTACACTGTGAACAGTTCCAATACTGTTTCAGATGTACCTTCCTCTTCTTGTGCTGTGTACACTGTGAACAGTTCCACTACTGTTTCAGATGTACCTTCCTCTTCTTGAGCTGTGTACACTGTGAACAGTTCCACTACTGTTTCAGATGTACCTTCCTCTTCTTGTGCTGTGTACACTATGAACAGTTCCACTACTGTTTCAGATGTACCTTCCTCTTCTTGTGCTGTGTACACTGTGAACAGTTCCAATACTGTTTCAGATGTACCTTCCTCTTCTTGTGCTGTGTACACTGTGAACAGTTCCACTACTGTTTCAGATGTACCTTCCTCTTCTTGAGCTGTGTACACTGTGAACAGTTCCACTACTGTTTCAGATGTACCTTCCTCTTCTTGTGCTGTGTACACTGTGAACAGTTCCAATACTGTTTCAGATGTACCTTCCTCTTCTTGAGCTGTGTACACTGTGAACAGTTCCACTACTGTTTCAGATGTACCTTCCTCTTCTTGTGCTGTGTACACTGTGAACAGTTCCACTACTGTTTCAGATGTACCTTCCTCTTCTTGTGCTGTGTACACTGTGAACAGTTCCACTACTGTTTCAGATGTACCTTCCTCTTCTTGTGCTGTGTACACTGTGAACAGTTCCAATACTGTTTCAGATGTACCTTCCTCTTCTTGTGCTGTGTCTGACACTGTGAACAGTTCCACTACTGTTTCAGATGTACCTTCCTCTTCTTGTGCTGTGTCTGACACTGTGAACAGTTCCACTACTGTTTCAGATGTACCTTCCTCTTCTTGTGTACACTGCAGTTCCACTACTGTTTCAGATGTACCTTTCTCTTCTTGTGCTGTGTACACTGTGAACAGTTCCACTACTGTTTCAGATGTACCTTCCTCTTCTTGTGCTCTGTACACTGTGAACAGTTCCAATACTGTTTCAGATGTACCTTCCTCTTCTTGAGCTGTGTACACTGTGAACAGTTCCAATACTGTTTCAGATGTACCTTCCTCTTCTTGTGCTGTGTACACTGTGAACAGTTCCAATACTGTTTCAGATGTACCTTCCTCTTCTTGAGCTGTGTACACTGTGAACAGTTCCAATACTGTTTCAGATGTAACTTCCTCTTCTTGAGCTGTGTACACTGTGAACAGTTCCACTACTGTTTCAGATGTACCTTTCTCTTCTTGTGCTGTGTACACTGTGAACAGTTCCACTACTGTTTCAGATGTACCTTCCTCTTCTTGAACAGTTCTGTGATGTACCTTCCTCTTCTTGACACACTGTGAACAGTTCCAATACTGTTTCAGATGTACCTTCCTCTTCTTGTGCTGTGTACACTGTGAACAGTTCCAATACTGTTTCAGATGTACCTTCCTCTTCTTGAGCTGTGTACACTGTGAACAGTTCCAATACTGTTTCAGATGTAACTTCCTCTTCTTGAGCTGTGTACACTGTGAACAGTTCTAATACTGTTTCAGATGTACCTTCCTCTTCTTGAGCTGTGTCTGACACTGTGAACAGTTCCACTACTGTTTCAGATGTACCTTCCTCTTCTTGAGCTGTGTACACTGTGAACAGTTCCACTACTGTTTCAGATGTACCTTCCTCTTCTTGTGCTGTGTACACTGTGAACAGTTCCACTACTGTTTCAGATGTACCTTCCTCTTCTTGAGCTGTGTACACTGTGAACAGTTCCACTACTGTTTCAGATGTACCTTCCTCTTGTGCTGTGTACACTGTGAACAGTTCCAATACTGTTTCAGATGTACCTTCCTCTTCTTGAGCTGTGTACACTGTGAACAGTTCCACTACTGTTTCAGATGTACCTTCCTCTTCTTGAGCTGTGTACACTGTGAACAGTTCCACTACTGTTTCAGATGTACCTTCCTCTTCTTGTGCTGTGTACACTGTGAACAGTTCCACTACTGTTTCAGATGTACCTTCCTCTTCTTGAGCTGTGTTTGACACTGTGAACAGTTCCACTACTGTTTCAGATGTACCTTCCTCTTCTTGAGCTGTGTACACTGTGAACAGTTCCAATACTGTTTCAGATGTACCTTCCTCTTCTTGTGCTGTGTACACTGTGAACAGTTCCACTACTGTTTCAGATGTACCTTCCTCTTCTTGAGCTGTGTCTGACACTGTGAACAGTTCCACTACTGTTTCAGATGTACCTTCCTCTTCTTGTGCTGTGTACACTGTGAACAGTTCCAATACTGTTTCAGATGTACCTTCCTCTTCTTGTGCTGTGTCTGACACTGTGAACAGTTCCAATACTGTTTCAGATGTACCTTCTTCTTCTTGAGCTGTGTACACTGTGAACAGTTCCAATACTGTTTCAGATGTACCTTCCTCTTCTTGTGCTGTGTACACTGTGAACAGTTCCAATACTGTTTCAGATGTACCTTCCTCTTCTTGAGCTGTGCCTGACACTGTGAACAGTTCCACTACTGTTTCAGATGTACCTTCCTCTTCTTGAGCTGTGTCTGACACTGTGAACAGTTCCACTACTGTTTCAGATGTACCTTCCTCTTCTTGAGCTGTGTACACTGTGAACAGTTCCAATACTGTTTCAGATGTACCTTCCTCTTCTTGTGCTGTGTACACTGTGAACAGTTCCACTACTGTTTCAGATGTACCTTCCTCTTCTTGTGCTGTGTACACTGTGAACAGTTCCAATACTGTTTCAGATGTACCTTCCTCTTCTTGTGCTGTGTCTGACACTGTGAACAGTTCCAATACTGTTTCAGATGTACCTTCTTCTTCTTGAGCTGTGTACACTGTGAACAGTTCCAATACTGTTTCAGATGTACCTTCCTCTTCTTGTGCTGTGTACACTGTGAACAGTTCCAATACTGTTTCAGATGTACCTTCCTCTTCTTGAGCTGTGTCTGACACTGTGAACAGTTCCACTACTGTTTCAGATGTACCTTCCTCTTCTTGAGCTGTGTACACTGTGAACAGTTCCACTAATGTTTCAGATGTACCTTCCTCTTCTTGAGCTGTGTACACTGTGAACAGTTCCACTACTGTTTCAGATGTACCTTCCTCTTCTTGAGCTGTGTACACTGTGAACAGTTCCACTACTGTTTCAGATGTACCTTCCTCTTCTTGAGCTGTGTACACTGTGAACAGTTCCACTACTGTTTCAGATGTACCTTCCTCTTCTTGAGCTGTGTACACTGTGAACAGTTCCACTACTGTTTCAGATGTACCTTCCTCTTCTTGTGCTGTGTACACTGTGAACAGTTCCAATACTGTTTCAGATGTACCTTCCTCTTCTTGAGCTGTGTACACTGAACAGTTCCACTACTGTTTCAGATGTACCTTCCTCTTCTTGAGCTGTGTACACTGTGAACAGTTCCACTACAGTTTCAGATGTACCTTCCTCTTCTTGAGCTGTGTACACTGTGAACAGTTCCACTACTGTTTCAGATGTACCTTCCTCTTCTTGAGCTGTGTACACTGTGAACAGTTCCACAACTGTTTCAGATGTACCTTCCTCTTCTTGTGCTGTGTACACTGTGAACAGTTCCAATACTGTTTCAGATGTACCTTCCTCTTCTTGAGCTGTGTCTGACACTATGAACAGTTCCACTACTGTTTCAGATGTACCTTCCTCTTCTTGTGCTGTGTACACTGTGAACAGTTCCACTACTGTTTCAGATGTACCTTCCTCTTCTTGAGCTGTGTACACTGAACAGTTCCACTACTGTTTCAGATGTACCTTCCTCTTTCTGAGCTGTGTACACTGTGAACAGTTCCAATACTGTTTCAGATGTACTTCCTCTTCTTGTGCTGTGTACACTGTGAACAGTTCCAATACTGTTTCAGATGTACCTTCCTCTTCTTGTGCTGTGTCTGACACTGTGAACAGTTCCAATACTGTTTCAGATGTACCTTCCTCTTCTTGTGCTGTGTACACTGAACAGTTCCACTACTGTTTCAGATGTACCTTCCTCTTCTTGTGCTGTGTACACTGTGAACAGTTCCACTACTGTTTCAGATGTACCTTCCTCTTCTTGAGCTGTGTACACTGTGAACAGTTCCACTACTGTTTCAGATGTACCTTCCTCTTCTTGTGCTGTGTACACTGTGAACAGTTCCACTACTGTTTCAGATGTACCTTCCTCTCTTGTGCTGTGTACACTGTGAACAGTTCCACTACTGTTTCAGATGTACCTTCCTCTTCTTGAGCTGTGTACACTGTGAACAGTTCCACTACTGTTTCAGATGTACCTTCCTCTTCTTGAGCTGTGTACACTGTGAACAGTTCCACTACTGTTTCAGATGTACCTTCCTCTTCTTGTGCTGTGTACACTGAACAGTTCCACTACTGTTTCAGATGGACCTTCCTCTTCTTGTGCTGTGTACACTGTGAACAGTTCCAATACTGTTTCAGATGTACCTTCCTCTTCTTGAGCTGTGTCTGACACTGTGAACAGTTCCACTACTGTTTCAGATGTACCTTCCTCTTCTTGAGCTGTGTACACTGTGAACAGTTCCACTACTGTTTCAGATGTTCCTTCCTCTTCTTGAGCTGTGTACACTGTGAACAGTTCCACTACTGTTTCAGATGTTCCTTCCTCTTCTTGAGCTGTGTCTGACACTGTGAACAGTTCCACTACTGTTTCAGATGTACCTTCCTCTTCTTGAGCTGTGTCTGACACTGTGAACAGTTCCACTACTGTTTCAGATGTACCTTCCTCTTCTTGAGCTGTGTACACTGTGAACAGTTCCACTACTGTTTCAGATGTTCCTTCCTCTTCTTGAGCTGTGTCTGACACTGTGAACAGTTCCACTACTGTTTCAGATGTACCTTCCTTCTTCTTGTGCTGTGTACACTGTGAACAGTTCCACTACTGTTTCAGATGTTCCTTCCTCTTCTTGAGCTGTGTACACTGTGAACAGTTCCACTACTGTTTCAGATGTACCTTCCTCTTCTTGTGCTGTGTACACTGTGAACAGTTCCACTACTGATTCAGATGTACCTTCCTCTTCTTGAGCTGTGTACACTGTGAACAGTTCCACTACTGTTTCAGATGTACCTTCCTCTTCTTGTGCTGTGTACACTGTGAACAGTTCCACTACTGTTTCAGATGTACCTTCCTCTTCTTGTGCTGTGTACACTGTGAACAGTTCCAATACTGTTTCAGATGTACCTTCCTCTTCTTGAGCTGTGTCTGACACTGTGAACAGTTCCAATACTGTTTCAGATGTACCTTCCTCTTCTTGAGCTGTGTCTGACACTGTGAACAGTTCCACTACTGTTTCAGATGTACCTTCCTCTTCTTGAGCTGTGTACACTGTGAACAGTTCCACTACTGTTTCAGATGTACCTTCCTCTTCTTGAGCTGTGTACACTGTGAACAGTTACACTACTGTTTCAGATGTACCTTCCTCTTCTTGAGCTGTGTCTGACACTGTGAACAGTTCCACTACTGTTTCAGATGTACCTTCCTCTTCTTGAGCTGTGTACACTGTGAACAGTTCCACTACTGTTTCAGATGTACCTTCCTCTTCTTGAGCTGTGTACACTGTGAACAGTTCCACTACTGTTTCAGATGTACCTTCCTCTTCTTGAGCTGTGTACACTGTGAACAGTTCCACTACTGTTTCAGATGTACCTTCCTCTTCTTGAGCTGTGTACACTGTGAACAGTTCCACTACTGTTTCAGATGTACCTTCCTCTTCTTGTGCTGTGTACACTGTGAACAGTTCCAATACTGTTTCAGATGTACCTTCCTCTTCTTGAGCTGGGTCTGACACTGTGAACAGTTCCAATACTGTTTCAGATGTACCTTCCTCTTCTTGTGCTGTGTACACTGTGAACAGTTCCACTACAGTTTCAGATGTACCTTCCTCTTCTTGAGCTGTGTACACTGTGAACAGTTCCACTACTGTTTCAGATGTACCTTCCTCTTCTTGAGCTGTGTACACTGTGAACAGTTCCACAACTGTTTCAGATGTACCTTCCTCTTCTTGTGCTGTGTACACTGTGAACAGTTCCAATACTGTTTCAGATGTACCTTCCTCTTCTTGAGCTGTGTCTGACACTGTGAACAGTTCCACTACTGTTTCAGATGTACCTTCCTCTTCTTGTGCTGTGTACACTGTGAACAGTTCCACTACTGTTTCAGATGTACCTTCCTCTTCTTGAGCTGTGTACACTGAACAGTTCCACTACTGTTTCAGATGTACCTTCCTCTTCTTGAGCTGTGTACACTGTGAACAGTTCCAATACTGTTTCAGATGTACCTTCCTCTTCTTGTGCTGTGTACACTGTGAACAGTTCCAATACTGTTTCAGATGTACCTTCCTCTTCTTGTGCTGTGTCTGACACTGTGAACAGTTCCAATACTGTTTCAGATGTACCTTCCTCTTCTTGTGCTGTGTACACTGAACAGTTCCACTACTGTTTCAGATGTACCTTCCTCTTCTTGTGCTGTGTACACTGTGAACAGTTCCACTACTGTTTCAGATGTACCTTCCTCTTCTTGAGCTGTGTACACTGTGAACAGTTCCACTACTGTTTCAGATGTACCTTCCTCTTCTTGTGCTGTGTACACTGTGAACAGTTCCACTACTGTTTCAGATGTACCTTCCTCTTCTTGTGCTGTGTACACTGTGAACAGTTCCACTACTGTTTCAGATGTACCTTCCTCTTCTTGAGCTGTGTACACTGTGAACAGTTCCACTACTGTTTCAGATGTACCTTCCTCTTCTTGAGCTGTGTACACTGTGAACAGTTCCACTACTGTTTCAGATGTACCTTCCTCTTCTTGTGCTGTGTACACTGTGAACAGTTCCACTACTGTTTCAGATGGACCTTCCTCTTCTTGTGCTGTGTACACTGTGAACAGTTCCAATACTGTTTCAGATGTACCTTCCTCTTCTTGAGCTGTGTACACTGTGAACAGTTCCACTACTGTTTCAGATGTACCTTCCTCTTCTTGTGCTGTGTACACTGTGAACAGTTCCAATACTGTTTCAGATGTACCTTCCTCTTCTTGAGCTGTGTACACTGTGAACAGTTCCAATACTGTTTCAGATGTACCTTCCTCTTCTTGAGCTGTGTCTGACACTGTGAACAGTTCCACTACTGTTTCAGATGTACCTTCCTCTTCTTGAGCTGTGTCTGACACTGTGAACAGTTCCACTACTGTTTCAGATGTACCTTCCTCTTCTTGTGCTGTGTACACTGTGAACAGTTCCACTACTGTTTCAGATGTACCTTCCTCTTCTTGAGCTGTGTACACTGTGAACAGTTCCACTACTGTTTCAGATGTACCTTCCTCTTCTTGAGCTGTGTACACTGTGAACAGTTCCACTACAGTTTCAGATGTACCCTCCTCTTCTTGAGCTGTGTACACTGTGAACAGTTCCACTACTGTTTCAGATGTACCTTCCTCTTCTTGTGCTGTGTACACTGTGAACAGTTCCACTACTGATTCAGATGTACCTTCCTCTTCTTGAGCTGTGTACACTGTGAACAGTTCCACTACTGTTTCAGATGTACCTTCCTCTTCTTGTGCTGTGTACACTGTGAACAGTTCCACTACTGTTTCAGATGTACCTTCCTCTTCTTGTGCTGTGTACACTGTGAACAGTTCCAATACTGTTTCAGATGTACCTTCCTCTTCTTGAGCTGTGTCTGACACTGTGAACAGTTCCAATACTGTTTCAGATGTACCTTCCTCTTCTTGAGCTGTGTCTGACACTGTGAACAGTTCCACTACTGTTTCAGATGTACCTTCCTCTTCTTGAGCTGTGTACACTGTGAACAGTTCCACTACTGTTTCAGATGTACCTTCCTCTTCTTGAGCTGTGTACACTGTGAACAGTTACACTACTGTTTCAGATGTACCTTCCTCTTCTTGAGCTGTGTCTGACACTGTGAACAGTTCCACTACTGTTTCAGATGTACCTTCCTCTTCTTGAGCTGTGTACACTGTGAACAGTTCCACTACTGTTTCAGATGTACCTTCCTCTTCTTGAGCTGTGTACACTGTGAACAGTTCCACTACTGTTTCAGATGTACCTTCCTCTTCTTGAGCTGTGTACACTGTGAACAGTTCCACTACTGTTTCAGATGTACCTTCCTCTTCTTGTGCTGTGTACACTGTGAACAGTTCCACTACTGTTTCAGATGTACCTTCCCTTTCTTGTGCTGTGTACACTGTGAACAGTTCCACTACTGTTTCAGATGTACCTTCCTCTTCTGGTGCTGTGTACACTGTGAACAGTTCCAATACTGTTTCAGATGTACCTTCCTCTTCTTGAGCTGTGTACACTGTGAACAGTTCCACTACTGTTTCAGATGTACCTTCCTCTTCTTGAGCTGTGTACACTGTGAACGGTTCCACTACTGTTTCAGATGTACCTTCCTCTTCTTGAGCTGTGTCTGACACTGTGAACAGTTCCACTACTGTTTCAGATGTACCTTCCTCTTCTTGAGCTGTGTACACTGTGAACAGTTCCACTACTGTTTCAGATGTACCTTCCTCTTCTTGAGCTGTGTACACTGTGAACAGTTCCACTACTGTTTCAGATGTACCTTCCTCTTCTTGAGCTGTGTACACTGTGAACAGTTCCACTACTGTTTCAGATGTACCTTCCTCTTCTTGTGCTGTGTACACTGTGAACAGTTCCACTACTGTTTCAGATGTACCTTCCTCTTCTTGTGCTGTGTACACTGTGAACAGTTCCACTACTGTTTCAGATGTACCTTCCTCTTCTTGTGCTGTGTACACTGTGAACAGTTCCACTACTGTTTCAGATGTACCTTCCTCTTCTTGAGCTGTGTACACTGTGAACAGTTCCACTACTGTTTCAGATGTACCTTCCTCTTCTTGAGCTGTGTACACTGTGAACAGTTCCAATACTGTTTCAGATGTACCTTCCTCTTCATGAGCTGTGTACACTGTGAACAGTTCCACTACTGTTTCAGATGTACCTTCCTCTTCTTGTGCTGTGTACACTGTGAACAGTTCCACTACTGTTTCAGATGTACCTTCCTCTTCTTGTGCTGTGTACACTGTGAACAGTTCCACTACTGTTTCAGATGTACCTTCCTCTTCTTGTGCTGTGTACACTGTGAACAGTTCCACTACTGTTTCAGATGTACCTTCCTCTTCTTGAGCTGTGTACACTGTGAACAGTTCCAATACTGTTTCAGATGTACCTTCCTCTTCTTGAGCTGTGTACACTGTGAACAGTTCCAATACTGTTTCAGATGTACCTTCCTCTTCTTGTGCTGTGTACACTGTGAACAGTTCCAATACTGTTTCAGATGTACCTTCCTCTTCTTGTGCTGTGTCTGACACTGTGAACAGTTCCAATACTGTTTCAGATGTACCTTCCTCTTCTTGTGCTGTGTACACTGAACAGTTCCACTACTGTTTCAGATGTACCTTCCTCTTCTTGTGCTGTGTACACTGTGAACAGTTCCACTACTGTTTCAGATGTACCTTCCTCTTCTTGAGCTGTGTACACTGTGAACAGTTCCACTACTGTTTCAGATGTACCTTCCTCTTCTTGTGCTGTGTACACTGTGAACAGTTCCACTACTGTTTCAGATGTACCTTCCTCTCCTTGTGCTGTGTACACTGTGAACAGTTCCACTACTGTTTCAGATGTACCTTCCTCTTCTTGAGCTGTGTACACTGTGAACAGTTCCACTACTGTTTCAGATGTACCTTCCTCTTCTTGAGCTGTGTACACTGTGAACAGTTCCACTACTGTTTCAGATGTACCTTCCTCTTCTTGTGCTGTGTACACTGTGAACAGTTCCACTACTGTTTCAGATGGACCTTCCTCTTCTTGTGCTGTGTACACTGTGAACAGTTCCAATACTGTTTCAGATGTACCTTCCTCTTCTTGAGCTGTGTACACTGTGAACAGTTCCACTACTGTTTCAGATGTACCTTCCTCTTCTTGTGCTGTGTACACTGTGAACAGTTCCAATACTGTTTCAGATGTACCTTCCTCTTCTTGAGCTGTGTACACTGTGAACAGTTCCAATACTGTTTCAGATGTACCTTCCTCTTCTTGAGCTGTGTCTGACACTGTGAACAGTTCCACTACTGTTTCAGATGTACCTTCCTCTTCTTGAGCTGTGTCTGACACTGTGAACAGTTCCACTACTGTTTCAGATGTACCTTCCTCTTCTTGTGCTGTGTACACTGTGAACAGTTCCACTACTGTTTCAGATGTACCTTCCTCTTCTTGAGCTGTGTACACTGTGAACAGTTCCACTACTGTTTCAGATGTACCTTCCTCTTCTTGAGCTGTGTACACTGTGAACAGTTCCACTACTGTTTCAGATGTACCCTTCCTCTTCTTGAGCTGTGTACACTGTGAACAGTTCCACTACTGTTTCAGATGTACCTTCCTCTTCTTGTGCTGTGTACACTGTGAACAGTTCCACTACTGATTCAGATGTACCTTCCTCTTCTTGAGCTGTGTACACTGTGAACAGTTCCACTACTGTTTCAGATGTACCTTCCTCTTCTTGTGCTGTGTACACTGTGAACAGTTCCACTACTGTTTCAGATGTACCTTCCTCTTCTTGTGCTGTGTACACTGTGAACAGTTCCAATACTGTTTCAGATGTACCTTCCTCTTCTTGAGCTGTGTCTGACACTGTGAACAGTTCCAATACTGTTTCAGATGTACCTTCCTCTTCTTGAGCTGTGTCTGACACTGTGAACAGTTCCACTACTGTTTCAGATGTACCTTCCTCTTCTTGAGCTGTGTACACTGTGAACAGTTCCACTACTGTTTCAGATGTACCTTCCTCTTCTTGAGCTGTGTACACTGTGAACAGTTACACTACTGTTTCAGATGTACCTTCCTCTTCTTGAGCTGTGTCTGACACTGTGAACAGTTCCACTACTGTTTCAGATGTACCTTCCTCTTCTTGAGCTGTGTACACTGTGAACAGTTCCACTACTGTTTCAGATGTACCTTCCTCTTCTTGAGCTGTGTACACTGTGAACAGTTCCACTACTGTTTCAGATGTACCTTCCTCTTCTTGAGCTGTGTACACTGTGAACAGTTCCACTACTGTTTCAGATGTACCTTCCTCTTCTTGTGCTGTGTACACTGTGAACAGTTCCACTACTGTTTCAGATGTACCTTCCTTTCTTGTGCTGTGTACACTGTGAACAGTTCCACTACTGTTTCAGATGTACCTTCCTCTTCTGGTGCTGTGTACACTGTGAACAGTTCCAATACTGTTTCAGATGTACCTTCCTCTTCTTGAGCTGTGTACACTGTGAACAGTTCCACTACTGTTTCAGATGTACCTTCCTCTTCTTGAGCTGTGTACACTGTGAACGGTTCCACTACTGTTTCAGATGTACCTTCCTCTTCTTGAGCTGTGTCTGACACTGTGAACAGTTCCACTACTGTTTCAGATGTACCTTCCTCTTCTTGAGCTGTGTACACTGTGAACATTTCCACTACTGTTTCAGATGTACCTTCCTCTTCTTGAGCTGTGTACACTGTGAACAGTTCCACTACTCTTTCAGATGTACCTTCCTCTTCTTGAGCTGTGTACACTGTGAACAGTTCCACTACTGTTTCAGATGTACCTTCCTCTTCTTGTGCTGTGTACACTGTGAACAGTTCCACTACTGTTTCAGATGTACCTTCCTCTTCTTGTGCTGTGTACACTGTGAACAGTTCCACTACTGTTTCAGATGTACCTTCCTCTTCTTGTGCTGTGTACACTGTGAACAGTTCCACTACTGTTTCAGATGTACCTTCCTCTTCTTGAGCTGTGTACACTGTGAACAGTTCCACTACTGTTTCAGATGTACCTTCCTCTTCTTGAGCTGTGTACACTGTGAACAGTTCCAATACTGTTTCAGATGTACCTTCCTCTTCATGAGCTGTGTACACTGTGAACAGTTCCACTACTGTTTCAGATGTACCTTCCTCTTCTTGTGCTGTGTACACTGTGAACAGTTCCACTACTGTTTCAGATGTACCTTCCTCTTCTTGTGCTGTGTACACTGTGAACAGTTCCACTACTGTTTCAGATGTACCTTCCTCTTCTTGTGCTGTGTACACTGTGAACAGTTCCACTACTGTTTCAGATGTACCTTCCTCTTCTTGAGCTGTGTACACTGTGAACAGTTCCAATACTGTTTCAGATGTACCTTCCTCTTCATGAGCTGTGTACACTGTGAACAGTTCCACTACTGTTTCAGATGTACCTTCCTCTTCTTGTGCTGTGTACACTGTGAACAGTTCCACTACTGTTTCAGATGTACCTTCCTCTTCTTGTGCTGTGTACACTGTGAACAGTTCCACTACTGTTTCAGATGTACCTTCCTCTTCTTGTGCTGTGTACACTGTGAACAGTTCCACTACTGTTTCAGATGTACCTTCCTCTTCTTGAGCTGTGTACACTGTGAACAGTTCCACTACTGTTTCAGATGTACCTTCCTCTTCTTGAGCTGTGTACACTGTGAACAGTTCCAATACTGTTTCAGATGTACCTTCCTCTTCTTGTGCTGTGTACACTGTGAACAGTTCCAATACTGTTTCAGATGTACCTTCCTCTTCTTGTGCTGTGTACACTGTGAACAGTTCCAATACTGTTTCAGATGTACCTTACTCTTCTTGTGCTGTGTACACTGTGAACAGTTCCAATACTGTTTAAGATGTACCTTCCTCTTCTTGAGCTGTGTCTGACACTGTGAACAGTTCCACTACTGTTTCAGATGTACCTTCCTCTTCTTGAGCTGTGTCTGACACTGTGAACAGTTCCAATACTGTTTCAGATGTACCTTCCTCTTCTTGAGCTGTGTACACTGTGAACAGTTCCAATACTGTTTCAGATGTACCTTCCTCTTCTTGTGCTGTGTACACTGTGAACAGTTCCAATACTGTTTAAGATGTACCTTCCTCTTCTTGAGCTGTGTCTGACACTGTGAACAGTTCCACTACTGTTTCAGATGTACCTTCCTCTTCTTGAGCTGTGTACACTGTGAACAGTTCCACAACTGTTTCAGATGTACCTTCCTCTTCTTGAGCTGTGTACACTGTGAACAGTTCCAATACTGTTTCAGATGTACCTTCCTCTTCTTGAGCTGTGTCTGACACTGTGAACAGTTCCAATACTGTTTCAGATGTACCTTCCTCTTATTGTGCTGTGTCTGACACTGTGAACAGTTCCACTACTGTTTCAGATGTACCTTCCTCTTCTTGTGCTGTGTACACTGTGAACAGTTCCAATACTGTTTCAGATGTACCTTCCTCTTATTGTGCTGTGTCTGACACTGTGAACAGTTCCACTACTGTTTCAGATGTACCTTCCTCTTCTTGTGCTGTGTACACTGTGAACAGTTCCAATACTGTTTCAGATGTACCTTCCTCTTCTTGTGCTGTGTACACTGTGAACAGTTCCACTACTGTTTCAGATGTTCCTTCCTCTTCTTGAGCTGTGTACACTGTGAACAGTTCCACAACTGTTTCAGATGTACCTTCCTCTTCTTGAGCTGTGTACACTGTGAACAGTTCCACTACTGTTTCAGATGTACCTTCCTCTTCTTGTGCTGTGTACACTGTGAACAGTTCCACTACTGTTTCAGATGTACCTTCCTCTTCTTGAGCTGTGTACACTGTGAACGGTTCCACTACTGTTTCAGATGTACCTTCCTCTTCTTGAGCTGTGTCTGACACTGTGAACAGTTCCACTACTGTTTCAGATGTACCTTCCTCTTCTTGAGCTGTGTACACTGTGAACAGTTCCACTACTGTTTCAGATGTACCTTCCTCTTCTTGAGCTGTGTACACTGTGAACAGTTCCACTACTGTTTCAGATGTACCTTCCTCTTCTTGAGCTGTGTACACTGTGAACAGTTCCACTACTGTTTCAGATGTACCTTCCTCTTCTTGTGCTGTGTACACTGTGAACAGTTCCACTACTGTTTCAGATGTACCTTCCTCAGCTTGTGCTGTGTACACTGTGAACAGTTCCACTACTGTTTCAGATGTACCTTCCTCTTCTTGTGCTGTGTACACTGTGAACAGTTCCACTACTGTTTCAGATGTACCTTCCTCTTCTTGAGCTGTGTACACTGTGAACAGTTCCACTACTGTTTCAGATGTACCTTCCTCTTCTTGAGCTGTGTACACTGTGAACAGTTCCAATACTGTTTCAGATGTACCTTCCTCTTCATGAGCTGTGTACACTGTGAACAGTTCCACTACTGTTTCAGATGTACCTTCCTCTTCTTGTGCTGTGTACACTGTGAACAGTTCCACTACTGTTTCAGATGTACCTTCCTCTTCTTGTGCTGTGTACACTGTGAACAGTTCCACTACTGTTTCAGATGTACCTTCCTCTTCTTGTGCTGTGTACACTGTGAACAGTTCCACTACTGTTTCAGATGTACCTTCCTCTTCTTGAGCTGTGTACACTGTGAACAGTTCCAATACTGTTTCAGATGTACCTTCCTCTTCATGAGCTGTGTACACTGTGAACAGTTCCACTACTGTTTCAGATGTACCTTCCTCTTCTTGTGCTGTGTACACTGTGAACAGTTCCACTACTGTTTCAGATGTACCTTCCTCTTCTTGTGCTGTGTACACTGTGAACAGTTCCACTACTGTTTCAGATGTACCTTCCTCTTCTTGTGCTGTGTACACTGTGAACAGTTCCACTACTGTTTCAGATGTACCTTCCTCTTCTTGAGCTGTGTACACTGTGAACAGTTCCACTACTGTTTCAGATGTACCTTCCTCTTCTTGAGCTGTGTACACTGTGAACAGTTCCAATACTGTTTCAGATGTACCTTCCTCTTCTTGTGCTGTGTACACTGTGAACAGTTCCAATACTGTTTCAGATGTACCTTCCTCTTCTTGTGCTGTGTACACTGTGAACAGTTCCAATACTGTTTCAGATGTACCTTACTCTTCTTGTGCTGTGTACACTGTGAACAGTTCCAATACTGTTTAAGATGTACCTTCCTCTTCTTGAGCTGTGTCTGACACTGTGAACAGTTCCACTACTGTTTCAGATGTACCTTCCTCTTCTTGAGCTGTGTCTGACACTGTGAACAGTTCCAATACTGTTTCAGATGTACCTTCCTCTTCTTGAGCTGTGTACACTGTGAACAGTTCCAATACTGTTTCAGATGTACCTTCCTCTTCTTGTGCTGTGTACACTGTGAACAGTTCCAATACTGTTTAAGATGTACCTTCCTCTTCTTGAGCTGTGTCTGACACTGTGAACAGTTCCACTACTGTTTCAGATGTACCTTCCTCTTCTTGAGCTGTGTACACTGTGAACAGTTCCACAACTGTTTCAGATGTACCTTCCTCTTCTTGAGCTGTGTACACTGTGAACAGTTCCAATACTGTTTCAGATGTACCTTCCTCTTCTTGAGCTGTGTCTGACACTGTGAACAGTTCCAATACTGTTTCAGATGTACCTTCCTCTTATTGTGCTGTGTCTGACACTGTGAACAGTTCCACTACTGTTTCAGATGTACCTTCCTCTTCTTGTGCTGTGTACACTGTGAACAGTTCCAATACTGTTTCAGATGTACCTTCCTCTTATTGTGCTGTGTCTGACACTGTGAACAGTTCCACTACTGTTTCAGATGTACCTTCCTCTTCTTGTGCTGTGTACACTGTGAACAGTTCCAATACTGTTTCAGATGTACCTTCCTCTTCTTGTGCTGTGTACACTGTGAACAGTTCCACTACTGTTTCAGATGTTCCTTCCTCTTCTTGAGCTGTGTACACTGTGAACAGTTCCACAACTGTTTCAGATGTACCTTCCTCTTCTTGAGCTGTGTACACTGTGAACAGTTCCACTACTGTTTCAGATGTACCTTCCTCTTCTTGTGCTGTGTACACTGTGAACAGTTCCACTACTGTTTCAGATGTTCCTTCCTCTTCTTGAGCTGTGTACACTGTGAACAGTTCCACAACTGTTTCAGATGTACCTTCCTCTTCTTGAGCTGTGTACACTGTGAACAGTTCCAATACTGTTTCAGATGTACCTTCCTCTTCTTGAGCTGTGTCTGACACTGTGAACAGTTCCAATACTGTTTCAGATGTACCTTCCTCTTATTGTGCTGTGTCTGACACTGTGAACAGTTCCACTACTGTTTCAGATGTACCTTCCTCTTCTTGTGCTGTGTACACTGTGAACAGTTCCAATACTGTTTCAGATGTACCTTCCTCTTCTTGTGCTGTGTCTGACACTGTGAACAGTTCCACTACTGTTTCAGATGTACCTTCCTCTTCTTGATCTGTGTACACTGTGAACAGTTCCACTACTGTTTCAGATGTACCTTCCTCTTCTTGTGCTGTGTACACTGTGAACAGTTCCACTACTGTTTCAGATGTACCTTCCTCTTCTTGAGCTGTGTACACTGTGAACAGTTCCACTACTGTTTCAGATGTACCTTCCTCTTCTTGAGCTGTGTACACTGTGAACAGTTCCACTACTGTTTCAGATGTACCTTCCTCTTCTTGTGCTGTGTACACTGTGAACAGTTCCACTACTGTTTCAGATGTACCTTCCTCTTCTTGTGCTGTGTACACTGTGAACAGTTCCACTACTGTTTCAGATGTACCTTCCTCTTCTGGTGCTGTGTACACTGTGAACAGTTCCAATACTGTTTCAGATGTACCTTCCTCTTCTTGAGCTGTGTACACTGTGAACAGTTCCAATACTGTTTCAGATGTACCTTCCTCTTCTTGAGCTGTGTCTGACACTGTGAACAGTTCCACTACTGTTTCAGATGTACCTTCCTCTTCTTGAGCTGTGTACACTGTGAACGGTTCCACTACTGTTTCAGATGTACCTTCCTCTTCTTGAGCTGTGTACACTGTGAACAGTTCCACTACTGTTTCAGATGTACCTTCCTCTTCTTGAGCTGTGTCTGACACTGTGAACAGTTCCACTACTGTTTCAGATGTACCTTCCTCTTCTGGTGCTGTGTACACTGTGAACAGTTCCACTACTGTTTCAGATGTACCTTCCTCTTCTTGAGCTGTGTACACTGAACGGTTCCACTACTGTTTCAGATGTACCTTCCTCTTCTTGAGCTGTGTACACTGTGAACAGTTCCACTGCTGTTTCAGATGTACCTTCCTCTTCTTGTGCTGTGTACACTGTGAACAGTTCCACTACTGTTTCAGATGTACCTTCCTCTTCTTGAGCTGTGTACACTGTGAACAGTTCCACTACTGTTTCAGATGTACCTTCCTCTTCTTGAGCTGTGTACACTGTGAACAGTTCCACTACTGTTTCAGATGTACCTTCCTCTTCTTGAGCTGTGTACACTGTGAACAGTTCCACTACTGTTTCAGATGTACCTTCCTCTTCTTGTGCTGTGTACACTGTGAACAGTTCCACTACTGTTTCAGATGTACCTTCCTCTTCTTGAGCTGTGTACACTGTGAAGAGTTCCACTACTGTTTCAGATGTACCTTCCTCTTCTTGAGCTGTGTACACTGTGAACAGTTCCAATACTGTTTCAGATGTACCTTCCTCTTCATGAGCTGTGTACACTGTGAACAGTTCCACTACTGTTTCAGATGTACCTTCCTCTTCTTGTGCTGTGTACACTGTGAACAGTTCCACTACTGTTTCAGATGTACCTTCCTCTTCTTGTGCTGTGTACACTGTGAACAGTTCCAATACTGTTTCAGATGTACCTTCCTCTTCTTGAGCTGTGTACACTGTGAACAGTTCCAATACTGTTTCAGATGTACCTTCCTCTTCTTGTGCTGTGTACACTGTGAACAGTTCCAATACTGTTTAAGATGTACCTTCCTCTTCTTGAGCTGTGTCTGACACTGTGAACAGTTCCACTACTGTTTCAGATGTACCTTCCTCTTCTTGAGCTGTGTCTGACACTGTGAACAGTTCCACTACTGTTTCAGATGTACCTTCCTCTTCTTGAGCTGTGTACACTGTGAACAGTTCCACTACTGTTTCAGATGTTCCTTCCTCTTCTTGAGCTGTGTACACTGTGAACAGTTCCACTACTGTTTCAGATGTACCTTCCTCTTCTTGAGCTGTGTACACTGTGAACAGTTCCAATACTGTTTCAGATGTACCTTCCTCTTCTTGAGCTGTGTCTGACACTGTGAACAGTTCCAATACTGTTTCAGATGTACCTTCCTCTTATTGTGCTGTGTCTGACACTGTGAACAGTTCCACTACTGTTTCAGATGTACCTTCCTCTTCTTGTGCTGTGTACACTGTGAACAGTTCCAATACTGTTTCAGATGTACCTTCCTCTTCTTGTGCTGTGTCTGACACTGTGAACAGTTCCAATACTGTTTCAGATGTACCTTCCTCTTCTTGAGCTGTGTCTGACACTGTGAACAGTTCCACTACTGTTTCAGATGTACCTTCCTCTTCTTGAGCTGTGTACACTGTGAACTGTTCCACTACTGTTTCAGATGTATCTTCCTCTTCTTGTGCTGTGTACACTGTGAACAGTTCCACTACTGTTTCAGATGTACCTTCCTCTTCTTGAGCTGTGTACACTGTGAACAGTTCCACTACTGTTTCAGATGTATCTTCCTCTTCTTGTGCTGTGTACACTGTGAACAGTTCCACTACTGTTTCAGATGTACCTTCCTGTTCTTGATCTGTGTACACTGTGAACAGTTCCACTACTGTTTCAGATGTACCTTCCTCTTCTTGAGCTGTGTACACTGAACAGTTCCACTACTGTTTCAGATGTACCTTCCTCTTCTTGAGCTGTGTACACTGTGAACAGTTCCACTACTGTTTCAGATGTACCTTCCTCTTCTTGAGCTGTGTACACTGTGAACAGTTCCACTACTGTTTCAGATGTATCTTCCTCTTCTTGTGCTGTGTACACTGTGAACAGTTCCACTACTGTTTCAGATGTACCTTCCTCTTCTTGAGCTGTGTACACTGTGAACAGTTCCACTACTGTTTCAGATGTATCTTCCTCTTCTTGTGCTGTGTACACTGTGAACAGTTCCACTACTGTTTCAGATGTACCTTCCTCTTCTTGAGCTGTGTACACTGTGAACAGTTCCACTACTGTTTCAGATGTACCTTCCTCTTCTTGTGCTGTGTACACTGTGAACAGTTCCACTACTGTTTCAGATGTACCTTCCTCTTCTTGATCTGTGTACACTGTGAACAGTTCCACTACTGTTTCAGATGTACCTTCCTCTTCTTGAGCTGTGTACACTGTGAACAGTTCCACTACTGTTTCAGATGTACCTTCCTCTTCTTGAGCTGTGTACACTGTGAACAGTTCCAATACTGTTTCAGATGTACCTTCCTCTTCATGAGCTGTGTACACTGTGAACAGTTCCACTACTGTTTCAGATGTACCTTCCTCTTCTTGTGCTGTGTACACTGTGAACAGTTCCACTACTGTTTCAGATGTACCTTCCTCTTCTTGTGCTGTGTACACTGTGAACAGTTCCACTACTGTTTCAGATGTACCTTCCTCTTCTTGTGCTGTGTACACTGTGAACAGTTCCACTACTGTTTCAGATGTACCTTCCTCTTCTTGTGCTGTGTACACTGTGAACAGTTCCAATACTGTTTCAGATGTACCTTCCTCTTATTGTGCTGTGTCTGACACTGTGAACAGTTCCAATACTGTTTCAGATGTACCTTCCTCTTCTTGAGCTGTGTACACTGTGAACAGTTCCACTACTGTTTCAGATGTACCTTCCTCTTCTTGTGCTGTGTACACTGTGAACAGTTCCAATACTGTTTCAGATGTACCTTCCTCTTATTGTGCTGTGTCTGACACTGTGAACAGTTCCAATACTGTTTCAGATGTACCTTCCTCTTCGTGAGCTGTGTACACTGTGAACAGTTCCAATACTGTTTCAGATGTACCTTCCTCTTCTTGTGCTGTGTACACTGTGAACAGTTCCAATACTGTTTAAGATGTACCTTCCTCTTCTTGAGCTGTGTCTGACACTGTGAACAGTTCCACTACTGTTTCAGATGTACCTTCCTCTTCTTGAGCTGTGTCTGACACTGTGAACAGTTCCACTACTGTTTCAGATGTACCTTCCTCTTCTTGAGCTGTGTACACTGTGAACAGTTCCAATACTGTTTCAGATGTACCTTCCTCTTCTTGTGCTGTGTACACTGTGAACAGTTCCAATACTGTTTCAGATGTACCTTCCTCTTCTTGTGCTGTGTACACTGTGAACAGTTCCACTACTGTTTCAGATGTACCTTCCTCTTCTTGTGCTGTGTACACTGTGAACAGTTCCAATACTGTTTCAGATGTACCTTCCTCTTCTTGAGCTGTGTCTGACACTGTGAACAGTTCCAATACTGTTTCAGATGTACCTTCC
The DNA here is from genome assembly GCF_023373465.1 of Oncorhynchus keta. Lineage (NCBI taxonomy): Eukaryota > Metazoa > Chordata > Actinopteri > Salmoniformes > Salmonidae > Oncorhynchus > Oncorhynchus keta. Next base: position 29,818,333 of record NC_068432.1, read on the forward strand.
TCTTCTTGTGCTGTGTCTGACACTGTGAACAGTTCCACTACTGTTTCAGATGTACCTTCCTCTTCTTGAGCTGTGTCTGACACTGTGAACAGTTCCACTACTGTTTCAGATGTACCTTCCTCTTCTTGTGCTGTGTACACTGTGAACAGTTCCACTACTGTTTCAGATGTACCTTCCTCTTCTTGAGCTGTGTACACTGTGAACAGTTCCACTACTGTTTCAGATGTACCTTCCTCTTCTTGAGCTGTGTACACTGTGAACAGTTCCAATACTGTTTCAGATGTACCTTCCTCTTCTTGTGCTGTGTACACTGTGAACAGTTCCAATACTGTTTCAGATGTACCTTCCTCTTCTTGTGCTGTGTACACTGTGAACAGTTCCAATACTGTTTCAGATGTACCTTCCTCTTCTTGAGCTGTGTACACTGTGAACAGTTCCACTACTGTTTCAGATGTACCTTCCTCTTCTTGAGCTGTGTACACTGTGAACAGTTCCAATACTGTTTCAGATGTACCTTCCTCTTCTTGTGCTGTGTCTGACACTGTGAACAGTTCCACTACTGTTTCAGATGTACCCTCCTCTTCTTGTGCTGTGTACACTGAACAGTTCCAATACTGTTTCAGATGTACCTTCCTCTTCTTGTGCTGTGTCTGACACTGTGAACAGTTCCAATACTGTTTCAGATGTACCTTCCTCTTCTTGAGCTGTGTACACTGTGAACAGTTCCAATACGGTTTCAGATGTACCTTCCTCTTCTTGAGCTGTGTCTGACACTGTGAACAGTTCCACTACTGTTTCAGATGTACCTTCCTCTTCTTGAGCTGTGTACACTGTGAACAGTTCCACTACTGTTTCAGATGTACCTTCCTCTTCTTGTGCTGTGTACACTGTGAACAGTTCCACTACTGTTTCAGATGTACCTTCCTCTTCTTGAGCTGTGTACACTGTGAACAGTTCCAATACTGTTTCAGATGTACCTTCCTCTTCTTGTGCTGTGTACACTGTGAACAGTTCCAATACTGTTTCAGATGTACCTTCCTCTTCTTGTGCTGTGTCTGACACTGTGCACTCTTGCTGTGAGTTTTGGAGCTTTACATACTCTCTGTAAATGGCCAAAAGTGTAGCACTTTTTACTTTGGAATCGATATGCACTGTGCTGATGTTAATCTCCCCCACATCTGTACCAACTTGGCTTAAACCTTTGTGATATGGGCTGCTGTGTTCTTGTGTTGCCTTGAGGATGGGACTGAGAAAAGTGTGACTTATGTGAGCATTTTGCTTCACGTGTGTCACTGTGTCACCTTGTGAACTCCTTTCTGATGATCTGTATGTCCTGATAGGTCAATACTATCCCTGTGGGCAAGCTCAAGTCCAAGTGCGATATCACAGGCTTTCTTGAAAGTTAAGTCCTTCACTGACAGAAGCCATCTGTGATATCCTTCACCTGTGAGACTGCAGACAAACTTGTCTTGGAGAGCGTCATCAAGAAATTGTACAAACTCACATATACTTGCCAGCTGTTTCAAAGCAAGGATGTAATCAGCCACGGTCTCCCCTTGACTCTGGAAAAGTTGGTAGAATCTGAAGGTCAACTCCACTGCTTTTATTGGTTCAATGAGACCTTCCAGCAATCCATACTCAGTTGAGACCCAAACACTGAGAAATACATCTGCTTTCTTTTCATCTTTAATTTCATTTGCAGCCAGCCAATGCTCAAAACACTCTAAATAGGAATTAAAATCATTTTTTGTAGCCTCAAACTCTGGTACTTGACCAATGGTTGCCATTTTCACAGTTAATTGTTCAGTTTCCACATTCCTTGTATTCCTTCATTTTCAGAAATGTCATCTAATTCTTCACTTTCTCCATTTCAGAAGTTTCTGAAATTTTTTCATTATCTGCGCTCATTTGTAATAATGTGCACACTGTGTTACGTTTCATCTTTATCTTTTTTACACTATTTCTCCACTGAGTCTATTTTCAATGGGTTCAATGACAGTTCCTATGATCACCAGCAGAGGGTAGTGTCGCTATTCTGGACTCCCATAGGCTTGCTATTTGGCAGCTCTTGAACACTGTTCCTGCTAGCAGTGCTTAGCATAAGCAGTCATCTACTGTAGGAAACAACAGAGGATTTACATCATTATATTGAGTTTAATTACTCACGCAACATTCTTCCCATCAAGCAATGTCCGTTTAAGAAGCTTAATCACCTGATTGCCACTGTAATATTTGTGTTGTGGAGAAAATGACCAGGCAGGAGACGGGAGTACAGTTTAGTGCTGTTTAGTAAAAACATCTTATGCCCTACATTAGTAGCATGTGCACTTCCTATTAGGTGTCATAACATAACAGTGCCGTAATACATTACAGCCTAGTAACAGCATAGTAACTAATATAGGCAGACACAGTACCAGTTAAAAGTTTGGACACCAACTTATTCAAGGTCTTTACTTTTTAAATATTTTCTACATTGTAGAATAATAGTGAAGACATCAAAACTATGAAATAACTCATGGAATTATGTAGTAACCAAAAAAGTGTTAAACAAATCAAAATATATATTTGATTTGAGATTCTTCAAAGTAGCCACCCTTTGCCTTGATGACAGCTTTGCACACTCTTGGCATTCTCACAACCAGCATCACGAGGTAGTCACCTGGAATGCATTCCAATTAACAGTGTTCCTTAAAAGTTGATGTGTGTAATTTAAGTTTGTTTGGGCCTCCTGAATGGCGTAGTGGTCTAAGGCACTGCATCACAGTGATAGCGGTGCCACTAGAGATTCTCGGGGTCGAGTCCAGGTTCTGTCGCAGCCGGCCACAACCGGGAGACGGCTTGGTTGGGTTGTGTTTCAGAGGACGCACGGCTCTCGAACTTCGCCTCACCCAAGTCCATACTGGAGTTGCAATGATGAGACAAGACTGTAACTACCAATTGGATACCATGAAAAAGGAAGAAAATAGAAGTTAATGCGTTTGATCCTATCAGCTGTCTTGTTCAACTAACAGACAGATCTCAACATCTACTGTTCAGAGGAGACTGGACCATGAAGACTCAGGCCTTCATGGTCCAATTGCTGCAAAGAAACCACTACTAAAGGACACCAATAAGAAGTAGACACTTGCTTGGGCCAAGAAACACGAGCAATGGACATTAGACTGGTGGTGTCCTTTGGTCTGACAAGTCCAAATTTGAGATTTTTGGTTCCAATGGCCGTATCTTTGTGAGACGCAGAGTATGTATGCGGATGACCTCTGCATGTGTGGTTCCCACCGTGAAGCATGGTGGAGGAGGTGTGATGATGTGAGGGTGCTTTGCTGGTGACACTGCCTGTGATTTATTTAGAATTCAAGGCACACTTAACCAGCATGGCTACCACAGCCTTCTGCAGTGATACGCCATCGCATCTGGTTTGGGCTTAGTGGGACTACCATTGTCTTTTCAACAGGACAATGAACCAAAACACACCTCCAGGCTGTGTAAGGGCAATTTGACCAAGGAGAGTGGTGGAGTGCTGTATCAAATGATCTGGCCTCCACAATCACCCGTCCTCAACCCTATTGAGATGGGTTAATTGAAATGCATTCCAGGTGACTACCTCATGAAGCTGGTTGAGAGAATGCCAAGAGTGTGCAAAGCTGTCATCAAGGAAAGCTAATGAAACTAAAACATATGTATTGAAACTAAAAGTGACCGAGACAGGGGAATCTCTGTCAGTGTTCCTTCAAACTGAGAGAGCACAGGCGGAAGTCATAAGAATGAGGGAAGCCCATCTGGTGAGTCATGTGTGTGATTTCAAAGGGGTAGTTTGTGTGTATGTGACTCATAAAGATCTTCTTCCACACAACACACACATCCACACACTCCCACTCAGCCCCTCCCGATAACACATCACTGTGATAGTGTTCTGCTCCCCAAGGAGAGGAAGTAGATACTATATCTGTCCATCAGCACTGTTGTCCTGACTGCCACTCTCTCTCTCCAGGTCTGAACCTGACCTGTTCGCACGGGCCAGTAGGGCCACAACGGTGACACCATAGATACACACTCAGATAGTACCAAGTACCAAAGCTGTGCCCATACTTGGCTGGTTTTGACTGATCACTAAATCGATTAAGCAGCTGCTTAATATATCTTTTAACTCTCATTTGAATCTTGATTATGACTATTTATGACCGTTGGCTTTAGGGTAATGCCAGAGTGCCATATCATATCTCTACTATGGCTCTTGATAACAGAAAGTGGGATGGATAGTCATGATGGTCATGACGGTGGTGGTAAAGGTGGTAAAAATGGTAGTGATGATGTACTCTGAGACATTCCCATGGCAGTCCCCCTGCGGGCTGTTGATTCCGGGGGATCACCAGGAGATTGGCAGGATAGAAACTCCTCTCTGCTCTTTCTATCACCTGCCACTCTCTGCAATAAGACTGTGATGAAACGGCCTGCTTCCGCAATCCAGAAAATGACTCAGCCCTATCCTTCTCTCTCTCTCTATCACTCGCTGGTAATTGAGAAAGTAGATGGAGAGAGAAAGCGAAAAGAGAGAGACCACTATTACTCAGACTGTCTATGACACACAAATGTGACGCAATGCTCTCTCAAGACGGCACTATGATACAACAACCTACAGATATATTTTTTACCATCAAAGGCATATTTTAAAACTGCCTGAAATGTCTATTTTCCAAAAGTCTCAACTGTCAAATTGTATAAATAAATGTCAAGACAGAAAGCCAAAAACAATAAACTGCTGCATTTGCAGCGATGATTGTGGTGGGTCATTCTTGTCTATGCACAAAGGTTATTGAGTGACCTTTGATCCCTTCACTGTATGATTACCACATACCTGCACACCTTGGCCCTTTAGTGTACATCATTTATATGGTGCAACGACCAGAATGGGTACGCATCATGATGACTGACAGTGTTTGTGTGTGAATGCAAGAACGCTGGCTGTCTTTGTGAAATGTTGTCTTGTGACTTATCATCTCATACCGTGCAGCAACAGGTAAGCTGTAAAAAATGGTTGATAACATCTATAGGTGCTTTCTACACTTTGTTTTGTTAATTATACAGAAATATACACTACCGTCCAAAAGGCCAGCATCCCTGAGTCGCCTCTCCACTGTTGACATTTAGACGGGTGTTTTGCAGGTACTATTTAATGAAGCTGCCAGTTGAGGATTTGTGAGGCCTCTGTTTCTCAAACTAGACACTAATGTAGTTGTCCTCTTTCTCAGTTGTGTACTGGGGCCTCCTACTCCTCTTTCTATTCTGATTAGAGCCAATTTGAGCTGTTCTGTGAAGGGAGTAGTACACAGCATTGTACGAGATCTTCAGTTTCTTGGCAATTTCTCGCATGGAATAGCCTTCATTTCTCAGAACAAGAATAGACGGATGAGTTTCAGAAGAAAGTACTTTGTTTCTGGCCATTTTGAGCCTGTAATCGAACTCACAAATGCTGATGCTCCAGATACTCAACTAGTCTAAAGAAGGCCAGTTGTCAGTTTTCAGCTGTGCTAACATAATTGCAGAAGGGTTTTCTAATGATCAATTAGCCTTTTAAAATGATAAACTTGGATTAGCTAACACAACGTGTCATTGGAACACAGGAGTGATAGTTGCTGATAATGGGCCTCTGTACGCCTATGTAGATATTCCATAAAATAATCTGCCGTTTCCAGCTACAATAGTCATTTACAACATTAACAATGTCTACACTGTATTTCTGATCAATTTTATGTTATTTTAATGGACAAAAAAAAGAGTGTTTTCTAAAGAAAAACAATGACATTTCTAAGTGACCCCAAACTTTTGAATGGTCGTGTATATTCCAAGCAGACTCCTGATATGACTTGTGGATTAGTGCAGGCTGCTGTTCCATGCAAAGTTTACCATTTTATTAACTGTGCTGCCAGACTTAAAGTAGTGACTTACTGCATCCTGAATGAGAACAGTGCTTTCACAAGGATTCACTTTCAAAATTACTATCAATTGCATTTTGAGATATTATTTCAGGTGGGCATTAATGAGATATGTTTTTCAAACTCTACAACTACCTTGGTGGGCTGTGCAGTAACATCAAAGTGAATAAAACATGTAATTGCCCAATGGAGCTTTAGTTTACACGATTATTTTAGGCAGTGATTAGTTCTCTATTTCTGGAACAAAATACTGTAATTTAGATAATAATGCTGTTTCATCCTCTTCTTCTATAGCCACCCCACTACGTCTTGGTCATCCATCCATCCAAGTTACGTATAGTTTTAACACTAAACATAGTATAAGTTATACTATTATAAAGGTTTCTGAAAAATAAAAGGGATTTGTTTAATTTACCTTTAACTCTTAATTTGGATTAAAACAACAATTTGCATGTGGAATCAGCTGTTTCTGGTAAACTTGTTATTGTCAGCGTCTCAGCTAGTGCTATCCTATAGCCAAACCCATAATGTATGTCCTCATTATAAGAGGTGCTGTATGCATATAAAATGTGACAAAATTCAAGATTACATGTTGATGTAGGTATTTATACTTTAAATATATTTGACCAGATTTTGTCATTTCTACTTTAGCTTATTTCCAATGTGTATTTTCCGACTACCGACTGGATTCGTCAGGGTGTGTCACATATATGAATATATAAAGACATTGGGGTCCAAAATCATTAACACTGTTGATAAAGATGAGCAATAATGACTGTATAAAATAAACAATTCAAATACTGAGCTACAGGTAACTGCCAAAATCATGGAAAGACTTGAGTAAATGACGGATACAAAGTATATTGAAAGCAGGTGCTTCCACACAGGTGTGGTTCCTGAATTATTTAAGCAATTAACATCCCATCAGCCATTATTTTGGCTGCCATGGCTATGCTTCCATACGATGACAATGCCCTCTTCCAAGGGCATTGCCCTCTTGGTTTGACGAGCATGAAAACTATGTAAACCATATGCCATGGCCGTCTTCGTCATCAGATCTCAATCCAATTGAGCACTTATGGGAGATTCTGGAACAGCACCTGAGACAGCATTTTCCCCCATCATCAACAAACAACATTGAAGCTGTTCTTGCTCGTGGTGCCCCAACACCCTATTAAGACACATGTTGTTTCCTTTATTTTGGCAGATACCTGTAGTTTATACATCAGTAATAAACAGATAGGAATCCAATGGTTGAATTTGTGTGATTGTTATTTTGGTTATATGACAGTATTTGGCAACCAGCTAAATGACAAATCACACAATTTCAATCATTGTTTTATAACTGTCTATTAATTTTTTTATAAACGATTAACAAATAACTAACAGTGTATAAACTAAGTATAAGCCACGTTTAAAATAATTTGGCCCACTACTAACGTAAAGAGAAAAGGAGGGATTGTAGGTCTTTAAACCCAATACCGATCCAAACTCATCAGAATATCACATATAATGACTAATTAGGCTAGATTACAATTACACTGTAAAAATTTTCAAAAAGTAGAGTTCGATCAAGATAAGATTTATTAGCATAATTACACAACATTTATTAGCCTAATTATACATCATATTAGGCCCTTTTATCTCAAAATGATAGTGAAAACGGAATAATGATGCAATTATGTGCTTACAAACTTCTAAACAGAATTGGCAATTGAGATGAATCATCCGTGCAGGAACCCCTACTCAAGCTGCTGAGAAAAAGTCCAGGTTACAAGAGAAACTAAGGACATATATAAATATCAAAGGATGCAGCTAGGATGTATGTCAATCACAGATTGTTATCACTAAAAGGTAAGTCTGCTGTCTCTGGAGCTCACTCTCTGAATTAGTGTTGAGCTTACAGGTGTCCCATAACTGGACCACCTGTGGTATACTCCTCTATCGCTATAAGGCTTAGATACTAAGAAGTCTGTGTTAGTGTGATGGGACAATGATACTAGGTTAGAAAGCAAGGATTTTTGGAGCTTGTCAAATTCTACAGTTTTCCATAGTAGGTAATAGATTATGTAATAGATTGTCAAGGATCTACAATTTGTACTGTCTTTGTGTTGTTGTTGTAAAGTAATACATATTGAGGGCTTTATTCAATTTGTATTGCTGAAGCGTTACAGATTGCGCTATAGAAATGTAAAGGTAATTTCCTATTGAGCCGAAATATGTAGCGTTTACCATCTGTGTCTCCATTAGAGCCAGAACATTGCCTTTAAATTTCAATCACGCTATAAAGCTGAACGTCTGCAATACAGATTGAATAGAGCCATTACAGAGAGTTCCACAAGTAGCCAACATGTAATGAATATTGATTCAAATAAATGTTGACATGATTGTGCAGTTCAGCATATATTCATCCTCTCCCTGTCTCTTCCAGATGGCTGTTTGGTGGTGTGTTCTGTTTCCCCTGTTCTTCCTCACCCTGAGCTGTGTGTACCCATGTGGTGCTTCCACTCCAGGCCTACTCCAGGCCTACTCATACTCCCTCAAATCTACCAGGTGCACCCATGCCCGGGTTCAGCAGCTGCTCATGAGATATGTGAGTTCACTCCTCTGTTATTCCTCTGTTACTGGTGGCTAGTCTGCTAGCACTTGTACACCCAGAGACAACAGCTATCCTCACCTACTACAGGCTGTTATCATAATGTACCCTCATTTGTCTTGTCAGAAAGAGGAGCTGTTGGATGACAAGCAGTTTGAGGACAGAGATCTGGAGTTACAGACCACACCATCACTCTCTACAGACTTCTACCACTGGCTTCAGATGAAGGTTTGTGTTTGTTGTGTGACCCGTTTATGAATCACTGTTAACCTGTGGTGGTTTAATGCTTTAAAAAGGTACGATGGAGCAGGAGGGACATTGTGTATAATGTTACGATCTGTACAGGACTGGGAGCGTCTGAGTGCTGCCTCTCAAGCCCTGAACACTTTCTGGGCTCACCTGGATATGAAGAGAAAGGAGATGGAGGTGGATAAGGTGGAACAGAGAGCAGCCCACTGGATGGGGACAAGGGGGAAGGCTAAAACCACCATACCCCAGGGTATACACCGCATTCAGACAGACCTGCGGGATCTCATGACAAAAGTCAACTTTCAGGTACAATGCCCACCATATAAATGACTGAACGAACACATCCACAGATACATATTTGAGGTGTTCACACATTGTGTGTATACTTATGGTCTTTCCACACTAAATGAGGTGTTCACATAGCTACCCATCACTCAGCAGCTACCGTATATCCAACGTGAGGAGAATATTGTTACGAGCTCAGTCTGATAAACCTCTCTGTGGTCTTTACAGTTGAGGTGTGTGAACAGTTCCCGTGTGAGCCCCACCTCTCCCCCAGCCCTGACCCGTCCAGTGAGCCCTTCCTCCAGCCACCAGGCCCCATCAAAGTCCCTGTGGACCAGCCGCCTTGAGGGCTACATCATCCTCAGGGACCTGGAGCGCTACCTCACCAAGCTGGCCAGAGACTTCATCCTCCTGAAGACCAAACACAGTGGTCCTCCAAGCGCCCAGCCCAACGGCAGATAAACACGGTGTGCATGGAGTCATATTCATAATGCGTAATAGTACTGCACTAGCCTGGAAAAGTTGTGGTCAGAGTGGCTTTTAACTTATTTTGTGGACGAGGGATATTATTGAATGTGAGAATTTACGTATTGTTATGAATCATAACACAACAGTCTTTTATGTTGTCAATGCACACAGTTTATTTCAGCAGTAACAAGTTAATACAGCTAATACCAATAATAATGATATTCATATTTATAAATAATTCAGTATTGCTTTTGACAGAAAGACTTCAATGAAGATTTCTGGTATTTATCCTAAGATCATGATTTCTAATCGTGTGAAAGATGCTCTGTTCACTTTGTTAGACAGAAATCAGGTTTACATGTAGTATCACTGTAAGTTGTACAGCCTTACTCTCCTCTGGGTTTCTCCCTGAGTTTCCATCTTTTCTGTCTCTCACTCTCTCTGACTAACAGCCGAGAACCGGAAGAGTGCTGAGAAACACAACATCCCCTTTTTCCACAGCCCTCACTGACTTCAATGCCTATTTGCCTATTTATTGACTTATTTATTACTTATTTATTTGAAAATGCTTTTTTATTGTTGTTACTATGGAAATATAAATATTGTTTTGTATTTGTATTACATACAAGAGCTAATGTATTGTAAACAGGACTACAAAATAAAGATGAAGCATAAGATTTTAAATGTGTGGTTTCATTTAATACGACTATTGCTAATAAACATCAAAGTATTATGAATGCCGGCAAAACCTCTGATTCCATTATATATGAAATGTCGTCAGTAACTAAATCAATAACTATATAAATGTAGATTAATAAGTGCAATTGTGTTAAAAGAGAAAATAATCATTATATTTTTTTGCAGTGAGTGTATGGCTATGGTCTCACATTTAAAGAAGAAAAACAACTTCTGTGTGGCTATAATCTGATTGGCTATGGCAGGAAATCATCCTATGGGATGCTTGGTTCGCTGTGGATTACAGCGAGGCGGTTATTACTTCCCATCATCATCATGGGTTGAGTTTAGGAGCCGTCTGCAAAACAAGTCAATTCACAAATGGCATCATTGTTATTACCTAATGTGGATTATTGGTCAAAACTTCCAATGAAAATATAAAGATGAAAGAGGTGGCTCTTTAAACTACTGCTTTCCATTTTACAATCCCAGTCCTCCTCATGCTCCATCTACAAGTCCTCTCTTCTCCTCTATCCCCCTTTCTCATCCTCCTTTCCTCAGCCCTGCTGTCCTCATAATAATGTATCTCTTCCGTCCCCTTACTCACCACTAGCAGGTGTCCTTTCTTGCATTTGGCCACCTTCAGCTCTGGTCCACTGGTGAAGTCAATGACTCCCTCTTTCCCCCGAGCCACTGCAAACGTAATACTGCACACAGGAACAGACAGGAGGAGAGGACCAGAGGAAAGGAGGGAAGGGGTAGGGGGTGAGAGGGGATGAGAGAGAAGAGGGGATAAAAGAGAAAACTATCATGATCACTAACAGTGGATGACAGTTGGAATGGGTTGACAAATGTCAGCAGGCTCTCAAAGATACTCTGAAGAAGATATCCAGATGATCAGAGGAGCCAAACTCACCTGTCCTGGCTCATGTTGACCTTGATCTTCTTGTCCGCCACAGTGGCCAGCTTGGTCACCACCTCGATCAAATGATCACACTGGAGCACCACATCACTCTACAGGGTAGACAAGGGGTCAGAGGTTAGGTACTGTACTTTATGGCACCATGGCAGTAAGTCGCCATGACAACTGCTAGATAGAATAACCAGGATGAGATCATCCTGTTACCTTTTGCTTGTTGTCCTCACTGGGCACGTGGAGAACCATGAACCCATCACTGAGAGAACTCACAGAGATGCCTGGAAAGAGAAGAACCGTGTTATACCGTGTTATACGTGTTAGAACCGTGTTATACACTGGACACATACACTACAACTACCTCGTAACCAAGGTTCCACCCCCCGCCCCCGACCGACCACCCCTAGCCCCTCAATCCCCTATGGCCCCCAGGAGAGACTCACTCCTCAGGGTTGCATAGTCGATCCTCTGCTTCAGCTTGGCTTCGGCCACCAGCATGGCGAAGGAAGAGGTGAGGAGCAGCTGGCGAGGCCGTGCCTTGTAACCCCTCCTATCATACTTAGTCACCGCAATTCCATACTGACACAGACAGATAGAAAAAGAGTGGGATTGAGAGAGAAAGAGAGAGAATGACAGAGAGAGAGGGAGAGACACAGAAAGAGGGAGGGGTTGTCATAAAAACCCAAAGTTCTAAGTGTAACTGTATCAATTAGATTCAAAGCAATGCATGACAATGTAAAGAGGATGTACACAACAAACAGACAATTAGCAGGTTTAAACTACTCAGTCAACAACAGCAGAGTGACAGAGGTGAGACAGGGGTCGCAAACACTACAGGGGGATAGTATTACAATATCATATTACTCACCTTCACTTTGTCATTGCCCAGAGTCTGTATCACTTTGAGGTTGAACTCCTCACTGTCTGTATACAGGACAGAACATCTGTCAGTGGTGTGGTTGTCAATTACGTGGTCTGTGAAGTTTGGAAGTGTGTGCACACTGTGTTAGTGAGTGGACCCTACTTAGTCTGGAGGCCACAAACAGCTTAGGGACACTTTGGGGATAGCTGTCCTTCTGGTCCTTGAATATCTGACTGGCTACCACCTTCTGCTCCATCTATAGAAAGAGGACAGAAGAGATGCCTGTAGAGTGAGGTTGCAGAGAGAGACAGAGAGAGAAAGAATGGAGAAATGTGGACAGAGACACAGAGACACAGAGAGACACAGAGAGACACAGAGAGACACAGAGAGACACAGAGAGACACAGAGAGACACAGAGAGAGAGAGAGATACACAGACAGAGAGACACACATACAGAGAGACACACAGACAGAGAGACACACAGACAGAGAGACACACAGACAGAGAGACACACAGACAGAGAGACACAGAGCGAGAGAGACAGAGAGAGTGTGTGAGATTTAAAAAACAAATAGAAAGAGGACAGAAATATCCTTTCTTTTTTTTCTCTTTTTTTTGTGCCTCCCGAGAACTCTGGGTTCGCGCCCAGGCTCTGCCGCAGCCGACCGCGACCGGGAGGTCCATGGGGCGACGCACAATTGCCATAGCGCCATCCGGGTTAGGGGAGGTTTGGCAGGCAGGGATATCCTTGTCTCATCGCGCACCAGCGACTCCTGTGGCGGGCCGGGCGCAGTGCACGCTAACCAAGGTTGCCAGGTGCACAGTGTTTCCCCCGACACATTGGTGCGGCTGGCTTCCGGGTTAGATGCGCGCTGTGTTAAGAAGCAGTTGGCTTGGTTGGGTTGTGTTTCTGAGGACGCATGGCTTTCGACCTTCGTCTCTCCCGAGCCCACACGGGAGTTGTAGCGATGAGACAAGATAGTAATTACTAACAATTGGATACCACGAAATTGGGGAGAAAAGGGGGTAAAATTCAAAAATAAAATAAAAAATAGAAATATCCTTTCTATGTGTTCCCGTCAGGTGAGTGACAGTAACAGACAGAGTAGCCTACCTGTTTCTTCCACTCTGGCTGGATCCTCCTGCAGTAGGCCCGCATCATGTTCCGCATACACAGCCTGCACAGGTGCTCTGACGCCTACACAGACATCGGGACAGATACAAATAAAACATTGACACATTGAATGTACAACAATCAGATGCATTTCACCATCACCTCTTGGCTTACGCTTAATGTCTCTCAGTGAGTTTTGTGTGGAGTGTTGTTGGGCTGGTTGCAGTACCTCAGTGAGGCAAGGTGGGGGGATGGGCCAGCTTTTGTCCAGGACACTCTTAGGTGGGTTCCTAAACAGCATCATCAGGAAGGAGAAACGCTGATGGTCCAGGAAGTACTCGTTTCCTGGACAACGCTCATAGTGGCGGTAGATGAAGCCTTTGATGAACTTGCGTATGATGTCCACAGCGTGTCTGCGACGCCTGGCCTTCTGACGGGATATCATCCCTCTCCACGCAGATTGGATCACTATGACTAATAGATGGATAGATGACACAATCAGTCATGTCACAGACACACCACAACAAGCTACAACTGTGCAGAGCTCAAAAGAACAAACAACAAAGTAATATCCTTTGCATTACTTCATTCATAGGTTCAGCAGATATCAAGAAAGTGGCTACAGAGTAACTGCTTCAGGAAGCAGTAATTGAGAAGCAGAGAAATAGTGTGAGCTCTTTGATCCCTCACCTGCCTGTCTGATGCGGAGGTACTTGGCCCTCTCTCTGTAACCCCTCCATGAGGTCTGTAGGGTGAGAACTAGAGCAGAGAACAGGAACAGAGGAGACCAAATGGACCCCAGATCGGAAACGTTTAATTGGATCCTACACTGAACCAAAATATAAATGCAACATGTAAAGTGTTGGTCCCATGTTTCATTCAAATAAAATTGTGCACACATTTGTTAGTGTTAGTGAGTATTTCTCCTTTGCCAAGATAATCCATTCCACCTGACAGGTGTGGCATATCAAGAAGCTGATTAAACAGTGTGATCATTACACAGGTGCATCGCATCTTGTGCTTCGGACAAGAAAAGGCCACTTTAAAATGTGCAGTTTTCTCACACAACACAATGCCACAAGTTTTGAGGGAGCACGCAATTGGCATGTTGACTGCAGGAATGTCCAACAGAGCTGTTGCCAGAGAATTTAATGTTAATTTCCCTACCATAAACTGCCTCCAATCGGCCTCACATCCGCTGACCACCTGAAACCATGACAGCCCAGAACATTCACATCTGGCTTCTTCACCTGCGGAATTGTCTGAGGGGGTTCTGATCTATTTCTGTCTGTAATAAAGCCATTTTGTGGGGATAAACTCTTTCTGATTGGCTGGGCCTGGCTCCCTATGTGGGTGTGTGCCATGGCTGCACCACTGCCCAGTCATGTGACATCCATAGATTAGGGCCTAATTCATTCATTTCAATTGACTAATTTCCTTATATGAACAGTAACTCCGTAAAATCTTTGAAATTGTTGCAAGTTGTGTTTATATTTTTGTTCAGTATAATTACATTAGCTTACTGTATTATCCATCCTCATGCTGCTGGTTAGTTGACCAAGTGGACAGTTTTCCACTGCTACTGCTACTCTGCTGTTTATCATGATCTGTGTTATTCTCCTAGCTAATTACATGAATTCCACCAAAATGGCCTTGTCATCATCTTCCCTGCTGTATAGTCTCACCGAGGGCAGGCCTCCTGGCTTCCAGGGAATCTTCAGTGCTGAACAGAGTCTTAGGGAAGCGGATGAAGATCTTGGTCCTGCAAAGAGATAGGGAATTATACATCAACAACATACTGTCTCATGTTTCTCCTCACAACATGACTAAGGGAAATGTATGTCCCCTTTACTTCCCTCCCTCCCCTCTCTCTCTCTCTGTACCTACTTGCCCAGTTTGTATTCCTCTGGTTTGTAGCCCAGGTGTTGGACCAGAGTGGCTACTCCATCAGCCAGTCTGCCCTGCCAGTTAGGCCACGTCCCGGGACACAGAGACTTGTACCTGTGGTTACAGAAATGTATATAGTTAATACAGAAACTGTGGTTACAGAAATGTATATAGTTAATACATAAACTGTGGTTACAGAAATGTATATAGTTAATATAGAAACTGTGGTTACAGAAATGTATATAGTTAATATAGAAACTGTGGTTACAGAAATGTATATAGTTAATATAGAAACTGTGGTTACAGAAATGTATATAGTTAATACAGAAACTGTGGTTACAGAAATGTATATAGTTAATACAGAAACTGTGGTTACAGAAATGTATATAGTTAATATAGAAACTGTGGTTACAGAAATGTATATAGTTAATATAGAAACTGTGGTTACAGAAATGTATATAGTTAATATAGAAACTGTGGTTACAGAAATGTATATAGTTAATACAGAAACTGTGGTTACAGAAATGTATATAGTTAATACAGAAACTGTGGTTACAGAAATTTATATATTAATACATAAACTGTGGTTACAGAAATGTATATAGTTAATATAGAAACTGTGGTTACAGAAATGTATATAGTTAATACATAAACTGTGGTTACAGAAATGTATATAGTTAATACAGAAACTGTGGGTATAGAAACATGTAAACATAGTGGCATAATATAGACACACACACGCACACACAGACCTCTGTAGGAAGGTTTCGTAGTGTCGGCGGTAGGCAAACCCAGCTCTCCTGACCCTCAGGTTCTCCATCAGACCCAGATACTTGACCTGGTGTCTGACTAGAGCCTCATCAAACCTCCCTGGGGAGAGTGAGAATATTTATTTGACTGATTGATTGATTGGGCTGATTGACTTCACAGGGTGTATGATTACCTGACTGCTTGGCATCGTTGGGTTTGATACAGCGCACATAGGATGGCTCCTTGGACATCAGTATCTCTATAAGTTTGGCCAGGCTGTTCTTAAACTGAGTGGCAGCCTACAGAGGGAAGCAGAGAGGTGACATATCAGACTGTGTGTGTGTGTGTGTGTGTGTGTGTGTGTGTGTGTGTGTGTGTGTGTGTGTGTGTGTGTGCGTGCGTGCGTGCGTGCGTGCGTGCGTGCGTGCGTGCGTGCGTGCATGCGTGTGTGTGTGTGTGTGTGTGTGTGTGTGTGTGTGTGTGTGTATCTCACCGTTTCTGGGCGTTTTTGGTCAGTCACTTCCTCTCTGTGGAAGCACTGACTCAGAACCTGGCTATTTGACTGGCATATGACCTGGACAGAGAAAGCACACCACAGAACCATGTAAACACAACACACCAAAACATCCGCTACACTCTATACCTACTGTAGTGCACACACATAAACCATGTGTGGGAATTCTGAGCGAAATCATGGGAAACCTGTAGTAATTGTGAGGTGAGTGTGAGTGTGTGGTCTGTGTGTTCTCATTTCTCTATTGTTGCTCCAGCCTCGCCTCTTTCAGGTTTCTGTAGAGAAGGTCCTTGTTCTTGTCCAGAAACCCTTTGATGCAGAGGAACACAAAATATTACAAACAGTATATGTGAGGATGAAATCAGTTAATTATTTTCTGCAATTACTCTATTACCAGATTGATTAGCTAGCTCACCATTGACACTGTAGTTGACCTCTCCTGCGTAATGAATCAGTTTGAACTCCTCTCTGCTCACTGCCTTGCGAGTCTTCCCATTCGACAACTTGTGACTGACATGCATACAGAGACAAATCATATCTTAGATACAGAACCACAAATATACACACAAAAACATATTTGGAACATGGTGCAAATACACAAACAAACTGTGAAGGCACCCATGTGTTTTGTGCATGTGTGTGTGTGTAAAAGAGACTCACGTGACAAAATGGGCATGGCCTCCCAAAGTGTCCTCAAGCTTCTCGAGGAAGGAGATATCGCTGGGCTCCCCTGGTCTCAAACACTCCTCATCCTAAAACACATTTATACCTTAACATTCAACTAGAGACAGGGAGAGGACAGAAGGAGAGCGATATTAGAGAGGTGAAAGGTTAAAGTGAGTCAGAAACACTACTAAACTGAAGTGAATGTCAGTCATTCTCACCAGGATGGAGATCAAGCCTTTGTGCTTTCCCTCTACCAGGTCACAGATTATCTTGTTGTCGAAGTACTTCACCGGTTCCCACTGAAATATACAGTACCATTACCGAACTACACCTTTATCACTACATGACAATTTGTTTTTCTTAGTATACCTCAATTCTTGTTTTGTCTATTTGAATGAAAACACCCCTCTCTTTCTCTGAGTACCCCTCGACCCTCCCTGACTCACAGTGATGCCCTCTGCCTCGTACTCCTCCTGCTCAGACTTGAGGGTGAGCTCAATGAACAGCTGATGCAGCTTCTCATTGCAATAGTTGATGCAGAACTGCTCAAAACTACAGGGAGATGGTTAGGGTAAAGAATATGGCACAAAACAACTGTGCTACAATGTTTTTTATTTATTGACCTCTATTTAACCAGGGGAACCCATTGATAACAGGGTCTCATTTCCAATGGTGCTCTGAGAACCACAGTTCAAGCAATGTGAGCAACAAATTTAAGCATGATCACCACAAAATTAGTTACAGCGCTTCAAATCAATTATATTACATTCAAAAGGGCAGTAGAAACAAATATACAGTGCATTCAGAAAGTATTCAGACCCCTTGACTTTTTCCAAATTTTGTTACATTACAGTCTTATTCAAAAATTGATTACATAGATTTTCCCCTCATTTATCTACACACAATACCTCATAATGATGAAGCAAAAACTGTTTTTTAGAACATTTTAGAAAATATCTGAAATATGCCATTTACACAAGTATTCAACCCTTTACTCAGTACTTTATTGAAGCACATTTGGCAGCGATTACAGCCTCGAGTCTTCTTGGGTATGTCACTACAAAGTTTGGCACACCTGTATTTGGGGAGTTTCTCCCATTATTCTCTACAGATCCTCTCAAGCTCTGTCAGGTTGGATGAGGAGAGTTGCTCCACAGCTATTTTCAGGTATCTCCAGAGATGTTAGACTGGGTTCAAGTTCGGGCTCCAGCTGGGTCACTCAAGGACATTCAGAGACTTGTCCCGAAGCCACTCCTGTGTTGTCTTGGCAGAGTGCTTAGGGTCGTTGTCCTGTTGGAAGGTGAACCTTCACCCCAGTCTGAGGTCCTAAGCACTCTTTCATCAAGGATCTCCCTGTACTTTGCTCAGTTCATCTTTCTCTCGATCCTGACTAGTCTCCCAGTCCCTGCCATTGAAAAACATCCACACAGCATGATGCTGCCACCACCATGCTTCACCGTAGGGATGGTGCCAGGTTTCCTCCAGATGTGAAGCTTGGCATTCAGGCCAAAGAGTTCAATCTTGGTTTCATCAGACCAGAGAATCTTGTTTCTCATGAGTCTTTAGGTGCCTTTTGGCAAACTCTAAGTGGGCTGTCGTGCCAATTTACTGAGGAGTGGCTAATGTCTGGCACTCTACCATAAAGGCCTGATTGATGGAGTGCTGCCGAGATGGTTGTCCTTCTGGAAGGTTCTCCCATCTCCACAGAGGAACTCTGGAGCTCTGTCAGAGTGACCATCCGATTCTTGGTCACCTCCCTGACCAAGGCCCCCCCCATTTCTCAGTTTGGCCGAGTGACCAGCTATAGCAAGATTCTTGGTGGTTCTAAACTTCTCCCATTTAAGAATGATGAAAGCCACTGTGTTCTTGGGACCTTCAATTCTGCAGAAATGTTTTGGTACCCGTCCCCAGATCTGTGCCTCGACACAACACTGTCTCTGAGCTCTACGGACAATTCCTTTGTCCCCATGGCTTTGTTTTTGCTCTGACATGCACTGTCAACTGTGGAACCTTACAGGTGTGTGCCTTTACAAATCATGTCCAATCAATTGAATTTACTACAGGTGGACTCCAATCAAGTTGTAGAAACATCTCAAGGATGATCAATGGAAACAGGATGCACCAGAGCTCAATTTCGAGTTTCATAGCAAATGGTCTGAATATTTATGTAAATAATATATTTCTGTTTCTTATTTTTAATACATTTGCAAAAATGTCTAAAAGCCATGTTTTCACTTTGGGGTATTATGTGTAGATGGATTAGGTAAATATGTTTAATACTGTCTGTAACACAACAAAATGTGGAATAAATCAAGGGGTATGAATACTTTCCGAAGGCACTGTAGATCAACATGTCCAGGTGAACAGGCCACACTGATAACTCGAGCTTGGCTCCCAAGTTTCTAAAACATACAAAACCATCTTCGGTATAGTGTCGCCATAATATTTTAATTGCGGAAATGTGATCATAATCAATAGGATATTTTAGCGATCCGCAGTAGAAGACGTCCTAAATGCCCCCAGCCTGCAGATGTGAGCTAAACAGCACACTTGCACTTGAGATGTGTTTTTAGGTTATGGATGAGAAAGTGAACTGGTAAATCCAAAACTTTAGCTCAGTTGTAATGCTGCTTTGCGATCTATTAGGCACAAGGGTTGTATTAAATAGGAATAATATGTATTTACTGACGCATTTGCCGATGTTCAATTCAATGGCACAAAACGTATAAACAAAATCATTCACTGTGAAAGTTGACACATACATCTAGACCTTCATATATACGCTATACGCAGCACTTCGTTTAAAGCATCAATTTATCAAATCAATTATTGTTTTGTTGCTCAAACTGCAGGCGACACCTGTCAAACTCATTTTCAAAAGACAGGGATGTCGATTCGCACAGGAATAGTATTATCAGAGGACCTTGGAGTTAGTCGAAAAACAGTAGGTGTTTTGCGGCTGGAATTATTACTCTTCTGCGATGTAAAAAATGAACAATCTTCCTCCTATTTTCAAAAGTAAGACAGGATTTATTTCTATACAGGAAACCAAATCTTTACTCGCATTTTTTAGTCAGTTTATCAATGTGTGTTTTAAAGGACAGTTCACCGTCAATCCAAATACCTAACTCACTCACTTTTGTACATCGTCTTGGTCTGTACAATTGACCTTATTTTAGGGCCCCAAAAACATAATACTTCCAGATCAACTGTAATGTCAATACCATTGTAAAGCACCATTTCTCCCCTTTCCAACAAAATTAATGACATGACCTAAACGCTGCCTGTTTCTGCATAATTCAAGAAGGCAATGAGCTCCTTCAGGTCTTTTTAAAAATGGCGGGTGGGGAAGCGAAACTAATGCGTGATAGTGAGGAGAGGAGATGTGTGGGAAAACTGCTTTTTTTCACTCGATCTGTCCAATTTATCGCCTCTAAAATGTAAATAAAACACTATAAAGAGTTTATATAATGTGTCATTACTGTCACGTTCGTAATAAGAACGGGACCAAGGCGCAACGTGTTGAGTTCCACATCTTTATTTGCAGTGAAACTTCAAAAAAACAAACAAGCAACAAAACGTAACCTCAGTGGTGCTACCAGCACAGACACAAATAATACCCCACAACCCAGGTGGGAACAATGGAGAACTTAAGTATGATCCCCAATCAGAGACAACGATAATCAGCGGACTCTAGTTGGGAACCATACCAAGTACACCAACATAGAAATAGAAAAACTAGAACACCCCCCTAGTCACGCCCTGACCTACAACACCATAACTAAGGGCTCTCTATGGTCAGGGCGTGACAATTACATACCTATTTGAATGTTTGTGTCAAATTTGAATCAGGTTTTTAGGGCGGTGCTAAAGAGATCTTCAGAAGTAAACAGCAGCTTTGAAAGTCATGATCGCTTACAGTGATGACATATCCCCCCTTACCCCCGTCACTGTCCATTTCTTGTTTTTAAACGATGAGAGAAGTGCTACACCTGGTGGAGAGAGATTGTAAGACAGAAATAGTTGCTTTATGCGTGCTGTACGTTACAACATGACACGTCCTGATGTAACGGAGGGTCAGTTTTTTCAACTTTTCTCCAATACTATAGAGCCATTACCATGTCGATCAACGCTTGAATAGAAACGTAGTTCCCACCTCAGATTTTGAAGTCAACACAGTCACTACAGTCCCGTTAGTTTTCTTTGCAGCCTCGTTTGAATGTCGCGGTTGTGCACATTTGTACGAAATGGGGTGAGTTTACGTTAGATACTTATAATGGGGGACAAGCTCAATTTGGGCGCCTCTCAAAGTACAGATACGCAGCTCTTTAGGATACATTTTACGAGACCTGGAGAAAAACATAAACCTGGTTTTGGCGACATTTAGAACTAATTTAAGATCGGTGAGTGATTCTTGAATTGAGTCATAGCCAAACAATGACATAATGTACAGCACATTGCTATACAACACATATTCATGCACTGAATAAATGAGCTAACATTCGTTCTGGTACCTATTGTGCTGGAAGACCTCAAAGCCATAGATATCCAGCAGTCCTATGACTGATGATGAGCCCTTACTGCTGTTGTACACATCATCCTGCAGATAGACAGCACACAATACACTCAGTTTTATAGGTAGGAAGCAGCATTATGTAGCTAGCAAAAAGAGGAGCAGTAACTATGAGCTAGCTATCCTGAGTGATGTTTGTGTGAGACCTTGAATGCCAGAGACTGGTTGATCTTCACCACCAGCCAGGTGAAGGCACGGCCATACACCGCTTTGGCCAAGGCATCACAGGCTGCCACAGCCTGCTCAAAACTCAACGGGCTTATCATCTGGGACACACACACACACACACACACATATTAGTGATGCAAAATACTTTAGTACACTCTCTTTAAAACCACAATCTAAATATGCATGCCATACACATCAAAGGCATACTGTATTACTTGTTTGTAAGTGGGATATTAAATTATATTATATTACCAGGCATAGTTCTGTATCAAGTGAAACAGCCCGCCATAGACACTCACCTCCTCCCCTTTGGCAGTGATTTTCTTATGAGTGAGAGCCTCTCTCAGTGCTGCTCCATCCACACCTAATAGCTTCAGGACAAGCAGGACAACATCAACATCTGCCTTTAGAATGGGGAATGTGTGTGTGTGTTAGAATGGGGAGTTTGTATGTGTGTGTGTGTGTGTGTGTGTGTGTGTGTGTGTGTGTGTGTGTGTGTGTGTGTGTGTGTGTGTGTGTGTGTGTGTGTGTGTGTGTGTGTGTGTGTGTGTGTGTGTGTGTGTGTGTGTGTGTGTGTGTGTGTGTGTGTGTGTGTGTGTGTGTGTGTGTGTGTGTGATGGGGGTGTAGGGTATCGTTCATCTTCATAGTTCCAACCTTTGACAGGTATTTGAGCTGAGGCTCAGTGGTGATCTGGTTTTCCCCATTCTTTCCTTCTCCAAACTGAGTGTTCCCAAGATGGAGGACACTGGCGATTATATTCAACAGATCCTAAAGAGGGAGAGTGAACAGAGATTTAAACCATGACCTTCTCATTCTTCATGGTGAAACTTTGGGTTGAGTGAAATTTGTTTGCAGTGAAAAACGGTATGCACTATTATTATACACTAAAATGTCTCTAACCTCCACCTCATCCTCATGGAAGCCGATGACGGTCAGGGCCTTCCTCACTGTTCTCCAGTCATTCTTATCATTGATGGAGCTCACCCTAGGACAGCAACCCTGAGAGGAACAGGACATCACTGATCAAATAACTGTGCGCACACACAGACACACACACACACACATGCGCACACACAAACACACACCTTGACCAGGTATTGGTATTTCTGGGCGTTTCTCTCCAATCCCAGCTTGCTGAGAAGGTCTTGTTCTCCTCCCTCGAGCAGCTGGTAGAAAATATGGAAGTTCCTCTCGCCGTGGTTCTGGTGCACAACACGGGACTTCTCCAGCAGGTAGTTGAGGATGTGGCCTCCTATCGGCGCCCCCTAGGGGAGGTTAGGAACAGGGACAGTCAAGGTACTGCTGAGTGTGGTCCTACTAGAGCTGCATTAAAGCCGATTTATGCTTGATCCGAAAATGCTGTCTGAAGGCTCCATACGGAGGGTGTAGCACCATATAAACACAAACTCACTTCCTTGACAACTTCCTTCACAACAGCTCTGCTCCGCAGAGTGCAAAAAGTATGAATGCCCTGCATCGCAGTAAATGCTGTACGGCCAATGCAGATGCCGAATGACCATAAATGGTCTTTTAGCTGAATTATGCCCTCATGACTTAGACTCATAGTAAGGCATGCTGTAATGGTAAGACCTGAATGCAACATGTTTTAGTTATGCACAATCTTTTGATGGAATGGTGTGTTGTAGAGACAGTATGGCCTGAGTATCAGCGATAGTAGACTTATGTGAGGAAAATCCCTTAACCCAGGAGCCAAAAGAAAGAAGAACAGAAAGCTTACCCTGAAGTCAAACTGGACATCCATGTATTTGCCAAACCGGCTGGAATTGTCATTACGCAGTGTTTTGGCATTACCAAAAGCCTGTAGAGAGAGAGAAGTGAGTGAGGGGAACAACAGAGATAAGATCAAACACAGCTGAGAGAGAGGAAGCATTAACAGTACAGTAATAGCATGTTCACAGCAGGATGTATCTATTGTTATGGCTTTGTCGGAGATTGGTTCAAAATATGCAATGTATCAACATGATTTCCCTCATCCACAAATAGATTTACTAGTTTGAAGCAACATGATTTTGTAGTGGGCCATTCATTTATCTTTGATGTTACACCAGTCTCAGTACCCCTGCTATAAATGTCCATCCTCCTCCAGAGCCTTAGTGGTGCTCATGGGAAGAGATCCTTGGCAGGGGATCTTGAGAGGCGGCGGGGGGTATACCGTACCTCCAGAACAGGGTTGGACTGCAGCAGGCGGTCCCGGAGTGTACTCAAGTGGTCAGTGACAGGGCAGGTAGTGGCGTAGTACTGGAGGATCTTCTTAGAGGCCTCGGTCTTCCCTGCTCCGCTCTCCCCAGAGATCAGGATACACTGGTCCCTCCTCTCAGTCCGCATGGCCCGGTACGTGTTGTCTGACACCGCATAGCTGCAGGATAGAGAAACAGAGGGGTGGGATACAAACATGATGTCAGCTAATGATCCAGCTCATACTGGTGTTTTCACATACAGTTGATCACGATCATATAGAAAACACATAATACATACTGTAAATGTATTGTACCCAATGCAGATTCATATGTAGGCCTACAGTATGTACATAAAGACATCTACACATACATGCTGGTCCTGCTTGGTCAGAGAGAGGTTCAGGATCAGGGGTCAGAGGGTGACTCACATGTGGGGTGATATCTCGTAGAAGCTGACCCCTCGGTAGCGCTCCATGTGCGCCTTGGAGTAGATCTCCAGGTCCTTGTTGGGGTTCACTGACACCAACACTGATCCTATGTAGGTCTGATACGGGGAGACAAGACCCGTACACTGCCGTCACCAACCCCTCAAACACTGACATAAAATAAACCTTAACCAAACATTATGTGAAGCTATGTAGGATCAGTCGTGAAGAGGGCACGACAACACCTCTTCCCCCTCAAGATGCTGAAAAGATTCGGCATGGGCCCTGAGACCCTCAAAAAGTCACTGCTTAGCATCCGACTGCAGGCACTACAGAGGGTAGTACGTATGGCCCAGTATATCACTGGGGCCGAGCTATCTGCCATCCAGGACCGCTATACCAGGAGGTGTCTAAGAAAGGCCCTAAACATTTTCTAAGACTCCAGCCTCCCAAGTCATAGACTGTTCTCTCTGCTACCGCACGGCAAGCAGTACCGATGCACCAAGTCTGAAACCAACAGGTCCCTGGACAGCTTCTAACCCGAAACCACAAGACTGCTAAATAGTTAGTCAGGTTAGCGATTTATCTGCATTGACCCTTTTTGCACTAAGTCCTTTGACTTATCACATACACTGCTGTTACTGTTTATTATCTATCCTGTTGCCTAGTCACTTTATTCCTACCCATATGCACATACAGTGCATTTAGAAAGTATTCAGACCCCTTGACTTTTTCAACATTTTGTTATGTTAGTCTTATTCTAAAATTGATCAAATCAATCTTCACACAATAACCCATAATGACAAAGCAAAAACTGTTTATTTTAATTTTTTTTGCAAATGTATAAAAAAATTAAAAAACAGAAATACCTTATTTATATATAAGTAGTCAGACCCTTTACTATGTTACTCGAAATTGAGCTCAGGGTGCATCCAGTTTCCATTGATCATCCTTGAGATGTTGCTACAACTTGAGTGGAGTCCATCTGTGGTAATTTCAATTGATTGGACATGATTTGGAAAGGCACACACCTGTCTATATAAGGTTCCACAGTTGACAGTGCATGTCAGAGCAAAAACCAAGCCATGGGGTCGAAGGAATTGTCCGTAGAGCTCCAAGACAGTATTGTGTTAAAAAAATATGTTTGCAGCATTGAAGGTCCCCAATATCATAATGGCCTCCATTCATTCTTAAATGGAAGAAGTATGGAACCACCAAGACTCTTCCTAGAGCTGGCCCCCCGGCCAAACTGAGCAATCGGGGGAGAAGGGCCTTGGTAAGGGCAGTGACCAAGAACCCGATGGTCACTCAGAGCTCTAGAGTTGTCCTTCTGGAAGGTTCTCCCATCTCTGCAGCACTCCACTAATCAGGCCTCTATGGTAGAGTGGCCAGAAGGAAGCCAATCCTCAGTAAAAAAAAAAGCACATGACAGCCCGCTTGGAGTTTGCCAAAAGGTACCTAAAGAACTCTCAGACAATGAGAAACAAGATTCTCTGATCTGATGAAACCAAGACTGAATGCCAAGCGTCACGTCTGGAGGAAACCTGGCACCATCCCTACGGTGAAGCATGGTGGTGGCAGCATCATGCTCTGGGAATGTTTTTCAGTGGAGACTGGGAGACTAGTCAGGATTGAGGGAAAGATGAACGGAGCAAACTACAGGGAGATCCTTGATGAAAACCTGCTCCAGAGCACTCAGGACCTCAGACTGGAGCGAAGGTTCACCTTCCAACAGGCCAACGACCCAATCACGCAGACAAGACAACGCAGGAGCAGCTTTGGGACACGTCTCTGAATGTCCTTGAGTGGCCCAGCCAGAGCCTGGACTTGAACCCCATCGAACATCTCTGGAGAGACATGAAAATAGCTGTGCAGTGACACTCCCCATCCAACCTGATTGAGCTTGAGAGGATCTGCAGATAAGAATGGGAGAAATTCCCCAAATACAGGTTTTCCAAGCTTGTAGCGTCATACCGGCAGGTAGCCTAGTGGTTAGAGCGTTGGGCCAGTAACTGAAAGGTTGCCAGATCGAATCCCCGAGCTGATAAGGTAAAAATCTGTAGTTCTGCCCCTGAACAAGGCAGTTAACCCACTGTTCTAAAGCCATCATTGTAAATAAGAATTTGTTCTTAACTGACTTGGTTTAAAGGTTCAAAGAAATCTAATAAAAATTAAATACCCAAGAAGGCTCTAGGCTAACAAAGTACTGAGGGTCTGAATACTTATGTAAATGTGATGTTCCCATTTTTAATTTGAAATAAATTTGCTAACATTTCTAAAAACCTGTTTTTGCTTTGTAGGGGTTGGGTATTGTATGTAGATTGATGAGGGGGAAAAACAATTGTATCCATTTTAGAATAAGGCTGTAACATAACAAAATGTGGAAAAAGTCAAGGGGTCTGAATACTGGTTGTGTATTTATTCCTTTCTCGTGTTATTTCTATATTTTTCTATATTTTTTCATTTTGGGGGGGTTCGTCTACACCTGCTGTTTACGATGCATGTGACAATCATTTTTATAGGACCAATATTTCCATAATGATATGATTCTTTACATAGATGAGGTTCTCCCCAAAACGTCGGCGCAGGTTTTCGATGAAGGCCGCCTCGCTGGTGTAGTTCTCCAGCAGGACAAAGTCCTGCACCCCCACCCTGTCACGTGCTGTCAGAGTACTCTCCATAACTAGATGAACTCTGCCCTCACCTCCCAAATCCTAGAAAGAGAGAGAGAGAGAGATAGAGAGGGATGGGGTGAGAAGATTTGGGGGTCTTCATTGCCTGCTGCTCTTTCCCCAGATACACATAACCCAAATTGACCCCACCAATATGCACTTCATCTAGACAAGATAGAATTTGACAGGTATAAGCAATATGTTAAAATCCTCACCTTGCCCCCTGATAGGCTTGGAGTAATTTTCCCCATATCGCTTACATAAATGCTTAGATCTACACAAGTGCATTGAGGGTTGGGCAGAGGTTCGAGTTGGGATTGAGTGTATACCGACAACACCACAGCACTGCAAATAAACAGCTCTACAAGAGGCTTGTCAAGAACAACCACATCAACCAGAGGAAAGCACACACAGGACATTCAGACATACAGAACACAAATCAAACAATGATGACATTTCAAGAATCCCTAATATAAACAGTGTCTCTAAGCTCCTCTATTGTGTGATTGTGAGATAGCGTATTGGGATGTATATACAGTAAATACAGGCCATAGCTCCAGTCAGGTTCTGACCAATGCTGTTAAAGAGTTGTGTGTACATGTAAACACTGGTACACTGATGGTAAACATGACAGGAATTAATATCCAGAGAAGTTCACCGTCATGTCCATTAGAAAAAAATCCCAAGGGTACAGACACACAAATAAAAATATACCTACTGTGGATTATCCAGCTATGACTGTACTATAATTCAGCAGTATAGACCAGAATTTCAAGGCTAGGCTACATCCTATATTCCAGCACAGTGCTACTACAACCAATAGCCTCTAGTTTGTTTGATCACTCTCTGTATCTTTTGAACAGAGTAAGCCAGCCCCACCTAACACACACATTCACACATGCACGGACCCCCACCCACCCACAAACATACACACATGCAAGCACGCACGGACGCACACGCACACACAAAGGGAGAGGAACAATGGGGCCAGGTGCTTTGGGAACACACAGCCCTGTCAGGGGTGTTGTTAGGGGCTCGTTAAGGTAATTAACTGGTCGTTATCTCTGAACGCTTAATGGTGGAAAATCCTTGAAACAACACAAGGACAACAGTGGAGTGGAGCCAAGAACTATGAGCAGAGGAAGGCCAGGAGACACTTCCACTCTGTGCTCTAACCCCTCTAACTCAGTGTATTGTTCTCCTACTCACATCTGCAGGTGGCCTTCCTGCAGCCAGTAAAACAGAGGAATTCTTTCTCACACACACATGAATACATAGCGATTAGCGAATCAGTCAGATTTTCCGAAGGATATAACTGAAGTATTTTAGGGTCAGGTTTAGGGTCAGGTCTTCAAGGAACTCCATTGAATGTGTCTTTTGTGTGTTTCTCTCAACTCTAATGCTTTAGTTCACACCCTTCTTCTGCCTCTTTAAAGGGTTGTGAGTGGACTCTCAAGTAGTGTAGGCATAGTTGCTGTTGTCCTGTGGCCCTCAGTGAAAAGATATGTGCAGTACGTACTCATCAGAAAAGCACAAGATTCTAGGTCAGGGGCGTCATGCACCCATTCTTTTAGAGGGAAGTACGTGAGGATGAACGGAGGTGGTCCGGAGGTGGAAAATTCTAAGAATTTAGCATTTTTCAAACACCTGAAACAGATATTTCCTGCAATGTAGAGCCATAATCATTATGCCCAATTCCATGTCAACATTACGTATCTTTTTCTGCATAGATTATATTCTAAGCATACCTCTTTACCTGTTCAATTGTCATTTTAAAATAATGCACATTGATTATTTAATGCCTTAAGGGTTGTTCCACCTCAAAAAGCACAAGAAATAGGATTTCGACACCCTCCATCTCAGATTGTTCTGAAACTGTTTTTGTTGTTATTAAAAATAAATAAGATTAGTATTCCTGCAACAGTATTTTGTTGAAATATAATTTGATCTCTAAGAAATTAATCTAATTGATTGCACCCAAATTGGTAATTTAAATTTTTAGGATTCATATAATATTCAGTAAATATAGTATGTACTATAACATCTGATTGTAACTATAAGTAGACATGAGGAATCCAAAAAATAAATCAGAAGCCACCAACGGACACCCCACACCCCACGCCCCACGGGAATTCCACCCCAACAACAAGTATATAGTATCAGTTTGCTATGTTTGACAAGTAGTATGGGACTCCCAATCACGGCCGATTGTGATACAGCCTGGAATCGAACCAGGGTCTGTAATGACGCCTCTAGCACTGAGATGCAGTGCCTTAGACCGCTGTGCCACTTGGGAGCCCAATACATTAGGTTCAATGTGAAAAGAGACCTGAAAATAGCTGTGTAGCGACGCACCCCATCAAACCAGACAGAGCATGAGAGGATCTGTAGAGAAGAATGGGAGAAACTCCCCAAATACAGGTGTGCCAAGTTTGTAGCGACATACCCGAGAAGACTTAATGCTATAATTACTGCCAAAGGTGCTTCAACAAAGTACTGAGTAAAGGGTCTGAATACTTATGTAAATGTGATATTTCAGCTATTTTCTAAAATGTTCTAAAAAACTGTTTTTGCTTCATCATTATGAGGTATTGTGTGTAGATAAATGAGGGGGAAAACGATGTAATACATTTTTGAATAAGGCTGTAACGTAACAAAATGTGGAAAAAGTCAAGGGGTCTGAATACTTTCTGAATGCACTGTATATTTGTTTCTACTGCCCTTTTGAATGTAATATTTAAAACAATTCAAGCGTTGTAACTAATTTTGTGGTGATCATGCTTACATTTGTTGCTCACACTGTTGTCCTCAGAACACCATTGGAAATGAGACCCTGTTATCAATGGGTTCCCCTGGTTAAATAGAGGTCAATAAATAAAAAACATTGTAGCACAGTTGTTTTGTGCCATATTCTTTACCCTAACCATCTCCCTGTAGTTTTGAGCAGTTCTGCATCAACTATTGCAATGAGAAGCTGCAACAGCTGTTCATTGAGCTCACCCTCAAGTCTGAGCAGGAGGAGTACGAGGCAGAGGGCATCACTGTGAGTCAGGGAGGGTCGAGGGGTACTCAGAGAAAGAGAGGGGTGTTTTCATTCAAATAGACAAAACAAGAATTGAGGTATACTAAGAAAAACATATTGTAGTGATGAACAAAATACTGAGTAAAGGGTCTGAATACTTATGTAGATGTGATATTTCCATTTTTTAAATGTATAAATTAGCAAAAAGTTCTAAAATCCGGTCTGTGGTTGGCTTTTGACCATCTCTTTAGATTCCTCATGTCTTAGTCATTGTTAAAAACAGTTTGGTCTAAATCAGATGTTAGGTACTATTATTATTTAATATTGTATATATAATATTATAATATTATATATAATTTGGGTGCAAATTAGAGATCAAATTATATTTCAACAAAATAATGTTTCCAGAATGCTTATCTTATCTGTTTCTACTACAGAAACAATTTCAGAACAATCTGAGATGGTGGGTGTCATGGCTTGCTGAAATGACATGGAACGACCCCTATAGAAGTGAGGGTTGAAGGTATTGTAGTCCTATGTAGCCAAAAGTGTTGTGGATCTATGAGAGGCAGCAGGGAGGCTTCAGCTGGACTTGGCTCTGGGCCCTTTAAGTCAGCTCAGTTGGGCTGATTCCCCTCAGTCTTTCCTTATAAGGTGCCCCTCTCTTCTGTCCCCAGGCAAACCTACTATGGGTGGACACACATCATCTCCACAGCTGGCTCTCTATCATGGATGTGCTAGCACTGGACAGTATGGAAAAATACCAGCTACAGTATGTCCCTGGAGAGCCTAGAATCAGTCGCAGGAAATGTAGATGACACATTGTAATGATGGGACAACTTTAGTCCAAACACATACAGTACCAGTCAAAACTTTGGACACACCTACCCATTCAAGGGTTTTTCTACATTGTAAAATACTAGTGAAGACATCAAAACTATGAAAGTAGCCACCCTTTGCCTTGATGACAGATTTGCACTCTTGGCATTCTCTCAACCAGCTTCATGATGTAGTCACCTGGAATGCATTTCAATGAACAGATGTGCCTTAACCTATGCATGTCAACATCAGAAGCCTCCTCCCTAAGTTTGTTTTACTCACTGCTTTAGCACACTCCGCCAACCCTGATGTCCTTGCCGTGTCTGAATCCTGGTTTAGGAAGGCCACCAAGAATTCTGAGATTTCCATACCCAACTGCAACATTTTACATCAAGATAGAACTGCCAAAGGGGGAGGAGTTGCAATCTACTGCAGACAGCCTGCAAAGTTCTGTCATACTTTTTTGAACATCTAATTTGAAAAATGAACCTCTCCAGAAATAAGTCTCTCACTGTTGCCGCCTGCTATCGACCCTCCTCAGCTCCCAGCTGTGCCCTGGACACCGTTTGTGTATTGATCCCCCCATTTAGATTCAGATTTCGTTCTGTTAGGTGACCTAAACTGGGATATGCTTAACACCCCGGCAGTCCTACAATCTAAGCTAGATGCCCTCAATCTCACACAAATCATCAAGGAACCCAACATGTACAACCCTAAATCCGTAAACATGGGCACCCTCATAGACATTATCCTGACCAACTTGCCCTCCAAATACACCTCCTCTGTTTTCAATCAGGATCTCAGCGATCACTGCCTCATTGCCTCTATCCGCTATGGGTCCGCGGTCAAACGATCACCCCTCATCACTGTCAAAAGCTCCCTAAAACACTTCTCTGAGCAGGCCTTTCTAAACGACCTGGCCCGAGTATCCTGGAAGGATATTGACCTCATCCCGTCAGTCGAGGATGCCTGGTCATTCTTTAAAAGTTATTTCCTCACCATCTTAGATAAACATGCCGTTCAAAAAACGCAGAACTAAGAACAGACATAGCCCTTGGTTCCCTCCAGACCTGACTGCCATTGACCAGCACAAAACAAAAACATCCTGTGGCGGACTGCAATAGCATCGAATAGTCCCCGTGATATGCAACTGTTCAGGGAAGTCAGCAAAACAAAGGCTAGTCCAACCCCCCCCACCCCCCCCACCCACAGCAGATGTTCTAAAACCTGAACCAGTACAAATCAGCTGGGCTAGACAATCTGGACCCTCTCTTTCTAAAACAATCCGCAGCCATTGTTGCAACCCCTATTACCAGCCTGTTCAACCTCTATTTCATAACGTCCGAGATCCCCAAAGATTGGAAAACTGCCCCGGTCATCCCCCTCTTCAAAGGGGGTGACACCCTATACCCAAACTGTTATAGACCTATATCCATCCTGCCCTGCCTATCTAAAGTCTTCGAAAGCAAAGTTAATAAACGACCATTTCGAATCCCACCGTACCTTCTCCGCTGTGCAATCCGGTTTCCGAGCCGGTCACGGGTGCACCTCAGCCACGCTCAAGGTACTAAACGATATCATAACCGCCATCAATAAAAGACAGTACTGTGCAGCCGTCTTCATCGACCTGGCCAAGGCTTTCGACTGTGTCAATCACGTATTCTTATCGGCAGACTCAATAGCCTTGGTTTTTCTAATGACTGCCTCGCCTGGTACACCCACTACTTTACAAACAGAGTTCAGTGTGTCACATCAGAGGGCATGTTGTCTGGACCTCTGGCAGTCTCTGTGGGTGTACAACAGGGTTAAATTCTCGGGCCGACTCTCTTCTCTGTATATATCAATGATGTCGCTCTTGCTGCGGGCGATGTCCTGATCTCCCTCTACGCAGACGACACCATTCTGTATACTTCTGGCCCTTCCTTGGACACTGTGCTAACAAACCTCCAAATGAGCTTCAATGCCATACAACACTCCTTCCTTGACCTCCAACTGCGCTTAAACGCTAGTAAAAGCAAATGCTGCCCTCACCCGCCCGCCCGACTAGCATCACCACCCTCGACATCATCTACAAAATAGCTTCCAATACCCTACTCAGAAAACTGGATGCAGTCTATCACAGTGCCATCCGTATTGTTACCAAATCACCTTATACCACCCACCACTGCGACCTGTATGCTCTAGTCCCACTGGCTCCAGGTCATCTAGAAGTCTATGCTCGGTAAAGCTCCGCTTTATCTCAGTTCACTGGTCACGATAACAACACCCACCCGTAGCACACGTTCCAGCAGGTATATCTCACTGATCATCCGCAAAACCAACACCTCATTTGGCCGCCTTTCCTTTCAGTTCTCTGCTGCCAGTGACTGGAACGAATTGCAACAATCGCTGAAGTTGGAGACTTTTATTTCCCTCACCAACTATCTGAGCAGCTAACCGATCACTGCAGCTGTACATAGTCCATCTGTAAATAGCCCACCCAATTTACCTACCTCATCCCCATAATGTTCTTATTTTATTTACTTTTCTGCTCTTTTGCACACCAGTATCTCTACTTGCACATCATCATCTGCTCATTTATCATTCCAGTGTTAATCTGCTAAATTGTAATTATTCACTCCTATGGCCTATTTATTGCCTACCTCCTCATGCCTTTTGCACACACTCTTTTTTGACTGTGTCATTGACTTGTTTATTGCGTTATTGGCTTGTTTATTGTGTACTCCATGTGTAACTCTGTTGTTGTATGTGTCACACTGCTTTGCTTTATCTTGGCCAGGTCGCAGTTGCAAATGAGAACTTGTTCTCAACTAGCCTACCTGGTTAAATAAAGGTGAAATAAAATTTAAAAAATAAAAAACCTCTCCAGCCTAGATGGGACGCTACCGTCCCACCTGACCAACATGCAGGGCGCCAAATTCAAACTACAGAATTGTAAATATGTAACATTCTTGAAAATACACATGCAATATGTCAAAATAAAGCTTAACTTCTTGTTAATCCAGCCAATGTGTCAGATTTCAAAAATGCTTTATGGCGAAAGCATACCATGCGATTATCTGAGGACAGCACCCCATCAAACAAACACATGACAATAATATTTCAACCCGCCAGGCGTGACACAAAACTCAGAAATAACGATATAATTCATGCCTTACCTTTGAAGATCTTCTTCTGTTGGCACTCCAAAATGTTGCATAAACATCAGAAATGGTCCTTTTGTTCGATAATGTCCTTTTTTTATATCCATAAAAATTCAGTTTAGCTTGCACGCATCAGTCAATAATCCACTCAGTTTCCCTCCGTCAAAATGCATACAAAATGAATCCCAAATGTTACTTATAAACTTTTCCAAACAATTCAAACAACATTTATAATCAATCCTTAGGTATCCTAATATGCAAATAAACTTAATTCAAATTTAAGACAGAAAATCATAATTGTCTTTATACCGGAGATAAACATCAAAGAACGCACTTTCCTTCACGCACTTGGAATCACCAAAGCCAAAATGGGAACCACCTAGAAAAACAATTTAAAGGTCATTTTGCTAAAAACCAGCCTGAAACTCTTTCTAAAGACTGTTGACATCTAGTGGAAGCCCTAGGAACTGCAATGACCAAGTCCATATTAGGGCAAGAACAGGTCAAATAAGCAGAGAAAAAGGACAGTCCATCATTACTTTAAGACATGAAGGTCAGTCAATACGGAAAATTTCAAGAACTTTGAAAGTTTCTTCAAGTGCAGTCGCAAAAACCATCCAGCACTATGATGAAACTGGCTCTCATGAGGACCACCACAGGAAAGGAAAACCCAGAGTTACCTGTGCTGCAGAGGATAAGTTCATTAGAGTTAACCTGTTGATCCTACCCCCTACTTTTTCGAACATTCTGTTAAAAATCGCGCAACATTTCAGCGCCCTGCTACTCATGCCAGGAATATAGTATATGCATATGATTAGTATGTGTGGAGCTTTAATTCAGTACCCTGCATGTGTATTTTAATTAACGTTTGAGTTTTAACGAGTGCTATTAGCATTTAGCGTAGCGCATTTGCATTTCCAGATGTCTAGATGGGACGCCTGCGTGTCAGGTAGGAGCAAGAGGTTAATTAGGTTTTACGTTCCGTTTGTTGTTTTGCTTTTGTATAAGTTATTTCATGTATCGCTCTTCATTCATTAAAGACATGAGTAACCACCACGCTGCATTTCGGTCCGACTCTCTTTCTACAAACGAAGAACGCCGTTACAGAAAGAGAGTGATGGTGCTGCATCAGATGACCTGGCCTCCACAATCACCCGACCTCAACCCAATTGAGAGGAGGAAAAGCAGCCAACAAGTGCTCAGCATATGTGGAAACTCCTTCAATACTGTTGGAAAAGCATTCCTGGTGAAGCTAGTTGAGAGAATGCCAAGAGTGTGCAAAGCTGTCATCAAGGCAAATGGTGGCTACTTTGAAGATTCTCAAATATAAAATATATTTTGATTTGTTTTTGGGTTACTATGTGATTTCATGTGTTATTTCATAGTTGTGATGTCTTCACTATTATTTTACAATGTAGAAAATAGTACAAATAAAGAAAAACCCTTGAATGAGTAGGTGTGCCAAACAATTGACTTGTACTGTACACCATGACTCATGCTGAGCACATTATTTGTGATTGATGAATGACTGAACGTGTCTCCCTTTCCTCTTTGTGGTCGCTGTGAGGGCAACCCAACATGAGCTTACATTACCTTCAGAGGAATGTTCCATATGTTCCGTACACATCTGCTCTGTGTGTTCTGCAACACACACACACACAAACAGACATCTATGACATGTTATGAGCAGCATGTAGAGAAAGGAAAAGGATCTTACCCTGCCTCGGTACCTCATCCTGTCCTAGCTTAGTGTTTGGTGATCTCGCTCTCTGGTCCTTGGTGCCTCTGGAGTCACTGGTCCTCCCTCCTCGTCAGGAAGAGTCCCTATGTGTTCTAGTTAGTCTCTCTGTCCATGTGCAATAGATTCAGATTACAGTTACTCTCTCCTTCTTCTCTCTCTCTCGCACACAGTACAGTATACTGTCTCTGTTTCTGTAAGTCTGGTTCTCTCTTCCAAACACACACATACACCCCACTCTCCCTCCCTCGCTCTCTCTCTCTTTTCTCTCAGTCCCTCCTGCTACCCTATGAGGACAAAACACACAGCATCAAGCCTAAATACCAGCAGTTCAACTTGTTTACACCTTCAGTCCGGTAGTCCCATTGACAGATCAAGAAAACATCCTCTTCTCCACTAGTCCGCAAGTTCTTAAACCACCGATCTGAAACACGGGCTGTAACTCCACTTACGCGTCACACATTTGGACCGGAGCAACTTCCAAAAAAGAAAGAGAGAGAAAACATACGAGGTAAAGTATGCTGTCTGAGCCAGACCAAAGAATAGAGGGCAAAGAAAAGGAAGATTTCAAAAGGTTTGGAAAAATATCCAAACAGCCCATGGACGTTAACAAAACATGTAATCGCTCTGGAACTATATAAAAAAGTTACAAAAATCACATGACTGAGGCCTGAGGGCATTATTTCCCTCCCTCCCTCCTTCCCTCATTCCCTCCCTCCCTCCTTCCTTCCCTCATTCCCTCCCTCCCGTCTTCCCTTCTCCCACAGGCTGAGACAGATTTGTAGGAGATGACAGCAATAGAACTGTCACACCAACGAGATTCATTTCATACCCAACCCTCTCCTTTGGCTCTCTTCCCGTCCATGAAAAAAAAACAGTCCATTCAACACAAGATGCATCACTCTCTTACAATAGCACCAGCACAGACATGTATCTTATATCATTACTCTGCTGCCCCTTCTATGCCATATGGTTTTGTTGGCTACAGGCTATATGTTCACACATTTGTTCACACGTTTTGTGACTGTGTGTTAGTGATAACTATATCCCCTAACCCCTCATGTACAGTACACACGGAGTTTGTGCAGCAGTGCACTTATTTGTGCACTGCACTTACTTTCACCCTACTGACAGGGTTGGTAAGGCCAAGGTCACTGGTCTCAGTTTGAGGACGGCACTCCCCATTGTCCGCCTCCACCACTGTTCTGATTTCCAGTTACTATCATTTAAACCCCTCCTCCCACATAGTCCCCTCTCTCTCTTTGCCAACATCATCAGAAATCCAGCCCTGTGGAATTTGAATAATGGTTTCCAGACGGAGCCTCTCTCTCTCCCACTTTGAACAGAGAGATCAAATATCTCTCCACCCAGACCTATCCTAAAAGACCCACAGTGCATGCTATGCTCTCCACCCCCTTCTCACTCAATAGCAATAAACAACATCTTTGGATGTGTTTTTACAAATGCTATAAAACCTTTTTTTAAGGCACCCCAACACTTTTTTACATTACCAAATAGAGCCTAAATAACTTCCCTACCATATTCAGT
Source organism: Oncorhynchus keta (assembly GCF_023373465.1). Lineage (NCBI taxonomy): Eukaryota > Metazoa > Chordata > Actinopteri > Salmoniformes > Salmonidae > Oncorhynchus > Oncorhynchus keta. The sequence continues at coordinate 29,855,552 of NC_068432.1, forward strand.
CCTTCTCATAGTAGCAATAGACTGACTCTAATTGATGAAATTACAGTTAATTGCATTTACCAACTCAAAAACAGCAAAATTGTGCATGATACTGTAGCCTAGTCTAAATCTCCAACGACGAGACATTCTGACAAAAGCTACATGCAACAGCATTGATAGGCTTTAGGCCTATGGAGATAGTTTGTTATGTTCTTTCCCCTCATTGTGTTTTAACTGGTGCGTTTTCCATCACTGGCGTGATGAGGCATAGAGGAATGATAATGATATTTGGGGCAAGGAAGTCTGAGCGAGGCCAGGGGGGATTATCACACTGGATGTCATTCCCACACACACAAAAGCACGTGCACATGTGCACATACATCCATGCGTAACACATGCAGGTATGTACACACACGCAGGTATGTATTCACCCTCACACATGTACACACACACACACAGTTTATACATCAAATATTCATAGGAAGACCAGATCAGTACCACATCAGTAACAAAAACACACACATACACACAGGTACACACACACAAAATGCATGTGTGGTGACAGCGTAAAAGAGGAAGGCTAATGAGTATCAGGTATAATCCCTGGGACAGAGCAATAAACTCATCGTTATCTACACGACAACTCTTGCCAGACTTCTCTTTTTTTCCTCTCTCCCTTTCTATCCCCGTTTATGCTGCCATCTATACTCCATTTCACCCAGTCTGTTAGTGTTATAAAGCACTGATGCTTAAACAGTGCTTAAACAGTGTTCTGTGAGAGAGAAGAAAAATTATTAGGTGTATTAACAGAAAGTTGGTCTTTCTACATTTATTTAACTAGGCAAGTCAGTGAAGAATAAATTCTTATTTTACAATGATGGCCTACCCCGGCCAAACCCTAACCCGGACAACTCAGGACCAATTGTGCTATAGGACTCCCAATCACGGCCAGTTGTGATACAGCCTGGAATCGAACCAGGGCCTATAGTGACACCTCTAACACTGAGATGCAGTGCCTTAGACCGCTGCGCCACTCTGGAGCCCCTGTCATTGTGAGGTTGTGTAAACAGCAACCTTTGTATGTGGCTCTGTCTAGTCCACTGGTTCCCAACCTTTTTTGCTTACTGTACCACCAACTGAATTTTGCTCTTCCCGGAGTACCCCTGAAGCACCCCCTCATGTATATTTTATCAGTAAGCATGTGGTTTGTGGTTTCATGAGTGTGGTGTTCTCAAGTACCCCTTGTGGATAGACCAAGGAATCTGGTTGGGAATCCCTGGTCTAGTCTATGAGTCTACAGTATCACACACCTTCTCCTGCTTGCTGTCCAACTGTGTTTGATTCCCACAGCCACCATCTTTTTCTCCCTCTCCTTTACTCCCCCTCCTTACCTTCACTCACACTCAGCAGTCTCAGGCCCCCTCTCCCTGACAAATCACTGGAGCTGTTCCTCTGAAACCTCACTCACTCTCTACAAAGGCCTACATCCTTTAGGGGTGGGTGGTATACCATATTTTACTATATGCTGGTATACAGTGCATGGACCAGTTTACTTTCTATAATGGTATTTTAATGCTTGGTTTGTTAAATGTGATATGTCATGTGTAACGTACATTTTGGTAGTTTAAACCGCAACTTGAGTCATCCCTCTCCACTCTCTCTCTCTCTCTCTCTCTCTCTCTATCCATGGCGCATTCCACACAGACTTAGTCCTGACCCGTCACTCAAAGAGCGCATTTGTTGTTGCTTGACCATGAGACACTTCCATTCAGTCTACATGGTCAATGCAGCACATGCAACAGTGTTGATGACAATGATGCTGCTTCCATTTTGCTTCTTAATATAAATCCACAAGCGTTCCATAATTACTCTGTTAGTTTGTGTTTCTTACATCTGCAAACAGTCTTTTCTTAGCAAGTTTTAGCTCAATTGTGTTAGTTGCTAATCGCTAGTTAACTGGCTAGCTAGTTAATATATGTACTGAGTCAGAGCAAACGTAGCTAGCTAATACAGCCTGATACCAGTGATGGTGTAGGCCTAAATCAGCTTGTTGTTTGTGCAACAGTATCTTCTGACATAGAATAATAGGCGAAGCATGAATATGTTGGCTACATTAAGAAACATTTAACATAGCCAAAGATTATAGGGTCCCCTGGGAAACACTGACTAACACTTTGGTTCCTACCCTGTCGCAATAACTCCTCCCTGGCATTTTCATTCGTTGTCATGTCAAACAACCCTGTATTCAAAGTGCCCACTATAATTTATATTCTAACTATTGAATTAGACATTATATTTCCATGATACCAACAGTTTACCCAAGTTGTTTGATCTATATTGCAAGTAAAGTCGCAATTGCAACATTTCTTAAAAAATAAGGCCTAGATTATTTGTCCATATCGTGCAGCCCTACGTGGCAGTGTGGAAATTGTCTCAAATGAGTGCATGAAATGCTGAAATTTATGAAAACGCAGGAAATCATTTCTGCTTGAAGTTGAAAGTGCATTGTGGGGTTGTGGTTCCGGGAAACCACCATGGTTGGCCTTTAAACAGAAAGTGGCAGAGAAGAGAGGAGGAAGTGAGCTCAGATCAGGTACCTGTGTATCAATAGAGACACTGTGTGGTAGGCCCAAAAATAGGACATGGCTCATGCAAACACAAGCAACAAACCACACAACAACAGATGAACTGTAGGCCTAGAGACAAAAAGCAACTGAGTGACCCTATGCACTGCAGTTTACACAACAGAGTGCATGGTCATATTTAATAAGCTAATAAGAAACTGATGAATTTTATAAAGGAGTTTGACCTTGGCATTACAGTTGCATATTTGGTGACATTCCGCAGCTGACTGAAATATGTCAGATAATGATGTTCCCTCATGCACCACAGAAAGAGAAAACATATCATCTTCCAGTGAGGAGGGAGGCTCATTCCAAGGGCAAGCTGATCTAACAGAGGAGGCTAGCACCGTCCACGCTAGGGTTGAATATTTACGCTATTTACAAATGTCCCATGCCGGAAATAAATCACTTTTCTCCCGGGTAACCCGGTATTTCCCACCAAAACCGGAAGTGTCATTCAAAAGCATTATAAAGCATATGAATATGTCTGGATTTGAAACCTGATGCTACCTGAGCCTGATGAGCCATACATTAAATACATTTTATGAGCCCTACGTTAACGACATTTAATGATCCCAAGCCCAAAAAAGCCAAAATGATTGTGCCATTATCCAATACATATATGATATACTGTAGGCTACTGCACATTACGCACAACATTAAAACCCATATATGTAGCTAGCTATATGCTCTCTTGGGTAAATAAATTAAACTAGCTCCAGTAGGCTAATCTTTTTTAGTGTGAACTGTATTACTGTACTGTATTGTATTATACTGTATTAAATGGCCTGGAATTATGCACATCGTTCAAACTATGATTAAGCAGAAGAGAACATGTGATTCTGGTGCAGCACATGAGGCCTACAAGTTACAAGTATAGGTTAGAACATTTGATTTTAATTTTTGAAATATAATAGGGCCTATTTGTATAGGTTAATTAGTAGACTGACAGATATTTATTTGTATTGTTCATTTAACCTGTATTTAACTAGGTAAGTCAGTTAAGAACTAATTCTTATTTACAATGACGTCCTACCCCGGCCAAACGCTCCCTAACCCGGACAACACTGGGCCAATTGTGCACATATGTGAGGTTGCACATATGCTGAGCACTTGTTAGTTGCTTTTCCTTCACTCTGCACTCCGACTCATCCCAAACCATCTCAATTTGGTTGAGGTTGGGGGATTGTGGAAGCCAGGTCATCTGATGCAGCACTCCATCACTCTCCTTCTTGGTAAAATAGCCCTTACACAGCCTGGAGGTGTGTTGGGTCATTGTCCTGTTGAAAACAAATGATAGTCCCACTAAGCCCAAACCAGATGGGATGGCATATCGCTGCAGAATGCTGTGGCAGCCATGCTGGTTAAGTATGCCTTGAATTCTAAATAAATCACTGACAGTGTCACCAGAAACCCCCCCCACACCATAACACCTCCTCCTCCATGCTTCACGGTGGGAAATACACATGTGGATATCATCCGTTCACCTACTCTTCGTCTCACAAAGACAAGGCGGTTGGAACCAAAAATCTCACATTTGGACTCATCAGACCAAAGGACAAATTTCCACCAGTCTAATGTCCATTGCTCATGTTTCTTGGCCCAAGCAAGTCTCTTCTTATTATTGGTGTCCTTTAGTAGTGGTTTCTTGGCAGCAATTCAACCATGAAGGCCTGATTCACACAAGCTCCTCTGAACAGTAGATGTTGAGATCTGTCTGTTAGTTGAACTCTCTGAAGCATTTATTTGGCCTGTAATTTTTTAGGCTGGTAACTCTAATGAACTTATCCTCTGCAGCAGAGGTAACTCTGGGTCTTCCGTTCCTGTGGCGGTCCTCATGAGAGCCAGTTTCATCATAGTGCTTGATGGTTTTTGTGACTGCCTTTGAAGGAACTCCAAATACTTCCATATTGACTGACCTTCATGTCTTAAAGTAATGATGGACTGTCGTTTATAGGGTTATATTCTGTATACCCCCCTACCTTGTCACAACACAACTGATTGGCTGAAACGCATTAAGGATAGAAATTCCACAAATGAACTTTTAAGAAGGCACACTTGTTAATTGAAATGCATTCCAGGGGACTCCATCATGAAGCTGGTTGAGAAAATGCCAAGAGTGTGCAAAGCTGTCATCAAGGCAAAAGGGTGGTTATTTGATCAATCTCAAATATAAAATATTTTGATTTGTTTCACAGTTTTTTGGTTACTACATGGTTCCATATGTGTTATTTCATAGTTTTGATGTATTCACTGTTATTCTTCAATGTAGAAAATAGTACAAATAATGAAAAACCCTTGAATGAGTAGGTGTTCTAAAACATTTGACAGGTAGTGTATTTTTTTGCTAAAAATATGGGGCTCAAAACAGGTGTGGCTCTGCCCTGAATGATGGGTCGCCACTGTAGATAAATATAGGTCGGCAATGGGGAGTTACTGCTTCCTACAAGAGGACAAAATGTGTAGGCTACATTTCAAGCGGTCTTTGAAAGGCCAGTCAGGTAAAAAGCTTACTTCTTAATGAAATGGGAAGTGTTGTATTTTGAGACAGGCTTGAATATGCAGAGGGGTAGCCTACATCATCTAATTCTCTGTATGGTAATAATAATACATTTCATTTCATATAGTGGTTTCTTGCATCATACAACACAATACAATGCAATTCACAGACACCTATTTGACCCATGGTGTTACAGACCAAGTAAAAAAGTATTCAGTAATATTAAGCCCTTCATAATGTAAAAACATGTTTAAAAGTCTCATGCAATGTAGGCCTGCATTGTATTCCACATATAGGCAGGCTACTGTAGGCTATATCATAGAAATCAGTGCACCCCAAAATTTGAGGGAACATAGTTTCTCACCTGTTAAAACTATAACCTAAGCATGATTGCGAAACTTAATACGCTGTGAAAATTGCAATAAATGCAATATTTGCTTGAAATAACCCCCCAAAATTACCAGTGGGAGAATATAGCAGTTGGTTATATATATATTTATTCTTGCAAATGGTCCTTCTGTAGCTCAGTTGGTAGAGCATGGCGCTTGTAACGCCAGGGTAGTGGGTTCGATTCCCGGGACCACCCATACGTAGAATGTATGCACACATGACTGTAAGTCGCTTTGGATAAAAGCGTCTGCTAAATGCCATATATTATTATATTATTGCAAATAAATACAATCTTGTATTCAATATATTTAAAAAGTCAAGTGAAAATTACCCTATTGGCAAAGTATACAATTTGCAAAGCAAACACAAGAGCAAAAGTGTGTTGGTTATGAGTCTGATTTTAGTAATAAGCATTTAACCTACAGATTATTAATAATACATTTTCCACAACGTGGCAATTCTGAAGAATATGCGATACAAGTTTGGACAGATATAATGGGTAACTTTGTTAACTATTATTATAAAGCTAACGTTAGCTGCAAAGGTTGCACTCAGCTACAAAATACCATGATGAGTTCCTCCTTTGAGTAGCCTTGATCACCTTATCCATAAATGCAATATTTCAGCTAATTGAAGCAATGATATAGCCAAAGATAAGAAAATGCTTGAATTAAAGCTTACCTTAAAGCTGTATACTTAATTTATGTTCCCGTTATTTATGAAATCCCCATGAGCTCCGTAATCCACTCAAACAACCGCATTAGAAAAGTGTCAGGAGACGAACTGTCACCATGGTGTCTTGTCCTGTCGTTCCAATGCTTGCCTCCCCGTGCGCAAATGTTTTGGAAGTACGTCATCAATTAGCCAATATCTCATTTTGGTGTGAAGTGTGCTGCTGTGGCTGAACTTCAAATGTATCTATTGCATATATTCAACGCGTATTCGGGCTAAATTATGACATATATATTGCAGTAGCACTGGCCCCATGCATAGACGTGTAAAACCTGTATTTATTTGTAGAAATAGACGTACACAACAGTAGGCTATAACAGTAGGCTACACCAGGGGGCGGCAATAGCCTTTACGGCATCAGATTTATAGAAACCCACAAGATAGGGTCGTCACTAGCTTCTTTCTGTACGATAGACATTAAAAACCAGTTCTTTACCCACAAAGTCTTTACCCACTTTACCCACAAAGTCTTTACCCACAAAGTTATAAACCCCGCCCATTTCAATGTATCTTCTTAAAATTTGATTTTAAACATAACTCTAATCTTAACCACGCTGCTAACCTTAACTAAGACAAAAAAAAGCTACAACTGTTTTTGTTGTTGCCAATTTTGCCTTTGTGGCAGTGGAATCTGACTTTGTTTTTGTGGAATCTGACTTTGTGGCTGTGAAATCTGACTTTGTGGTTATAGTCTCTAGAAGCTAGTGGAAACCCCAAGATAGAGTATATTGTACAATTTTGGATAGGAAATATTATTTTTTAGACAATGTTAAAAGGTTGGCCTATCCTTTTACTTGAAAGTATTTTAATCTATTTTGGGACTTTTTGGGACCTGTCTCAGAACAGGGATGAGCCTAATAATGATAATTTGAACAAATATTACTATGACGCATTGGGTGAATTTAGAGTAGGACACAATAATAAAAGAATAAGACAAAGACAACGACATAAGGCCTACAAAGCAGGCGATGTCATTTTGTTCAGACAAAATAGAACTTTATTAAAAATATATTGGTTAGTTTGCGAAAAGCAGGAATGCACAGAGATATATCACCGTCATTATCACCCTTGACATTTATTGGCTAAAGTCACCTTTGTAGCAGTGATGGTGATTGCGCGTGTCGGCATGACAGCAGCGTCTCGCCTTTGTAAATAGCGACGTTCTGCAGTTGTGTGTGTGCGCCGCTGGGCGAGTCTTCGCCGCGTCTGTCTCCGTAGCTCCCCATTTTCCGAGAAAAGGAGAGGAGAATTAGCTCCGGGAGGAGGGCCGCCGCCATTATTGGGAAGCTGGGGGAAAAAACACTTTCACACACACGCAATCTCTTGTTAAATTGATAAGGACGTTACCAATTTATTGTATGAAGCCAGTTTAGAATAAACCTTGTACGGCAATTGCAGCAACCTCGACTGGTGTCCCGTGCATGATCGATCCAGCATAATGTTGGCACAACAATGGACATAATAATTGGTCAAAAGCAACGTGGTGAACCAAGGAGAAGACGGTGAAACAAGCTTTTATTCTCCGAGGAGAGAAAAAAAAACAGGAAGATCATTGTTTTTACGTTAGTAGTTTTATTATCACAAAGACAACGAAAATATCAATGAAATTGGAAATAATCAAAATAGGGATATAGACTTAAAATTAATCTGTCAAGCTAACAATAACATATGTATAGTTATTTGTGTCTGTTTCGGAATCAAACGAGCCACATTTGTGTTTCTTGTCCATGTATATCAGGCGGCGAGGGCTGCGGCAAGCGCTGGCCTGACAGATTCAGGGAGAATGCGATGGTATGTATTCACTTTCTCCCCATTTTAATCTGAAACCCAGACGGAAACCAGTGTTCAAGATAAACATTCTCATCATCAATTTACTCACAATGTATCAATTGTCTGTTACAAATGTATCTTTGGGTGAATAGAGTGATGATTAAAAAGTGCAAGTGGATTCAGAAATACGAGGTGAATGGGTTTAGTTACGAGTCGGCTATTTCATTCTGTGGACAAGAGGCCTGGCGTGGCCAGTGCTTTTCATGCTTTTCATGAACATTCATTTCAAAATCGTTGTTAAATCCTTTCAAATGTGGATAAAGAGTTGTAACCAACCCACTATATATTGACAATGTCGAACAATATGGCGCAATTTTGTTTGCGCTTCTGAATATAGAAAGTTATGTATCTTTACAATCAGAGGGTAGGGTAATGACTTGCTTGTTTTCATTTCCAAATAACTTGCCTGTTCAATCTGGTTGTCAGTCAGGCCTCGCACAGCTGAGCTTCGTGATGGACTGCCTACTTTGCCTTTGATGGGCTATTTAGACATGTTTAAAATGCTGGATTTTATATAGGTTTAGAATATATGGAGATGCCTCCTTTTGTAAACAATAATAATGGAAACAGTTTTATTAAATGGCAGTAGCCTGTCAGTTTGTAGTCCACATTTCATGTCTATTGATACAGTAAGTACATCGATAGTCTATTTACATGTGTGATTTTATCACAATAATAAAGTGTGATTTGTTTTCTGGCTGTACTTTGTGCATCCTCTTGTCATAATTTGGTTGTAGTTATGGAGTATCTCCAGTATGGCCCCTTCCTCAGTGTCAAATATACTGCTTGGCAATTTGACAGACAAGAGTACACCAAACCTTACCTGATTCTAATGCTGGTGATGATGATAGGTTACTGTCTACATACAGTAGACTGGATTATGCTAATTAGTGATTGTCTGTATGCTGGGCAGATCTTTCATCTGTTGTTTTTTCTTTGTTTGGCAACAGTATAAACACAGCAATTAGGAAGCTATTACAATAAGAACAGTGCAAACAGACCTCTGGATGATGAGTTTATATTTTTGTTCCTGTCTAAAGAGGTTGATGTTTACCTAAATGTGTGTTGTCATTCATCCATGATCATGATATTCAGGATCAAGGCCATAGTCAAGAGCATAGATCCTTAATAGTGACCAGCTAAAGGTCCCAGTTGGCAAGGAAACCAAGAGCACTGCTTAGCCCTTTGTCTGAAGAGGTCCTTGGCCACCATCGAGATAAGGACGTATCTTACATGGTTATGAGACACACAGACCATCCATCCCCTCAATGCTTTTGGCTAGCGATAGGTAGGATGGGACTCCAATTAGTGTGAGTGCTTGTCCTCTTCCTCCCCTTCACTCCCATCCCTGCTCACACTCCAAAACCTGCCAAGTCATAAAGTAGGCAGAAAAAGACCCTAAAAAAATATAGCTCTGAGCAGAAGTACAGTACAGCCTTGTGGCTAGGGAACCTAACTGCTAACTAGCAGGTTAATGATCTAAATCCCAAGTTGATTCGTCCCGTTTAACATGACCAACTCCTCACATGTTGTATTGTACTTGATGTTGTATTGCAGTTGTTGTGATCCTTTTATGGGATTGTCAGTAGCCTACATGTGATACGTTTGTCATTGAGTTGAAGTATGTGTATTCATGGCGGAGAGTACCCATGTCTCCGGTCCCATTTAGGCTCCTTTCATGTGACATCTCTCATACAAGGCAAAAAAAGAAAATGTAATCTTTTCAGTACATACGCCCTCAACATATTTAGTGTCTTGCTTGTTTTGCAGGGATATTGAGTTTTTCTTTGTATATTGCATTTGTTGTTTGGTTGTTCCATGTCATTTCAGCAAGCCATCAAACCCACCATCTCAGATTGTTCAGAAATCGTTTCTGTAGTTAGAAATGTGTAAGATTAGCATCCCTGCCACGTTATTTTGTTGAGATATAATTTGATCTCTGAGAAATTAAACAAATTGATTGTACATCAATTGGCCATTTTTAATTCATAGGATTCATAAAATATTTAATAAATTAAGTACCGTACGTTATTATTTGGACCAAATAGTTTTCTATCAAACACAAAAACATGTTTCTGAAACCGTTCTATTTACTCCTCCCCTCAGCAGCCTCCACTGGGATACAGTATCACTTTTCTATTTCTGACAACTAGTATGGAGTTGTGGCTCTGAGAATTGTTTCTTCATCCTTTGTAATGTATTCTCAGTGAATTTGGATTAGGCAATTTCAGCCACACCTGTTGCTGACAGGTGTATAAAATCGAGCACACATCCTTGCAGTCTTCATAGACAAACATTCGCAGTACAAATGGCCTTACTGAAGAGCTCAGTGACTTTCAACATGCCACTGTCATAGGATCCCACCTTTCTAACAAGTCAGTTAATCAACTTTCTGTCCTGCTAGAGCTTCCCCGGTCAACTGTATGGGCCGTTGTGAAATGGAAACGTCTAGGAGCAAGCACTTGCTCAGTCGTGAAGCACGTAGCATGTGAAAATTGTCTGTCTTCGGTTGCAACACTCACTACCAAGTTCCAAACTGTCTCTGGAAGCAACGTCAGCACAAGAACTGTTTGTCGGGAGATTCATGAAATGGGTTTCCATGGCCGAGCAGCTACACACAAGCCTAAGATCAAATGTGCAGTGCCAAGCGTCGGCTGGAGTGGTGTAAAGCTCCACACATTGACTCTGTACCGGTACCCCTCCCTCCCCTGTATGTAGTCTCGCTATCGTTATTTTACTGATGCTCTTTAATTACTTGGTATTTTTATTTCTTATTCATATTTTTTTTAACTGCATTGTTGTTTAGTGGCTCGTAAGTAAGCATTTCACCGTAAGGTCTGTTGTATTAGGCACGTGTGACTAATAACATTTGATTAGATTTTTGATATACTCGTTGTTGGGGTGGGATTGGAATGGGGGGGTCCGTGACTGACTTTTGACCTTTGGATTCCTCGTGTAACTTATTGTTAGAAAAAAAGTTTGGTCCAAGTTGGATGTTAGGTACTATATTTATTGACTATTATATGAATCCTATACATTTTAAATGGCCAATTTGGATGCAATCAATTAGGCCAATTTATATTAAAACAAAATAATGTTGCAGGAATACTAATGTTCTGTTTCTAACAACAGAAACGATTTCAGAACACTCTGAGATGGTGTGTGTCAACTCTTTGTTGTACTTTTTGAGCTGGAACGACCCTGTTCTATTAAAAGGCCAGCCCAGATTGAGAGCGGATTAGAAATGAGAAATTCTTGCCCCTACTCAGTGTTCTCTCATTAAGTTGAAGGGAAATTATTCTCAGTCTTGTCTTTTAACCACTGTCGTTCTTGTGAAAGTGTTTGACTGTTCTTTTTATGAAGAGAGCAGACATAAGGTTAACTTGGCTCAAACTAATATTTGTTCCTCTTTTAAACATGAATTAAGATTTTGTTTAGCTAATTATTTGATTTTTGTGCTCTCTTTTTTTCCTGACAGGCTCATAGCTACATTAGGAATGACTGAGAGAAGCCTCTGCCTTTGCTACACCCCTACACTGCTGTTGATAAAACATGAAGCACACTAGAGGAAACACCAACTAATCTGCCACTCACATCAGGTGTACTCTTCTATCGAGTCCCTGAATATGGCAGGATGAGTGTCAGCAGACGATAATGATGGCGAAAAAGCAGGATGCGAAGTCACCCACATACAACCTTATTGTTGTGGGTTTGTCAGGGACGGAGAAAGAGAAGGGCCAGTGTGGAGTGGGCAAGTCCTGCCTGTGCAACCGCTTTGTGCGCCCCAGTGCTGATGACTTCTATCTGGACCACACGTCAGTGCTGAGCACCAGCGACTTTGGGGGCAGAGTGGTTAACAATGACCACTTCCTGTTCTGGGGGGAGGTGGGGCGGGTGGTGGAGGAGGGGCCGGAGTGCAGGATGCATGTGGTGGAGCAGACCGAGTTCATTGATGACCAGACGTTCCAGCCACACCGCAGCACTGCCATGCAGCCCTACATCAAGAGGGCGGCCTCCACCAAGCTGGCCTCTGCAGAGAAGCTTATGTACTTCTGCACGGACCAGCTGGGGCTGGAGCAGGACTTTGAGCAGAAGCAGATGCCTGAGGGCAAGATACAGGCTGACGGGTTCATGCTCTGTATGGATGTCAGTAGGGGGATGAACCGCAACTTTGACGACCAGTTGAAGTTTGTCACAAACCTTTACGGTCATCTGAGCAAAACAAAGAAGCCCATTGTGCTGGTCTTAACCAAGTGTGATGAGGGGGTTGAACGCTACATCAAAGATTCTCACACCTTTGCCATCACTAAAAAGAGTCTTCCAGTAGTGGAGACATCTGCACGCTCTAACATCAATGTTGACCTAGCCTTCATTGCTTTGGTGCAACTCATTGATAAGAGCAGGGGCAAGCCCAAGATCATTCCTTACTTTGAAGCCCTCAAGCTCCAGAGTCAGCAGATAGCCCTGGCTAAAGACCGATACGAATGGCTAGTCAACCGCATAGTGAAGAACCACAACGAGACATGGCTTAACACCAGCCGACGCATGCACAGCTCCTCAGAGTTCAAGGAATACGTCTTTCTAGAGGGTACAGCGAAATGCAAGAAGCTCTTCCAGCAGCATGTGTACCGCCTGAAACAGGAGCACATTGAGAGACGTCGGAAAATCTATCTGAGCACTCTTCCTCTAGCACTTAGCTCCCTGGTGCCTGACCTGGATGAGATTGACCAGCTGAGCTGGTCTGGGGTTCAGAAGGTCCTGGAGTCCAAGCAGCACTTTGCCCATTGGTTTGTGGTTTTGGAGGACTCTCCATGGGAGGACACGTCTCACATAGATAACATGGAGGATGAGCGCATCCCCTCAGACCTGTTGGAGACGGCCCCAGCCGAGTACATTTTCAACGCCCACCTGGAGCACCTGAGGAATGAGTGCAAGCGGGCCGAGATGAGGCAGGAGTTCAAGCACAAGTTGGCCTGTTCTCCCTTTGTCACGCCTGGCAAGCCCTGGGAAGAGGCCCGCAGCTTCATCATGAACGAAGACTTCTACCAATGGTTGGAGGAATCAGAGTACCTGGACCTTTACAACCGCCACCAGAAAGAGATAATAGACCACGCTAAGGAGGACTTCCAGGAGCTGCTGCTGGAGTACTCTGAGCTCTTCTATGAGCTGGAGGTGGATGCCAAGCCCAGCAAGGAGAAGATGGGGGCCATCCAGGAGGTTCTAGGGGAGGAGCAGAGGTTCAAGACCCTGCAGAAGCTTCCAGCTGAGAGAGATGCTCTGGTGTTGAAGCATATCCACTTTGTCTACCACCCAACCAAGGAGACCTGTCCCAGCAGCCCACAGTGTGGAGACTTCAAGATAGAGCAGCTCCTGGCCTCACGTTTCCCAACATGCTACCCATTCTTCAATGTGAAGTCCCATTTTGGGGATATTAAAGCTGACCGAATCAACCTTGTGATATTGGGCAAAGACGGACTGGCCAGGGAGTTTGCCAATGAGATCAGGACTCTGTGTACCAATGACGACCGGTATGTGCTGGATGGGAAAATGTATGAGCTGACCCTGCGACCCATCGAGGGAAACGTACGACTTCCTGTAAATTCCTTTCACACTCCCACTTTCACACCCCATGGATGCCTGTGTCTGTACAACTCAAAAGAGTCCCTAACTTACGTCGTAGAAAGCATTGAAAGGTTGCGGGAGTCAACTATAGGTAGAAGGGACAGCCATATAGCTCAGCTTTTAACATCTCTGCTCTTGGTTACTAAAAGGGGAGTAGGGACATATGCAGATATTGGGGGAGAAACTGCTTTAGGCCTAATAAAACAGGGACAGCAGGTAGCAAGGAGACTGCAGTGTAGCTTCCTAGACCCAGCCTCTCCTGGTGTGGGCTATGGGCACAATGTGAATGACAGTCAGATCAATCAAGTATTGAGGGGTCTCCTGGACTCTAGGAGGAGCTCATCTTTTAGTAGCAGCTCCCCACCTCTGCCCCCTAAACCTCCAGGCCCAAGAGACTCTCCTCACCAGCCCAGCCCAGAGGCAGACATCCGCATCGTCATGTGCTTGATGTGTGGAGACAATTATGACGTGGAACAGCTCCTCTCTCCCTTCCTACTGCCTCAGCACTGCAGGCCAACATCCAATAGTGGGACCTCAGTGATACTGGAGCAGACAGTGGGGCCTCACAAACAGGTGATTGAGCTCTCCCTTCTTTCCTACCACGCCTCCTTCTCCCTGCGGAAGAGCAGATTAGTGCATGGCTACATTGCTGTGTACTCAGCCCGCCGCAAGGCCTCCCTGGAGACTCTATGTGCCTTTCTGTGTGAGATCCAGGACATCATCCCTGTTCAGCTGCTGGCAGTAGGGGAGAGCCAGGTGGAGCTCACAGAAAGTGAGTCTGCCAGAGAGCAGCTAGTCCAGGGAGAGGAGCTGGCCCAAGAGATAGAAGGCAGGTTCAACAGTGTGGTGTGTGGGTCTGGAGGGGTGGTGGGCGGCCTGCACAGGATAGAGATGTTCCAGCACTTCCTGATGGAGGTGGTGGAGAAACGCAACATTGTGGAGGCAACACACATGTATGATAACGTGGCTGAGGCCTGCACTAACGACACTGCCTACTCCCCTCGCTGTAGCTCACCCAGCCCTGGCAACATGTTCCTAGACTCTGATGTGGATGATGTGGAGCCCTCCCCACCCTACTTCGATGGCACACTCACCTCCCATAGTGGGGGCTTCAACCTGCCTGACCTGGACTCCAGCGATGTCTCTGTCATCTCTGACATCAGCTCCTTTGAGAACAAACTCAACAGCAAGGTCCCTCCCCAGGTGAGGCCCAAGCCCACTGTGACCTTTGACTTCCGGAAGGTGGGCCGAAACCCCTACAACACGGATACCATGGGCCACCGTCGCTCCCTGCCCTCTGCTGTGACATGGGTACCAGGTGGGGACGGAGGTTACGACCCCTCAGACTATGCAGAGCCTATGGATGCTGTGTCCAAGCCCCGGCCCAGCAACGAGGAGATCATCTACTCTGTGCCCCATGACAGCACGCAGGGCAAGATAATCACCATCCGCAACGCCAACAGGATGCACTCAAATGGGAACGGCTCGGACAGTGAGGCAGACAGCAGTTCCCTGGAGCGCTGCAGGAAGTTCTCGGCGGCGGGGGTGAAGCCCCGACTGTACCGTGACCGCTCCAAACGCCTGGGTAAGTTCAGCAGCTTTCGCACTAGCTTCATTGGCAGCGACGACGAGATGGGGGCCCTGCCAAAGACCAAGGAGGATGAGTTTGGAACCCTGAAAGGAGACATCATCAATGAGGAGGGAGAGGACCCCAAGAAGAGGAACATTCTGAAAAGCCTACGGCGAACTGCCAAGGTACGTGTTTCTTCACTTAGTATTCTTCTCTTAACTTCTAATGGGTTAGCACTATAATTTTCAAGTTTGAATGACTATTGTCTTTCAAGTTTAGGTAAATGGATGGCTAGCTTTGATACGATAAACGTGGTTAAGTATTGACAACATGGTTTATATGATTTCTCATGTGAACTCTACTTTCTAAATAACTTTTTTGATGTGTAATTGCTTGATTGTTTTCATCAGAACTATTCCTGCATGCTAATATTCTATTCACATAAAGTAAGTTCAAAAGTGAGTGGATAGAATTTAAGCCTGTATTTCAGAATGACTAAGACTAGATGCGGCAGCTGTTCATGCTGAATACATAAAGGCACATTTGGTTTGCCAGCTTACAGCTGAATTGAAAATAGTGTTGACATAATGAATAACCATTCTAATATGGACTTGGTCATTAACAATTTCAACATTCCTGTTTCTGTGCAGAAAACCAGACCAAAGCCTCGGCCCTCTATTCCCAAGCCCCTGGAGAGCAACTATTTCGGGGTACCCCTGGTCAATGTGGTGTTCCCAGACAGACCTATCCCACTTTTTATTGACAAGTGTGTCCACTTCATTGAGACCACAGGTAGGTCACCGTTTTCTGTCTCCTCTTCTCCCCTGTGTTTGTGTGTGTATTTGTCTTGTTCATTATGCTATTTGATGTGGATGCTGTCCAACACTTAGGCAGAATCTTATTGTTGATAATTCTGAGGTAAATCTGTGGTGCTGAATTATGAAAATGTGTAATGTCTTTTTAGTGGTGCACTGTGAAAGTTTTACTTACAATATTCACTTTATGAGATTGTTAATTTTCAATGTGCTTTAATGTAAGCCCTTCTGGATGAGGGCATCCGCTAAATGAAAAAACTGTAACGTGAATGTAATGATTATTTTTCATCCCAACTCTATTTACGTTTAATAAGCCAAGAAGAACTAACTACACTAGAGCAAATGTAGCCAGTGATCAAGTTCTGTACTTCAGCAGTGCCCTCATTGACTTCACAGGAAATTGATAATGATGTAATACAGATGGAGTCGATGGAATGAAGCATTCTTCCTGGTTTCAATCTCTGTCTTTCTGCAGGGCTCAACACAGAGGGGCTGTACAGGGTGAGCGGGAACAAGTGTGAGATGGAGAGCATGCAGAGGCAGTTTGACCAGGGTGAGTTACTTTACCTAGTCCTGTCTGGTCTAAAACATTGTATCAGACCCATGGATGGATTGACTGTAATACTCACCACACTCTGTCCCTAACCCCTGGACTAACCCTGGTTAGTTATTTGGCTAATCAATATATTGACACATGAGCTGTAGAGGAAATTATGGCCTACAACAAAATATATTTAGAACAGTGACAAAGCCGACTACCTCTTACACACTATTCCTATTCTTCTCTCTTCCCCTTTCTCTCCTCCCCTTTCTCTCCTCCCTCCCCTACCTGTTTTTCTCCCCTTTTCTCTCCTTCTACCCCTCACCTCCCTCTACCACTCCCTCCTCTTTCTCTTCTTCTACATCTCACCTTCCTCTCCCTCTCCCCCATCTTGTTTTACCTCTCTATCCCTCTACCTACTTTCTTCTCTAGACCATGGGCTGGACCTAGTGGAGAAGGACTTTGCCATCAACACGGTGGCTGGGGCTCTGAAGGCCTTCTTCTCTGAGTTGCCGGAGCCGTTGGTGCCCTGCATTCTGCAGGTGGAGCTGCTCGAGGCCTTCAGTAAGACATATAGCTGGCTGGGGTTAGGGAGGGGTACTGGGGTTCTGGAGAGCTCAGTAAGACATATAGCTGGCTGGGGTTAGGAAGGGGTACTGGGGTTCTGGAGAGCTCAGTAAGACATGGAGCAGGCTGGGGTTAGGGAGGGGTACTGGGGTTCTGGAGAGCTCAGTAAGACATATAGCTGGCTGGGGTTAGGGAGGGGTACTGGGGTTCTGGAGAGCTCAGTAAGACATGGAGCAGGCTGGGGTTAGGAAGGGGTTCTGGAGAGCTCAGTAAGACATTGAGCAGGCTGGGGTTAGGAAGGGGTTCTGGAGAGCTCAGTAAGACATTGAGCAGGCTGGGGTTAGGAAGGGGTTCTGGAGAGCTCAGTAAGACATGGAGCAGGCTGGGGTTAGGAAGGGGTTCTGGAGAGCTCAGTAAGACATTGAGCAGGCTGGGGTTAGGAAGGGGTACTGGGGTTCTGGAGAGCTCAGTAAGACATGGAGCAGGCTGGGGTTAGGAAGGGGTTCTGGAGAGCTCAGTAAGACATGGAGCAGGCTGGGGTTAGGAAGGGGTTCTGGAGAGCTCAGTAAGACATTGAGCAGGCTGGGGTTAGGAAGGGGTACTGGGGTTCTGGAGAGCTCAGTAAGACATGGAGCAGGCTGGGGTTAGGAAGGGGTTCTGGAGAGCTCAGTAAGACATGGAGCAGGCTGGGGTTAGGAAGGGGTTCTGGAGAGCTCAGTAAGACATTGAGCAGGCTGGGGTTAGGAAGGGGTACTGGGGTTCTGGAGAGCTCAGTAAGACATGGAGCAGGCTGGGGTTAGGAAGGGGTACTGGGGTTCTGGAGAGCTCAGTAAGACATTGAGCAGGCTGGGGTTAGGAAGGGGTACTGGGGTTCTGGAGAGCTCAGTAAGACATATAGCTGGCTGGGGTTAGGGAGGGGTACTGGGGTTCTGGAGAGCTCAGTAAGACATATAGCTGGCTGGGGTTAGGGAGGGGTACTGGGGTTCTGGAGAGCTCAGTAAGACATGGAGCAGGCTGGGGTTAGGAAGGGGTACTGGGGTTCTGGAGAGCTCAGTAAGACATTGAGCAGGCTGGGGTTAGGAAGGGGTACTGGGGTTCTGGAGAGCTCAGTAAGACATTGAGCAGGCTGGGGTTAGGGAGGGGTACTGGGGTTCTGGAGAGCTCAGTAAGACATTGAGCAGGCTGGGGTTAGGAAGGGGTACTGGGGTTCTGGAGAGCTCAGTAAGACATTGAGCAGGCTGGGGTTAGGGAGGGGTACTGGGGTTCTGGAGGGCTCAGTAAGACATGGAGAAGGCTGGGGTTAGGGAGGGGTACTGGGGTTCTGGGGAGCTCCGTCAGACATGGAGCAGGCTGGGGTTAGGGAGGGGTACTGGGGTTCTGGAGAGCTCAGTAAGACATTGAATAGGGTGGGGTTAGGAAGGGGTACTCGGGTTCTGGAGAGCTCAGTAAGACATTGAGCAGGCTGGTGTTAGGGAGGGGTACTGGGGTTCTGGAGAGCTCAGTAAGACATGGAGCTGGCTGGGGTTAGGTAGGGGTACTGGGGTTCTGAAGGATTCAGTAAGACATGGAGCAGGGTTTGTTTAGGGAGGGGTACAAGGGTTCTGAAGGGTTCAGTAAGACTTGGAGCAGGGTGGGGTTAGGGAGGGGTACAAGGGTTCAGTAAGACATGGAGCAGGGTGGGGTTAGGGAGGTGTACTGGGGTTCTGGAGAGCTCAGTAAGACATGGAGCTGGCTGGGGTTAGGTAGGGGTACTGGGGTTCTGAAGGATTCAGTAAGACATGGAGCAGGGTTTGTTTAGGGAGGGGTACAAGGGTTCTGAAGGGTTCAGTAAGACTTGGAGCAGGGTGGGGTTAGGGAGGGGTACAAGGGTTCTGAAGGGTTCAGTAAGACATGGAGCAGGGTGGGGTTAGGGAGGGGTACAAGGGTTCAGTAAGACATGGAGCAGGGTGGGGTTAGGGAGGGGTACAGGGGTTCTGAAGGGTTCAGTAAGACATGGAGCAGGGTGGGGTTAGGGAGGTGTACTGGGGTTCTGAAGGGTTCAGTAAGACATGGAGCAGGGTGGGGTTAGGGAGGGGTACAAGGGTTCTGAAGGGTTCAGTAAGACATGGAGCAGGGTGGGGTTAGGGACGGGTACAAGGGTTCTGAAGGGTTCAGTAAGACATGGAGCAGGGTGGGGTTAGGGAGGTGTACTGGGGTTCTGAAGGGTTCAGTAAGACGTGGAGCAGGGTGGGGTTAGGGAGGGGTACAAGGGTTCTGAAGGGTTCAGTAAGACATTGAGCAGGGTGGGGGAGTCAGGGTGGGGTACAAGGGTGGTGCTGAATGGTTGTTCAGGGAGTGATTCTTGTGATTTTTGACAGTCAAGTTCTTACAGGGTGAGTAAGTGTTGGGGAGGATAAGGATATGTCGTGTTTTGTTCTCAGAAAATATAATATATTATAACTATGTGTGTCGATGTATACTGTATGTAGTACTGCATATGGAGTAACAGTGTTGAAAACATGTGAGTCATATCACTGACCCCCTCCCTGTGTGTGTGTGCACAGAAATCAATGACAGGGAACAAAGGCTCTACACCATGAAGGATGTGCTGAGGAAGTTCCCCAGGGAGAACTATGACGTTTTCAGATTTGTCATGAGCCACTTACACAAGTGAGTGCAGATCAGACTGGCTAACTGTTCCATTCTATGACCTTGGCCCTGACTGCATTGTGACCGTTTGCACGTTTTGTAACATGTATCATCAAGTAGCTCTTACACCTGTGTAATAATGTTATTACACTAGTAGCTGTTGTCATGCTGTTGTTGATGGAGGTGTATTGTGTTGTCTCTCCCAGGGTGAGCCAGCTGAGCAGACAGAACCTGATGACCAGTGAGAATCTGTCCATCTGTTTCTGGCCCACTCTGATGCGGCCAGACTTCACCACCATGGACGCCCTGACGGCCACGCGGACCTACCAGACAATCATCGAGACCTTCATCCACCAGTGTGCTTTCTTCTTCTACAACCAGCCCCTCCTGGACTCCCCCACTGGCCTGGCTGGCCTCCCTGCCTCCCCCACCACCACCCTCACCGGTGGCTCTACCTATTCCTGCTACCGCTCCTCCCCTCCCCCCACCACCACGCAATTCAGCCCCCTGCAGCAGTCGCCCCCCACCACCCCCCAGTCACCCCTGCAGTCCCTCCTTCCCCCCCTCCACCAACACCCCCACTGCACCCCCACCGAGCAAGAAACACTGTAAAAGACACTGTGAAAGACACTGAGAAGGGAGCACACGCCGTACCCCTGATCTGACCTGATCCTCCGTCACTTACACACACACACACAAACACACACACCAACACACACACTGACACTACCTTGTTTGGTCATTGATAATAACATAGATAAAGAGAGAGAGGAGACGAGGAGCGCTTGACAAACAAACTTGCCACTAGTGAACAGCATCCAGCTGACCTGCCACCTGTGTGCCAGTGCAGATTCCAATGCTGACTCTTCCCCTCCACCCCCTATAGCCCCTGATAACCTGGAATGCGACTCTAGGACTCGCCAACAGGAGGCCCAGGGGAAAGAACAGAGTGGGTTTCATTGTTACAGTAAGACTCTCTCTGCCAACCAACCATTTTAACCCTAATGATACACTATAATGAAAAAGTCCAAGCCTCCATGTCAAGTTGGAAGATATGATTTGTGCCCATAGCTATGTTGTTATTTGTGTATAATAATTTTACATCTGTTTGTTAATGAAAGTAGCCACTGGATGTGTGGACTGTGCTCTGAAGGCTGTCGGCAGTAACGTGCCACACCGCTGTTTGGGGAGCCTACCTCTCTGCCTGAAGGACCCCTGCTATGTGGTTGGGGGGGTTCAGTGGGGATGGGGGGGGGGTGATTTGGGAGAGTGGGGGGACATCCAAGGATGCACTTTAATGGTCAGAGTGTTTTTGTTGAAAAAAATGTATCCAAAAGGGTGTTGTTGGGCCAGAATGTTTTAGTGTGATGAGTTCCCAGCTCAATCAGCCATACCCATTGCCTCTCTGAAGGGGCCTTGGCAGATCAAAATGTTGTTTACATCCAAACCCTTGTATTTGTATCCACATACTTATCTGAAGCACTTTTAAACTCTAGTGTGAAGTTCCATGAAATACAACCTTGATCAATTGGCTTTGTTTTAATGGCTGGGTGGGTGTGGCAGTAGTAGAGAGGGACTCCTTAACATGACCCTGTCATAAAAGTGTTAGTTTAGAGGATTCAGGGCTCACTTTATAACCCCATGGAAAACCAAACTATAATACTGATTACACATTCCTCTTTCATCTTAGTCAAGACAGAAATAGTTTGTTCTGGGAATGCAGGTTTGAATAGCATGCAGTTCCCCCTCTCTTTTTCGAACTGCTGTTGCTTTACTAATGGTTGTGAATATGGAAGTCGCCTGGTGTTGTTTAGGCAAGTAAGTTTGAGCCGGGGTCAGTTAATCAGGCCCTTTAGGATCCAGGAGAGGAATGCTCTTGCTTAAGATGACCTCAGGTCCACTCCATCAGTTGGGGTTTGATGATGGAACATTGATTATGGGAATTATTGACAGAAACCTTTTTAAAAAAAAATATTTTACTTTTATTTAACCAGGCAAGTCAGTTAACACATTCTTATTTTCAATGACGGCCTGGGAACAGTGGGTTAACTGCCTGTTCAGGGGCAGAACGACAGATTTGTACCATGTCAGCTCGGGGGTTTGAACTCGCAACCTTCCGGTTACTAGTCCAACGCTCTAACCACTAGGCTACGCTGCCGCCTCAGACAGTAGCATAATGAGGGAGAAGTTAGAGAGATATTAGTTATACCAGACAAGTCCTCTATGTACTTTCTTTGTTCCACTGTGTTATCTGGTGGCCATGGAAACCACTGCCCTATTGCAAAATGATCCTGGATATGTTGCTATGGGTGTCTAGCCAGTTGAACTCTTTGTACTCATCTAATATTAAGGACCTTAAACTGAGGTGAGGTGTGCATACAGAAAACACTACCACGGCAACGAACTACAGTACAGTAATAACAGTATAGTATATCCTATAGAGACGTATGGACTCATGCCCAGGAATGTCAACAAAGCATAGAGTAACTAGCTCCAGTGTTCTATGGGATTTATGTTGATGTTTAACTGTCCTCTCACTTGTTGAACAAAAAAAACAAGTAGTCAAGGTAAAGTAGTTTAATGAATACTCCTGGTGTATTCTGTATTCTTCTACCAATATAAGATAAAAGCAATGCCACAGGCACCTTTTGGGGTTGACTGAGGATTGGCCAGGAGGCATGGCGGTACTCTGTCGGCCATGTTGGATTGTTCTCATGCTGCCTGCTCAGAACATATCAGTCAAAACTATTGGTTGTATTGAGGGTCAACTCTACTCAATACTTGGGATCACTCACTGGTACTTATCCTCTGTGATTTCATGCTGTGGGAGGCAGTTGTCTCTGATCAATATACTAACGCTGCAGTGACTCCTCACCCAGTACAGTATATTATTACCACACACACACAGATCAGATGGGAGATGGATAGGGAAAACAAATTGTCCCATTAGAATGTGACTTTGGCTCAGAGGATTAATGTGGCTGCATCACATAATTTCTGACACAACTTTGACAGATCTGCAGTTCATTGAAGAAAAACAGGCAAGAACTATAGTAAAATGGTTGTTTATTTGTATGTTAGGGGGTCTAACACTTTGCCCTTTAGTCAATGGTAGAACATTTTTTTTAGTGTGCATTTCAATGATTTGAAAGTTTAAAAAATTACAATTTTGTGAATGGTTTCAGGCCACTTCAGTTTAGTGCATGATTTAACAACGCACCAAGGGAGCAGGTTCAACAACTCATTATTTTAAAACATGAAAGTGTGACAACAAAATAATACAAAAGTGAAATGGCAAGTGAAAGATGAAGTACTGTTCATCAACAGCAAACCAGGGGATTTGTCTGACTGAGAATGGTGTATGACGATGAAGGCCTTATGTGATCTGTATAATAGTGAATAAATTCAATCTTGTAAAATTGCCCTCAGACCTCCTGTGATTCCATGTGTGTGAGAGAATATCAAGTAAGATATTTCTGTACATTTGGCTGCATGATTAGGCAAGTGATGTCTGACACATTGCTCATTCAATTGTTTTTGCCTATATAGCAGTTATTCTGATTTAAGGCAACGATGACTGACAGGAGAGTTATCATTTTGTGCGATTTACAATTAAGTAAATGCATTTAAATTTCAATCTATGGTTATTTCAGAGAGATCCCCTTAGATGTAAGGCCGAGGCTGCGGATCCGTGGGTAACTGGCTGCCTGTAACACCCCGTAGAAACCCTGGATTGATGATGCTATGTATTGGCCAAGAAGAGATTTTTGAAGCCACCGATCAGCCATATTGGCACTCCCCAGAAGAAGCAGTCCTTAGGAATACAGTATTTCAATTACATTTTGAAGGACAAATGTGTACTGCACAAAAATATAAACAGAACATGCAACAATTTCAAAGATGTTACTGAGTTACAGTTCCTTTAAGGAAATCAGTTAATTGAAATAAATACATTAGGCCATAATCTATGGATTTCACATGACTGGGAATAGAGACATGCATCTGTTGGTCAGAGATAACTTAAAACAATAGGTGGGGACGTGGATCAGAAAACCAGTCAGTATCTGGTGTGACCACCATTTGCCCCAAGCAGAGTGACACATATACTTCACATAGAGTTGATCAGGCTATTGATTGTGGAATGGCTGTGCGAAGTTGGTGGATAATGGCGGGAACTGGAACACACTGTTGTACCCATCAATCCAGAGCATCCCAAAAATGCTCAATGGGTGACATGTCTGGTGAGTATGCAGGCCATGGAAGATCTGGAACATTTTCAGCATCCAAGAATTGTGGACAGATCCTTGTGCCATTATCATGCTGAAACATGAGGTGATGGAAGCAGATGAATGGCACGACAACGGGCCTTGGGATCTCTTCACGGTATCTCTGCATTCTAATTGCCATCGATAAAATGCTATTGTGTTTGTTGTCCGTAGCTTATGCCTTCCCATACCATAACCTCACCGTCACCATGGGGCACTCTGTTGAACTGCATTGTTGGTTAAGGGATTGTAAGTAAGCATTTCAAAGAATGGCACCTATTGGAGCATTTTAAAGCAGACATTGAATATCCCTTTGAGCATGGTGAAGTTATTTATTACACTTTGGATGGTGTATCAATACACTCAGTCACTACAAAGATACAGAAGGATGCCTGTATCTTTGTAGTAAATTGGTGTATTGATACACCATCCAAAGTGGTGTATCAGTAAGAAATCTGAATGGAGGGTGACCACAGGCATCCTTCCTACCTCAGTTGCCGGAAAGGAAGGAAACCGCTCAGGTTTATCTGTATCTTTGTAGTGACTGAGTGTATTGATACACCATCCAAAGTGTAATAAATAACTTCACCATGCTCAAAGGGATATTCAATGTCTGATTTACCCATCTACCAATAGGTGCCATTCTTTGAGAGGCATTGGAAAACCTCCATAGTCTTTGTGGTTGAATCTGTGTTTGAAATGTATTGCTCGACCATGAGGCCAATGTTGAATTTACTTTATGGTAACAGTTACAGAGCTTAATGGATGTGATATGAGAAAACTAAGGATGGATCAACAACATTGTTGTTAATCCACAATACAAATTATCCGTAAACATGCATCCTGTTTGCAACAAGGCACTAAAGTAATTTTGCAAAAAATGTGGCAAAGCAAATTTTACCGGAATACAAAGTGTTTTGCTTGGAGCAAATCCAATACAACACATTACCGAGTACCACTCTCCATATGTTCAAGCATAATGGTGGCTGCATCATGTTACGAGTAGGCTTGTAATTGTTCAGGACTGGGTAGTTTTTCAGGTTAAAAAAGAAACAGAATGGAGCTAAACACAGGCCAAATCCAAGAGGAAAACCTGGTTCTGTTTGCTTTTCACCAGACACTGAGAGATGAATTCACCTTTCAGCAGTACAATAACCTAAAACACAAAGCCAAATCATCTACACTAATGTTGCTTACCAAGAAGACAGTGAATGTTCCCGAGTGCCGAGTTTCAGTTTCGACTTAAATCTGCATGAAAATCTATGGCAAGACCTGAAAATGGTTGTCTAGCATTGATCAACAAACAATTTGACAGAGCTTGAAGATTTTTGAAAATAATAAATGAGCAAATGTTGCACAATCCAGGTGTGGAAATCTCTTAGAGACTTACCCCCAAAGAAAACATATTTAATCAAGATATATTAGTGTTTTTTTTTAAATATATTCTTTTCACAAATGTTAGATTTTTTTCTGCCACTGACATTACAGAGTATTTTGTGTGGATTGTAGACAACAAATGACAATTAAATCAATTTAATCCCACTTTGTAAAAAATGGGAAAAAGTTAAGGGGTGTGAGTACTTTCTGAAGGCATTATATTTTGCCTAGTGACACACGTTGTTGACTTGTTGCCACACCAGAGAATAAATGTGACCATTCGCACAATCATCCTAAAATCTCATAAGAAATATAGTGGTGTTTTTTGTCTTACAGTAAGTAACATTATATTTGGTATAATACTATCATTATGTGGTCTTGTAGAATTCAACTTTGATTAACTTTATTAAACAAGCACCGTTCTCCATGAGTAGAGCAGAGAATGTGCATAAGTAGAGAATCCTGCACATGAGCAGAAGCTTCTGGACCTTTAGCCCCAGGCAAGAAAGGTCCACAGCCACTCTGTTGGGGAAAGACTGTAAGGACACTGCTGACCTGCAAAATGACTACCAAAAACTCAAACTGACCTTTACCTAATTTTAACCAATTCTGAAATGAAATATTGGTTTGCAGGTCAGGGGTGTCCGTATGGCCTTTTCCACTTGACTGATGTAAAGATAGTGTCAGTTATAAAGTTGAGGTGGAACTCTGCTGGAGCTCCTAATGTGCGGGTTAAATATTTAGGGCCTAGTTAAGGTGCCATTGAAACGCATCGATCATTTGCTGTCTGCATTTACAACTTTTGAAGGGTGACTGCTCTAGGTAAGTCTCATCAGGTTTGAATTTTCTGATGCCACCTGGTGGCTACATAGCTGTAGGGCCGCACCACCATCATACTACCTATGACATTGCACTGAATCACACTTACGTCAGTGAATTCTGAGGTAACATATTTCATTGACTGATTCTTCATGATTGCTCACAGTGCATGACTGGGACATCTTTAGGCTACTATGGATTAAATTACTTGGAACAGTCCTCCACAATGCTTCAACTAATGTTACAAGAAATGTCAGGTGTGTCAAATTGAAGTTAAATATGTTTAATAAGAGTCTAAGCCTTTAGATGGAAATATCTACTAAACTAACATATGTCATTGTTTTAACATGTCCATAACATAAGATGGACCATTTAGCTATTTTACTTTGAGTTTTAAGACCCCTGGAGGTATACCTCCCCCCTCCTCTCGCTCTCAAAAAAAGAATGATCTGATGAAACATTGAATTTGGCCTCACTGCTACTTGCCCATAGGAGTGCTTTGAATAACACATTCATGTATGGCAAAAAAATAATCCAAAAATGAATCTAAAGGAAGTATGATTTGAGGTGTCTGAAATGCTTCTGAGAGATATAGGAAAGCATCTGGGACAGAGACAAAGGTTACATGTGTAACCTTGGGTCCAAAAAAGCCTCGTCAAGTCTATTCATTTTCATATATTTTTTTACAGGACAGTGACAGGTGACCTTCTCAAGAGTCCTGTGAAGCTTGTCGGCGTTGTAGAGCCGAACAATAATCCTGTTCTTAAAAACAGCGCTGTACCTCAGCTGCCTTCCGCATCTTCGGTGGAAGGCCAACATTGAGACGATTGAGATGCAGCCCATGCAAAGTCTCTAGCTTGATCAGACGGATTTTGATGGATTAAAATAAGAATAAAACGGCGATTCCGTGTGGCCGCGGACATCGACCCTAGGGAGAAGAGACAGTTGAGCTCCTAACAGACAGACAGACGGACCGGTATACTGATATGATAGTGGCGTAGATCCAGTCTCTTTAATTACACTGAACAAAAATATAAACGCAACATGTAATGTGTTGGTCCCATGTTTCATGGGCTGAAATAAAAGATTTTAGAAATGTTCCATATGCACAAAAAGCTTATTTCTCTTACATTTTTGGCACAAATGTGTTTGCATCCCTGTTGGTGAGCATTTCTCCTTTGCCAAGATAATCCATCTATCTGACAGGTGTGGCATATCAAGATTGATTAAACAGCCTGATCATTACATAGGCGCATCTTGTGTTGGGGATAATAAAAGGCCACTCTAAAATGTGCCAATGTCACAGATATCTGAAGTTTTGAGGGAGCGTGCAATTGGCATGCTGACTGCAGGAATGTCCACCAGATCTGTTACCAGAGAATTGAATGTTAATCTCTCTACCAATGTCGTTTTATTGAATTTGGCAGTACGACCAACCGGCCACACAACCGCAGACCATGTGCAATGCGTAATGTGGGCGAGCGGTTTGCTTATGTCAACCTTGTAAACAGAGTGCCAAGTGTTTATGGTATGGGCAGGCACAACCTATGGACAACAAATGCAATTATATTTTATCTATGGCAATTTGAATCCACGGAGATACCGTGACGAGATCCTGAGGCCGCCATCACCTCATGTTTCAGCATGATAATGCTGTCATCAAGGAAAAGGGTGGCTACTTTGAAGAATCACAAAATTAACATATATTTTGATTTGTTTAACACTTTTTTGGTTCCTACATTATTTCATGTGTTATTTCATAGTTTTGATGTCTCACTATTATTCTACAATGTAGGTAAATAGTAAAAATAAAGAAACACCCTTGAATGATTAGATGTGTCCAAACTTTTGACTGGTACTGTGTATGTTTGTTTGTGTGCGTGTTTACCATTGCCCAGGCTCTTGAGGGCTCTTCAGGGCTGATGAGCCTGGTCCTCCTCTGTGTTGAGTTGAGGCTGAGGAGCTGTCTGTCTGCGCATTCCTCTCCTCTCCTCGCTGTTTCCTTCCCTGCTAATTACTAATACAGATGCACCCGTGCCTTGTTTATCACTCAAAATACAGAAAGTGCTTCTATGCAGCTTGGCATGAAATAGAATCTGTATTATTACGGGATAAAATTGTAATGTCTACACAACACAATACATGACTCCTGGATTCTATTCATGTATATCAGTGTTTCCTGCAGTAGGCAGATGAGATTACTTTTTCAGTCTTTAGCACATGGTCATCCATTACAATGGAAAGATGTACACAATCAAACCACAGTTGGGAAACCCTAGCTCAATCTTTGCCAAATCACACATAGGACCTATCGTATTTAGCATTTTCACCACAGTATGTGTAAATATTGTAGTCTGGATGAGCTTATAGGGCATGTAAGGAGGTCACATAAAGATTCGCAACAGCCTCCTGCATTTTCTGGATTTATCAATAATCCATGAAATATAACAGAGCTCTAAGTTTTTCTTGCGGTTGGCACTTTAAGAGGCTAACACTGTTACTGTACATCCCTGCTAGGGACTGATAGTCAGCAGAGGGAGCAGACAGCACTGCAGATCTTTACTTTACTTTCAGTTGTGCTTTCATCAGCCTGCATGACCTTTGACGTCTGAGAATTCTTCCCAGTTTCTGACATGAGAATGCTCTTTAGAGGGCCTTTTCTCACCCCTGTGAGGGGCTAGTGCATTAGGCAGCCCTGTCAGACTTTATTCAGAGAGGAACAAGGGTGAGAATATAACATGTCACATAGAGTTCACACGGTTGAACTTAATATCAGTCATGGTTGATAAACAAAGCATAGGCTGTGACCCTGGGATATCAACGCTGGTGATTACTCAACGTTGGATTTTGTGTTTGGTGCTCAACCTAACAGAACCTTCTGCAGTACCACAAGAGAACTAGATACAGCAAACCAGGAAGACTGAAACCTACCGTAACCTTCAATAAAGCACCACAAGACACAGGAAACCAGAACGACACCGCATGTAGACTGTATCACAAGGGCATAGAAAACGGATATGGAGATTTGCAGGTAACATGAGAGACGGATGTGTGTGTGTGTGTGTGTGTGTGTGTGTGTGTGTGTGTGTGTGTGTGTGTGTGTGTGTGTGTGTGTGTGTGTGTGTGTGTGTGTGTGTGTGTGTGTATGCTTGCGAGTGTGTGTGTGTGTATATGTGGTAGCGTAGTCGTGAGGTGTGGAAATATAGTAAAAGAGAGGACCCTTTGTGTGGACAAGTTGAGAGACACAGCTGGGAGTTTCAACATAATACCAGATTTATCCAGGTGCTCACCTGACCTGTGTTTTCATTCAACATAATTTCTATGAATCCTCCCAGTTCCTGGGCTCCATACAGGGACAATGGTTGTCACAGAACACTGAATAAAACTGCTCGACCCACACAGGTGTCTTTGCTTCTAGTCCAGACCACAGCAACTACAGGATAGCAAAAGTCAACATCATTGGGGAGGAAACCTGTTTATTCACAGTTTGGTACATCTATGATATACAAGTAAGCTTGAACAAGTAATGGTGAACTACTATACAGGCGCCTCCCTTTTCCAACTATTCTTGCAGATGTATGAGGTAAAACTATACGCCATAATACACTGACACTATATCATAAACATTAAATGTTACTTGACAGAATCACTTGTAAAGATAATTTTGAATTATGTACAGTATGCTGTGGGAGATAACTATGACAAACATGCAGAGTGACAATCTAGATAATCAGCATACACACTCACAGGTGAGGCAGAATATGAGTGCTTTACAGCTGACAACTTGAGAGGAAGAGAGAATGTGACAGAAAGAGAGAAACAGAGAGGCATATACAGAGACCTCCGTGCCACCCTTGTTCGCTCATCATCCATTGGCCATAATCTCATTTGAGGGATTGGTAGTGTGCGCCTTCAGGGGAGCTGGAGGACATTAAAACAAGCATCAAAACAACACTGGCCTCAGGTAGGACTCTGAGTACTATGGTGCTATAGACTTTTCACAGAACGCTTAGAGAGAGTGTAGCTAACTGAATTACTAAGAGGTGAGAACCCGGGAGAGGGTCAGGGAGAGGAGCATTAGGGAGATGGGTGTGGAGGCAAACCTGAAGTGAAATCAACAGCAGTACCACCTTTAACCTCTCGCAACATCACCTTATCCTGAGACCTGTCCTCTCTGAGTGTGGAGAGTGAGTGTCTCATCTTTTAGAAGGAGTTGTCAGCGTTGGTCTGTAGCCCTTCCTGCTCCTCTCTGATTGGCTGCTCAGACACCATGCTGAGACAGGTGTTAGTGTTGTGCTGTAATGCATGCTGGGAGAGCAGACTGCTCTGGCGGCCCCGCCCTGTCAGGGGTCTCAGGTAGTCGCGGAGGCGCAAGCGCACCTTGCTGTGCAGCGAGGCGTAGATGAAGGGGTTGTAGCAGGCAGAGCTCATGGCCAGCAGGTGGCAGCACACCTGCAGCAGGTTGACGTGGCGTTTGCCCACCAGAAGGAAATCCTGGTCCAGGTCCAGTAGCAGATTGAGTACCTGCAAGGGCAGCCAGCAGAAGGCGAAGGAGAGCACAGACAGTACCAGCAAAGAGAAGGTCTTCCTCTTTGTCCTGTTCCAGCGATGCAGGCTGTGGGAGGGCGCCCCAGGGAGACAGCGCTGACGGAGCCGGGCTGTAATGCCGCAGTAGGCCACACTGACCGACAGCAGGGGAAGCAGGTAGGAGGTGAGCAGGATGAAGCAGGAGTAGAGCAGCCTCAGGTGGTCTGAGTCTGGCCAGAACTCCTCACACACCACCAGCTCCAACCCACTGGGACGCAGGTCCAAGTAGCGGGTGTGGAGGGAAGGAGGAGTTGCCAGAAGCAGGGACAGAAGCCACATCCCCACCGCCAGCGCCCCACACCCCCTCAGGGAGATCCTCCTCCTCACAGGGTGAACCACCACCACATAGCGGTCCACAGCGATGGCCGTGAGGGACAGCACAGAGACAAAGACGGTGGAGGTCTGCAGCAGGGGGACCAGGTGGCAGAGCGGCCGGCCAAACAGCCAGCCCTCGGACTCGAAGGCGTAGGAGGCGGTCAGAGGGACACAGCTCAGACACATGAGCAGGTCGCCTGCAGCCAGGTTCCCTATGAAGAAGTTGGTGGCGTTGTGGAGTTTCTTGTCAGCCAGGATGCATGCTAGTAGGAGGGAGTTGCCCACGCAGGCCACGGCCACCAGGAGGCAGTAGAGTGGGATGAACAGAGGGCGGTAGCTCAGCAGTAACTGCAGACCTGAGAACAACTCTACTGGGTCACTGCGGTTCAGAGGAGGAACTGCCAGGCTGGCATTGGAGGATTCCCCCACAGACTTCTCCAACAGTGGCTCCATCTCTAACCAGAACTGGTAAATAGAATGGAGATACACACAGCTGTGTGTGAGTGTTTTCAGCCAATCACTGATTTACAATTTGAGAGTTTTTGTTGCAGTACAATAATAAAAAAACTAAAGGTGGGATGAAGCTTTCTGAAATAAAAAAACAGAAATATGCATGTAAAGAAATAGAGCAAAGAGCACTATGTATTTTCTTCAATGAGACTACAGTAACTGTTTGATGATTTTTATGGAAATCCTACTATTCAGCATAAAATAATTTCCTAGGAAAGTGATACAACAATATTGGATAAAAACAGCAGTACACAGTTCCATTAATCAAGTGCAATATGGGCAAACGCCAATCTCTTTAACATAGTCATTTTAATTCCTGTTGATTATCCCAGGTAGAGCAACAGCTGTGTCCAATCAAACATACAACAGAACTGCTGGTATTTTAGTTTGATAATCTGGGATTATATAGCTGGTGGAACTGTCCACTGGCTATTTCTGATAATTATTATTTTAACTGATAAATAGACTTTAAATACATTCCCAATCTATGCCGTTTTCTATTCCAGTGACTGGAATTCTATTCTATTCTGTTCCATCTATCATTATCTCTATAAAATAAAACACATTTTTGTAGAGACAATAAGAAGTTTAGAGTATTTGCAGTAAATGAGAGTGTACAGTACCTGTGCAGAGGTTTGCGATCCTGTAGTGTAGAGATGAGTGTTCTGTGTTCTCCTCTCTCAGCTCTCTCCTTGATGGCTCCTCTCTGTCTGTCTGTTTGTCTGCCTGCCTGGCTGTATGTCTGCCTGCCTGCCTGTATGTCTGTTCGTCTGTCTGTCCGTCCGTCCGTCAGTCTGTCCATCCATTCAACCTGTCAGTCCTTCACTCTCTTCTACTTGGCTTTGATCTGCGCAGTGTTCTCAAACCTGGAGCAGCTGCCTCCCTCCACTCTGAGTGGGTGTCTGTGTGTGAGAGTGGGTGTCTGTGTGAGTGATTGGGTGTCTGTGTGTGAGTGTGTGAACTGTGTGCTCTCCCCTTACTGCTCTCTCTGTCTAACCTCATCAGTGTGCTATCGACACACACCTCATATTACCTGCAAATGTCTATATCCATTTTCTGTGTCTTTCTGTGTCTTGTTTATGGTAGGTTTCTGTCTTTCTGGTATGCTTTATGTACAGTTCTCACACACACACACACACACACACACACACACACACACACACACACACACACACACACACACACACACACACACACACACACACACACACACACACACACACACACACACACACACACACACACACACACACAAAATATGTGAAAATCCACACAGCTCTCCACTGTTGTCCATCTCTGTTGCGTTTCCTTGTAGAGATATTAGGGAGAGGCAATCAGAGCCAAAGACCAGGGGTAAATCCTACAGACCTACACACCACAGTAAACCTTCAACTGAGAGAGAGTGCTAAGTCACCATACATGTAGAAGCAGAATGCGGCTCTGTACTTTCTATTTTTTCTCACAGACTCCAGCAGTCCAAGCCTGAAGACAGACACAGCCAGACTCATAGCAGTATTCATTAGGAGTAGTATTAGGATGGGAACACAAGGTACTAACATAAAGTTGTTTTTGGAGTGTTTTCAGCAAAACAAAATGACAATCCCATTAACTATAAACAAACCTGACTTCCCCATTCAAATATACTGTAGCCTAAGAAGTCAGAAGAGAGACTATGGAATGATTTCAGTGCCAACAGAAATTTTATTTGAATAACGTAATTTTGAATTTGTATTAAGATATTTCAGTTGAATTAAATATTTTTGAAATTGCAATGCACAAATCAGGGCATTTCTAGAATTTGAAGACATTTGTGGCACAGCCCAAAGCCAGTAGGGGGGTCCAGGGGAATCCTACCCTTGCAACAAAAAAAAGGAATTTCAACAGTATAATGCATGAATTTTGTGCACTTTGAGATTAACATTAAGAGATTAGATCTTTTTCAGGTAATTTGCACCTTCCCACCTGCCACAGCAGACACTGCCAGTACTCCATTAGAGTAGCTACTGTGAGTTTCTCTACTCTGGAACACTCTCTACTCTCTACTGATGAGTCAGTCTACATGGAGGGGGTCAGAGACTTCGCAGTGTGGTGTCAACACAACTCTCCCTCAACATAAGTAAGACCAAGGACCTGATTGTGGACTATAGGAGAAAGAGGGGAAAGCACACCCCATCCACATGGCTGTTGTGGAGCGGGTTGAGAGCTTCAAGTTCCTTGGCGTGTCACGAATCCCGCTTCCTGAGTCTGTGTTTGCCTGTGTTTCTGTCCTGGAGTGTGTTTCCGGTGTCCTGGAACGCACCCTGTCTGGTTGCCGGGCGAATTAGGTTGTTGGGAGATCGATGTTCACCCGCACCTGTATCCCATCAGTAATCTACACACCTGTCCTGATCAGCACCTCTCCCCTTCAAAAGCTCTGACCTGACATCCATTCCCTGCCGGATCGTTAGCCATGAACATTACTCACCCGGATCATTTACCCCCATTCCCGCCTCACCCGGATCATTTACCCCCATTCCCGCCTGGTCGTCGGAGGATTCCGCTACCCCATTGGATCCACCTATTTACTCCCATCAACTCACCACCGCTGCCCGCTACGCCACCTGGATATATCTACCCATTCACATTCACTTGTAAATAAATACTCACCTTCTTGCTACTCTCCTTGTCCTGGTCTGCTTCTGGGTCCAATTCTGGTAAACCCTGACAGAACGATCCGGCCTGGGGTGGGCGCCATCCTGTCCCAGCGTAGCTCCACTGACGGTAAACTCCATCCCTGCGCCTTCTACTCTTGTCGTCTTTCACCAGCTGAGAGAAACTACGATGTGGGTAATCGGGAGCTTCTCGCTGTGAAGCTTGCCTTGGAGGAGTGGCGTCACTGGTTGGAGGGAGCGGAGCAACCGTTTGTGGTCTGGACTGACCACAAGAATCTGGCTTATGTGCAATCGGCTAAACGTCTCAACTCCCGTCAGGCCAGGTGGGCTTTGTTTTTGGGCGCTTCAATTTTTCCTGACGTTCCGACCTGGGTCGAAGAACGGCAAGCGGACGCCTTGTCCCGGATGTTCTCCAAGACGGATGAGAGTGGGGCCAAGATTGAGACGATTCTTCCCCAGAACCTTGTCGTGGGAGCCGTTTCATGGAGGATGGAGGAGGATGTGATAGCGGCCCTTCGGACGCAGCCCGGCCCCCGGTAACGGTCCACCCGGTCGGTTGTTCGTGCCTGAGTCGGTCCGTTCTGCTGTTCTTCAGTGGTCCCACGCCAGCAAGATAGCTTGTCACCCTGGCGTTGCTCGGACTATGGCGTTACTGCCATGGGAGAAGATACCCAGAGGTTTCTTGCCGCATGTCCTGTTTGTGCGCAGAACAAAAGTACCAATCGGCCCAGCTCTGGGCTTCTTCACCCCCTACCTATTCCTCAGCGACCTTGGTCGCATCTGGCCCTGGATTTTGTCACGGGATTGCCCCCTTCTGTTGAGAACACGGTCATTCTGACCATTGTGGACAGATTCAGCAAGTTTGCTCATTTTGTCCCTCTCTCCAAGCTTCCATCTGCCATGGAGACGTCCGAGATCCTGGTTAGGGAGGTTTTCAGGGTCCACGGATTGCCATGTTACATTGTTTCTGACCGTGGTCCTCAGTTTACTTCTGCTGTCTGGAGATCCTTCTGTTTGGCCATTGGAGCTACAGTCAGTCTCACTTGTGGATTTCACCCACATTCTAATGGTCAGGCAGAGAGAGCCAATCAGAAGATGGAGTCCACGCTGCGTTGTCTTGTCTCCTCTGATCCCACCTCTTGGTCATCTCAATTACCCTGGGTCGAGTATGCCCATAATACCCTTCCTTCATCTGCCACTGGGATGTCCCCCTTCCAATGCCTGTACGGATACCAACCTCCCTTGTTTCCTTCTCAGGAGAGGGATCTTTCGGTTCCTTCTGTCCAGGCCCACATTCGTCGTTGCCACCGGACCTGGCATCAGGCCAGGAAGGTCCTCCTTAGAGTTTCTGACCGGTATCAGATCCAGGCGAATCGTCGCCGTATTCCTGCTCCCGCTTATACCATCGGAGATAAGGTTTGGTTGGCTACACGGGATCTTCCTCTACGGACTGAGTCGAGGAAACTGTCACCAAAGTTCATTGGTCCGTTTGTGGTGGAGAGAATCATTAACCCTGTTGTGGTCCGACTCAAAATTGCCGGCAACGCTTCGATACACCCCACCTTTCATGTCTCCTGCCTCAAGCCGGTTCTCCTCAGTCCTCTACCCCCTCCTCCTCGTCCTGTTCCTCGGATGATCGGAGATGGTCCTGCCTACAGAGTGCGCCGCATAATGGATTCCAGACGGCGGGGTCGAGGTTTCCAATATCTCGTGGATTGGGAAGGATATGGTCCAGAGGAGAGGAGTTGGATTCCTCGGCGTCAGATCCTTGATGACGACCTGCTTCGTGACTTCTACCGCCTCCACCCTGGCGCTCCAGGTAGTCCGCCCGGTGGCGTTCGTCGGAGGGGGGTACTGTCATGAATCCCGCTTCCTGAGTCTGTGTTTGCCTGTGTTTCTGTCCTGGAGTGTGTTTCCGGTGTCCTGGAACGCACCCTGTCTGGTTGCCGGGCGAATTAGGTTGTTGGGAGATCGATGTTCACCCGCACCTGTATCCCATCAGTAATCTACACACCTGTCCTGATCAGCACCTCTCCCCTTCAAAAGCTCTGACCTGACATCCATTCCCTGCCGGATCGTTAGCCATGAACATTACTCACCCGGATCATTTACCCCCATTCCCGCCTCACCCGGA
This sequence comes from Oncorhynchus keta, assembly GCF_023373465.1. Taxonomy (NCBI): domain Eukaryota; kingdom Metazoa; phylum Chordata; class Actinopteri; order Salmoniformes; family Salmonidae; genus Oncorhynchus; species Oncorhynchus keta. Next base: position 29,892,008 of record NC_068432.1, read on the forward strand.
TCATTTACCCCCATTCCCGCCTGGTCGTCGGAGGATTCCGTTACCCCTTTGGATCCACCTATTTACTCCCATCAACTCACCACCGCTGCCCGCTACGCCACCTGGATATATCTACCCATTCACATTCACTTGTAAATAAATACTCACTTCCTACTCTCCTTGTCCTGGTCTGCTTCTGAGTCCAATTCTGGTAAACCCTGACATGGCGTTCACATCACTAATGATTTATTATGGTCCACACACACCCATACAGTCAGGAAGAGGGTACGGTAGCACCTCTTCCCCTCAGGAGGCTGAAAATATTTGGCATGGGCCCTCTGATCCTCAAAACATTCTACAGCTGCAACATTGAGAGCATCTTGACTGGCTGCATCACCTTGGTATGGCAAATCACCTTGGTATGGCAAATCACCTTGGTATGGCAAATCACCTTGGTATGGCAAATGCACTGCTCTTGACTTATTATCTATCCTGATGCCTAGTCACTTTAAACTGCCTTCATGTACATATCAACCTCCTCCCTCTGCACATTGACCTGGTACTGCTACTCCCTGCATATAGCTCCGTTCTTCTGTATTTTATTGCATTATATTGTGTTACTATTTTTTTTAAACTCTGCGTCATTGGGAACGGTTCGTAAACAAACATTTCATGGTAAAGTCTACACCAGTTGTATTCAGCGCATGTGACAAATACAATTTGATTTGAATAAATTACTCTTTAACACAGTGCATTTGGAAAGTATTCAGACCCATTGACTTTTTCCACATTTTATTACTTTACAGACTTATTCTAAAATTGATTCAATAAAAAACATCCCCTCATCAATCTACACACAATACCCCATAGTGATAAGCAAAAACAGGTTTTTATACATTTGTGCAAATTTATTTAAAAAAATAAAAAATACCTTATTCACATAAGTATTCAGACCCTTTGCAATGAGACTCGAAAAACCTTCCAACAGGACAATGACCCTAAGCACACAGCCAAGACATCGCAGGAATGGCTTTGGGACAAGTCTCTAAATGTCCTTGAGCGGCCTAGCCAGAACCCAATCAAACATCTCTGGACAGACCTGAAAATACCAGTGCAGCAACACTCTCTATCCAACCTGACAGAGCTTGAGAGGATATGCAGAGAAGAATGGGAGAAACTCCCCAAACACAGGTGTGCCAAGCATGTAACGTCATACCCAAGAAGACTGAAGGCTGTAATTTCTGCCAAAGGTGCTTCAACAAAGCACTGAGTAAAGGGTCTGAATGGCCACTAAGGAACTTGTCCTGAACATCTCTAAAACTATGAGCATTGTATTTGGGACAAATCATTCCCTAAACTCTAGACCTCATCTGAATCTGGTAATGAATAGTGTGGCAGTTGAACAAGGTGAGGAGACTAAATGACTGTAGACTGTAAACTGTCATGGTCAAAACACAAAGATGCAATGGTTGTAAAGATGAGGTGAGGTGCAGTGCCTTCGGAAAATATTCAGATTTTTTCAACATTTTGTTACATTACAGCCTTATACAAAAATGTATTTAAAAAAAACATTTCCTCAGCAATCTACTCAAAATACCCCACAGTGACAAAGCGGAAACATGTTCTTAGAAATGTCTGCAAATTAAAAAACAAACAACTAAGTGCTAATGCTATGACATTCTAAAATGAGCTCGGGTGCATCCGTTTTCCATGGATCATCCTTGAGGTGTTTCTATAACTTAATTGGAGTCCATCTGTGGTAAATTCAATTGATTGGACATGATTTGGAAAGTCACACAAATGTCTATATAAGGTCCCACAGTTCACAGTGCGTTATTGAAAGACATTGAAAACTGTGCATTTAGAAGGGAGAGAGTTTTCAGAGACCAGAATTACTTTTTTGAACATGATGATCCATGGATTATAAATCGCTATCGTCTCCCAAGAAATGTTCTGTTCGATATATGCACGGAATTAGCCCCTAATCTGGAAAGGAAGACACGCTGTAATCGTGCCATACCCATATCTGTCCAAGTACTCTACTGTCCACTCTAGGATTCCTCGCTACTGGGACACTCCAGAGGGAAATTAATGACAGGTCGGCTATATCACAGCCATCATTCAGCTACACCCTGCCACAAGTGATCGAGGCGATTCTAAAAGTATTGTCCACGAGATACATTATTAGTTCCCCATTTACAGCCGACGAACAGGCACGCGTCAAAGCAGAGTTTGTCCGCTCATTTAATTTCCCAGGGGTCATAGGTGCAGTTGACTGCAAGCATATTGCCTTACGCGCTCTGTCTGTAGATGAACATGTACAGTTGAAGTTGGAAGTTTACATACACCTTAGCCAAATACATTTAAACTCAGTTGTTCATAGTTCCTGACATTTAATCCTAGTAAAAATTCCCTGTCTTAGGTCAGTCAGGATCACCACTTTATTTTAAGAATGTGAAATGTCAGAATAATAGTAGAGAGAATGCTTTATTTCAGCATTTATTTCTTTCATCACATTACCAGTGGGTCAGAAGTTTACATACACTCAATTAGTATTTGGTAGCATTGTCTTTAAATTGTTTAACTTGGGTCAAACGTTTTGGGTAGCCTTCCACAAGCTTCCCACAATAAGTTGTGTGAATTTTGGCCCATTCCTCCTGACAGAGCTGGTGTAACGGAGTCAAGTTTGTAGGCCTCCTTGCTCATACATGCTTTTTCAGTTCTGCCCACAAATGTTCTATAGGACTGAGGTCAGGGCTTTGTGATGGCCACTCCAATACCTTGACTTTGTTGTCCTTAAGCCATTCTGCCACAACTTTGGAAGTATGCTTGGGGTCATTGTCCATTTGGAAGACCCATTTGCGACCAAGCCTTAACTTCCTGACTGATGTCTTGAGATGTTGCTTCAATATATCCACATAATTTTCCTTCCTCATGAAGCCATCTATTTTGTGAAGTGCACCAGTCCCTCCTGCAGCAAAGCACTCCCACAACATGATGCTGCCACCCTCGTGCTTCACGTTTGGGATGGTGTTCTTCGGCTCGCAAGCCTCCCCCTTTTTCTCCAAACATAACGATGGTCATTATGGCCAAACAGCTATATTTTTGTTTCATCAGACCAGAGGACATTTCTCCAAAAAGTACAATCTTTGTCCCCATATGCAGTTGCAAAAACTCGCTCACCATGGTAGCCTGTGAATGCATTTTCCTTTTCAATTATATTATTTTTTGATTGCGCCCTCCACTTTTTTCCATGATCGATATTACGTTACAGTGGTGGAAAAGTACCCAATTGTCATACTTGAGTAAAAGTAAAGATAACTTAATATAAAATCACTCAAGTGAATGTCATTCAGTAAAATACTACTTGGGTAAAAGTCTACAAGTATTTTGTTTGAAATATACTTAAGTACCAAAAGTACATGCTAAAATATACTGATGTATCAAGAGTAAAAGTATACATCATTTCAAATTCCTTATATTAAGCAAACCAGACAGCACCATTTTCTTGTTTTTATTTTATTTATGGATAGCCAGGGGCACACTCCAACACTCAGACATCATTTACAAATGAAGCATTTGTGTTTAGTGAGTCAGTCAGATCAGAGGCAGTAGAGATGCCAGGGATGTTCTCTTGATGAGTGTGAATCGGACCATCTTTCTGTCCTGCTAAGCATTCAAAATGTAACTAGTACTTTTAGGTGTCAGGGAAAATGTATGTGGTAAAAAGTACATTTGTTTTCTTTAGGATTGTAGTGAAGTAAAAGTTGTCAAAACTAGAAATAATAATAAACAGATAAGTGGTACTTTAAAGTATTTTTTCTTAAGTGCTTTACACCACTCTAGGCAACCTATTCTATTTCATTGAGACCACACATACTGAACTCGCAAGCCCAGCTACGAGAGGAAAGGTGAAATTAAAGCAGCACATTCTGAGTGGATGAATAATACGAGGAACATGTGCTTTTAATACAAAAGGTAGGCTAACCGTTTCCAAATCATCTGCAGGACAACACAAATATTTTCATCCCAAAGTAATCTGTCTGATCGCTTGCTTCCACCTGCAGCATGAAACATTCCAAACGTGCCACAATGATCTCTGTCGGGATCTAGGGGGAAGACAGCCTGCTACTTTACCTGCTACTGCCTAGCGCAGTATATTGTATTGTCAGTAAAAAAAAAAAAATATTCAGCATAGCGCAAGTGATTTGTGATTATGGAAACTCATATACAGTGGGGCAAAAAAGTATTTAGTCAGCCACCAATTGTGCAAGTTCTCCCACTTAAAAAGATGAGAGAGGCCTGTAATGTTCATCATAGGTACACTTCAACTATGACAGACAAAATGAGAAAAAATTTTTTTAATGAATTTATTTGCAAATTATGGTGGGAAATAAGTATTTGGTCACTTACAAACAAGCAAGATTTCTGGCTCTCACAGACCTCTTGTTTAAGAGGCTCCACTGTCCTCCACTCGTTACCTGTATTATAATGGCACCTGTTTGAACTTGTTATCAGTATAAAAGACACCTGTCCACAACCTCAAACAGTCACACTCCAAACTACACTATGGCCAAGACCAAAGAGCTGTCAAAGGACACCAGAAACAAAATTGTAGACCTGCACCAGGCTGGGAAGAATGAATCTGCAATAGGTAAGCAGCTTGGTTTGAAGAAATCAACTGTGGGAGCAATTATTAGGAAATGGAAGACATACAAGACCACTGATAATCTCCCTCGATCTGGGGCTCTACGCAAGATCTCACCCCGTGGGGTCAAAATGATCACAAGAACGGTGAGCAAAAATCCCAGAACCACACGGGGGGACCTAGTGAATGACCTACAGAGAGCTGGGACCAAAGTAACAAAGCCTACCATCAGCAAGGGCATTGAAGATGAAACGTGGCTGGGTCTTTCAGCATGACAATGATCCCAAACACACCGCCCGGGCAACGAAGGAGTGGCTTCCTAAGAAGCCTTTCAAGGTCCTGGAGTGGCCTAGCCAGTCTCCAGATCTCAACCCCATAGAAAATCTTTGGAGGGAGTTGATAGTCCGTGTTGCCCAGCAACAGCCCCAAAACATCACTGCTCTACAGGAGATCTGCATGGAGGAATCGACCAAAATACCAGCAACAGTGTGTGAAAACCTTGTGAAGACTTACAGAAAACGTTTGACCTCTGTCATTGCCAACAAAGGGTATATAACAAAGTATTGAGATAAACTTTTGTTATTGACCAACTACTTATTTTCCACCATAATTTGCAAATAAATGCATTAAAAATCCTACAATGTGATTTTCTGGAGAAAAAAAAATCTCATTTTGTCTGTCATAGTTGAAGTGTACCTATGATGAAAATTACAAGCCTCTCTCATCTTTTTAAGTGGGAGAACTTGCACATTGGTGGCTGACTAAATACTTTTTTGCCCCACTGTAATATATATCTATACACAGTACCAGTCAAACGTTTGCACACACCTACTTATTCCAGGGTTTTTCTTTATTGTTTTATTATTTTCTACATTGTAGCATAACAATGACAATGACCCAAAACACCTCCAGGCTGTGTAAGGAGTATTTGATCAAGAAAGAGAGTGATGGAGTGCAACATCAGATGACCTGGCCTCCACAACCACCTGACCTCAAGCCAATTGAGATGGTTTGGGATGATTTGGACCGCAAAATGAAAGAAAAGCAGCCAACAAGTGCTCAGCATATGTAAGAACTCCTTCAAGACTGTTGGAAAAGCATTCCAGGTGAATCCGGTTGAGAGAATGCCAAGAGTGTGCAAAGCTGTCATCAAGGCAAAGGGTGGCTACTTTGAAGAATCGCAAATATAAAATATATTTAGATTTTTTGTTAGTACATGATTCCATATGTTTTATTTTATGGTTTTGATGTCTTCCCCATTATTGTACAATGTGGAAAATAGTCCAAATAAAGCAAAACCGTTGAAAGAGAAGGTGAGTCCAAACTTTTGACTGGTACTGTAAACTATACCGTCAAAAGGATCGGGGCTGGACCAAAAACATCTGGGGCTCAAGCCCCAATGACGCAAATGTAATAGTTTAATTCACAAATGTAACTTGTATTTCATGATTTGAAAGAGAATTAAATGAATATTGCATTCAATTTAAAAATGCAATTTAAATGTAATTAATATTCAAATTCAATATTTATATATTCAGTTTGAATATGGTAAATATTGCATTCATTGTCTGTGTATCAAGTTTACAAACTAACATGCAAACTATTTCTATTGGCACTGAAATCACATAAAAGTTAGTTATCTTGGTGACCTAAATCGGGGACTAGGCTACCCTCAATAAACCCGTTTCCATTGCCACTAGAATTGACAAATGATGTCATGTTGCTAGGTAGCCAATATGTGACTGCAACTGGCTTTGCTAATTTTGAAGAATTGACCCTGCTGTAACTAACGTTAACGTTAACGTTACCCCGTAGCCCAAATTATAATCGAGCTGGGACTAGTTGTGAAACTGGGACTAGTTGTGAAACTGGGCTGTACAGGCCCGGATTTCACTCGACCCAGCTCAATTTGAATATTCCTTTCGAGCCAGCTCGAATTTGGCCCAAATGTTGCCCTAATTTTAGGTGGCAGTGTAAACAAGGTTTATAGAGGGCATCATTGATCAAAAATCAATAAATGCTGTCTTTGGTTGATAGATTGGATGGTAAGAAGGGCATAATGGAGTTTATCCAGAGACAGATCCTGATTTCTAGTGGGGTCAAATATCTCAGGTCATGTAGTCACACCATAGATGTCATTTCATTCATACATTGAATGTGATTATTGATTGATGATAGCTTGATGGACCCAGGCTGACACTAGATAAGCCTAATACAATTATGAGAGCCTGATTGTGGGTTGTAAGCATGATTCACTCTATTACCGGAATTAAGATGTGGAAGTCAGAAGTTTATGGTATGAATTCAACAAGTAAAAACAATAACACGCTAAATGACTTTTC